>NW_026652284.1:50280575-50467977 GCF_009828535.3 Hylobates moloch | reverse complement strand
AATCCTGAGTTCTAGTTTGATTGCACTGTGGTCTGAGAGACAGTTTCTTATAATTTCTGTTCTTTTACATTTGCTGAGGAGAGCTTTACTTCCAACTATGTGGTCAATTTCGGAATAGGTGTGGTGTGGTGCTGAAAAAAATGTATATTCTGTTGATTTGGGGTGGAGAGTTCTGTAGATGTCTACTAGGTCCGCTTGGTGCAGAGCTGAGTTCAATTCCTGGGTATCTTTGTTAACTTTCTGTCTCATTGATCTGTCTAATGTTGACAGTGGGGTGTTAAAGTCTCCCATTATTATTGTGTGGGTGTCTAAGTGTCTTTGTAGGCCACTCAGGACTTGCTTTATGAGTCTTGGTGCTCCTGTGTTGGGTGCATATATATTTAGGATAGTTAGCTCTTCTTGTTGAATTGATCCCTTTACCATTATGTAATGGCCTTCTTTGTCTCTCTTGATCTTTGTTGGTTTAAAGTCTGTTTTATCAGAGACTAGGATTGCAACCCCTGCCTTTTTTTGTTTTCCATTTGCTTGGTAGATCTTCCTCCATCCTTTTATTTTGAGCCTATGTGTGTCTTTGCACGTGAGATCGGTTTCCTGAATACAGCACACTGATGGGTCTTGACTCTTTATCCAATTTGCGTCTGTGTCTTTTCATTGGAGCATTTAGTCCATTTACATTCAAATTTAATATTGTTATGTGTGAATTTGATCCTGTCAGTATGATGTTAGCTGGTTATTTTGCTCGTTAGTTGATGCAGTTTCTTTCTAGCCTCCATGGTCTTTACAATTTGGCATGATTTTGCAGTGGCTGGTACTGGTTTTTCCTTTCCATGTTTAGTGCTTCCTTCAGGAGCTCTTTTAGGGCAGGCCTGGTGGTGACAAAATCTCTCAGCATTTGCTTGTCTGTAAAATATTTTATTTCTCCTTCACTTATGAAGCTTAGTTTGGCTGGAAATGAAATTCTGGGTTGAAAATTCTTTTCTTTAAGAATGTTGAATATTGGCTCACACTCTCTTCTGGCTCATAGAGTTTCTGCCAAGAGATCTGCTGTTAGTCTGATGGGCTTCCTTTTGTGGGTAACCCGATCTTTGTCTCTGGCTGCTCTTAACATTTTTTCCTTCATTTCAACTTTGGTGAATTTGACAATTGTGTGTCTTGGAGTTGCTCTTCTCGAGGAGTATCTTTGTGGCATTCTCTGTATTTCCTGAATCTGAATGTTGACCTGCTTTGCTATATTGGGGAAGTTCTCCTGGATAATATCCTGCAGAGTGTTTTCCAACTTGGTTCCATTCTCCCCATCACTTTAAGGTACACCAATCAGACATAGATTTGGTCTTTTCACATAGTCACATATTTCTTGGAGGCTTCGTTCATTTATTTTTATTCTTTTTTCTCTAGACCTCCCTTTTTGCTTCATTTCATTCCTTTCATCTTCCATCACTGATACCCTTTCTTCCAGTTGATCACATCCACTCCTGAAGCTTCTGCATTCTTCATGTAGTTCTCGAGCCTTGGCTTTCAGCTCCATCAGCTCCTTTAATCACTTCTCTGTATTGGTTATTCTAGTTATACATTCATCTAATTCTTTTTCAAAGTTTTTAACTTCTTTGTCTTTGGCTTGAATTTCCTCCTGTAGCTGAGTAGTTTATTGTCTGAAGCCTTCTTCTCTCAACTCGTCAAAGTCATTCTCCATCCAGCTTTGTTCCGTTGCTGGTGAGGAACTGCATTCCTTTGGAGGAGGAGAGGCCCTCTACTTTTTAGAGCTTCCAGCTTTTCTGCTCTGTTTTTTCCATATCTTTGTGGCTTTATCTACTTTTGGTCTTTGATGATAGTGATGTACAGATGGGTTTTTGGTGTGGATGTCCTTTCTGTTTGTTAGTTTTCCTTCTAACAGACAGGACCCTCAGCTGCAGGTCTGTTGGAGTTTGCTAGAGGTCCACTCCAGACCCTATTTGCCTGGGTGCCAGCAGCGGTTTCTGCAGAACAGCCGATTTTCATGAACCACGAATGCTGTTGTCTGATCGTTCCTCTGGAAGTTTTGTCTCAGAGGAGTACCCGGTCTTGTGAGGTGTCAGTCTGCCCCTACTGGGGGGTGCCTCCCAAGTCAGGCTGCTTGGGGGTCAGGGACCCACTTGAGGAGGCAGTCTGCCCATTCTCAGACCTCCAGCTGTGTGCTGGGAGAACCACTACTCTCTTCAGAGCTGTCAGACAGGTCAGACAGGGATATTTAAGTCTGAAGAGGTTACTGCTGACTTTTTGTTTGTCTGTGCCCTGCCCCCAGAGGTTGAGCCTACAGAGGCAGGCAGGCCTCCTTGAGCTGTGGTGGGCTCCACCCACTTAGAGCTTCCTGGCTGCTTTGTTTACCTAATCAAGCCTGGACAATGGTGGGCACCCCTCCCCCAGCCTCGCTGCCGCCTTACAGTTTAATCTCAGACTGCTGTGCTAGCAATCAGCCAGACTCCACGGGTGTAGGACCCTCGGAGCCAGATGCAGGATATAATCTCCTGGCGTGCCGTTTTTTATGCCCGTTGGAAAAGCGCAGTATTAGGGTGGGAGTGACCCAATTTTCCAGGTGCTGTCTGTCACCCCTTTCTTTGACTAGGAAAGGGAACTCCCTGACCCCTTGTGCTTCCCGAGTGAGGCGATGCCTCGCCCGGCTTTGGCTCGCTCACGGTGCGCTGCACCCACTGTCCTGCGCCCACTGTCTGGCACTCCCTAGTGAGATGAACCTGGTGCGTCAGATGGAAATGCAGAAATCACCCGTCTTCTGTGTCACTCATGCTGGGAGCTGTAGATCAGAACTGTTCCTATTTGGCCATCTTGGCTCCACTGCCTCAGTTAATTAATTTTTAAGGTACATATTATTTTATTCTATTATTTCAAGTTTACCATGTCCTTTATTTATGATATGTCTCTGGGAAGCAGCATACAAGGCTTTCTTTGAGGAGTATGTGTCCTATTTTAATTTTATTTTTATCTATCCTGACATTATTGTATTTTAGTTGAGTATTTAGTCCAATAAGACTCAATACAATTACTAAAATATATGGCTTAAATTTACAGTCTTAATAGTTTTCCATTTGTACCATTTTCCCCTTTTACTTTTTTCTCCTACTTGCCTATTATTGGGTTGATAAAGTATATACTTTCTTTTTTTATTATTATTATATTTTCCCATCTGTTGGCTTTTTAGGTATGCATTGCTTTTAAACTTTTAGTGTTCACCCCAGAGCTTGCATGTTATATTGTTATTTTTGTTTTAATGAGTCACTTTAACAAATTTAAAAGAGCAAAAATCATACAAAGTATGTTCTAAGACAACAAAATATCAAAATTAAAAACAATAACATTAAGATAATTGGAAAATCCACCAAATATTTGGAAATTAAACTAAAGACTTCTAAATAACACATAGTCTAAGAAAATCTAAAGATATATTTAAAACACTACTATGAACTTAACAAAAATTAAAAGAAAACGTTAGAGTACATGGGAGGCAACAAAAGCGTGCTCAGAGAGAAATTTGAACATTTCTATTTAAAGATGATCTAAAATATAAAACCTTAGCTTCTACCTTAGAAAATTAAAGGAAAAAAGAACATATCAAGCCCAATACAAGCAAAAAGACAAATCTTATTAAAGGTTTGCACACAAAATATTAAAAAACTCTAAAAACTGAACAATACAATAACAATCCAATTAAAAATGGGAGAAAATTTTGTAAAGGCCCCTCACCCCAGAATACAGATGACGACTAAGCAGGAGAAAAGATGTGCAACATTGTTTGTCATTCTGAAAATGGAAATTAAAAGCAAGATACCACTCAGACTTATGAGAATGTTTAAAATCCTTCAAATCTGATGTTGTTGAGAAATATGCAGAGTAACAGGAGCTCTCATTTATTATTAATAGTAATTCAAAGTGATGCACTAACTTTGGAAGACATTTTGGCAGTTTTTTACAAAGCAGAATATAATCTTATGCAATCAGGCCATTGCATTCTAGGTATCTACTCAAGTTATTTTAAAACTAATACCCACAAAAATACTGGCACGTGAGTATTTATAGAAGCTTTATTCATAATAAAGCTGGAAGCAACTGAGATGCTCAAGAGATGAATAAATAAACAAATTGTGGTGTTCCATAATAGAATATCATTCAGCACTGAAAAGAAATAAGCTATTAAGCCATGCAAAAACATGAGTTATATAGGCTACATGAAACAAACCACTCTGAAAAGACTAGGTACTGTATTATTTCATTTATTTGAAATTCTGGAAAACGTGAACAAATCAGTGACTCCTAGGGTTTATGGAAGAGGGTGTTTGCATAGGCGAGGCACACAGAATTTTTTTTATCATGGTGACACTATTCTGTATGATACTGTAATGGTGAATGCATGTCATTGTGCATTTTTCAATTCCCATATAATTTACAGCACAAGAGCAAATCTTAATATATGTAAAATTTAAAAAAATTAAGAGGTAATGGGATCCTAGAATGAAATGCAGAATGTGATAAAAGGATTTAACTGTATTACAAATATATGAAACAACCTCAATAAAAGAAATGGGGGAGAGTGTGCTGACCTAAGTGACTTTTCAAATAAATGGAGCCTGTAAGATTAAACGTACAAGGAAATGCACTGAGGCATTGTATTGTACTGTGGTTGATAAACTTGTTTTCCATGGGGTTAACAATTCTAAAACCACTACACATGTATAGTGATTTGAATGATTATGTAATGGTTGGGTGTGGTGGGAGCCAGGTTTCTCACTTCTGGAGTGAGAGGTTACTGGCTAGCAAGGGAGAAAACGTCAGTGTGAACTCATCTCTACTTTGATGTAAACACAGATTTACACATAACTAATATTCACAGATAAGTTTACACACACAGGCAGTATACGTATATATATGGTACTTTCTCTCTATATGTATCTCCTTGCTTTGTCACATGAGTAGTACTGGTATCTAGGACTCCAACCTTTGTTTCTAACATCATTCAGCCATTAAAGGAGCCACGGCTACTTGTTGAAATGACTGATTCTAATACCGCATCAGGAAATACATAAAATGAATCTGTAGTATTTTGAGGTTCCAGAAAGTAAGAAAGTACAGAACACACACACACAACACACTTACTGTGGTACGCCAGTGAGCATAGGGGCCAACTGAGCTTCCACATGGCCAAAGCTGAAACTATTTGAACAAAAATAAATAACACAATATCAGATTATTACCCATAGTATAAAATATATGTATTGGGTTGAAACCCAATATATAAAATAAATGCCTGCATGTGTGTGTGTGTGTGTGTGTGTGTGTACATATACGCATTTGTATAATTAATTAATTAATGAAGAAGACCAGATGTATCTGTCAAGTAGAATTCAATGTTTTTAGATACTCTGCCCTCAAAGTGGTGGAGCCTAAGTCCCTCTTCATTAAGTATGGGCTGCAAGTAGTTATTTGATTAGAATGTATACAGCATGGAAAGGGGAACTTTATAGTGATTTTACAGTCAGAAACCTAAAAAACTCTCCCTTAAGCCAGGTAATCAAGGTCAACATGAATAGTGACAATTCATTTTGTTTGTCCCCTGACATGATGTAATTAGAATGACCCTTTACCTCTGTGATCATTCTCCCTAAGACCCATGGCCCCTGTCTGACTGTGTGAAACACAGACAAATGCCAATGAAGGGATAGTCTAGAAAATATTTCACCTGTACTCAAGACTGTTCAAAGTCATTAAAAACAAGGAAAGGCTGAAAAACTAAGGAGCCTGAGGAGTACCCTAAAGAAACATGTTGACTAAGTTTAAGACAATATTTTGTATGGAATCCTGGATTAGAAAATAATATTGGGGGGCTGGGTGCAGTGGCTCACGCCTGTAATCCCAGCACTTTGGGAGGCCGAGGTGGGCGGATCACGAGGTCAGGAGCTGGAGATCATCCTGGCTAACATGGTGAAACCCCGTCTCTACTAAAAATACAAAAATTAGCCAGGCGTGGTGGTGAGTGCCTGTAATACCAGCTACCTGGGAGACTGAGGCTGAAGAATTGCTTGAACCCGGGAGGCGGAGGTTGCAGTGAGCCGAGATTTCACCACTGCACTCCAGCCTGGGCGACAGAGTGAGACCAAAAAAAAAAAAAAAAAAAAAGAAAAGAATATTAGGGGAAAACTTAGAAAATCTGAATAAAACATGAGATATAGTTAGTAGTAATGTATTAATATTCATTAATTTATGACAAATTAATCATAACAATATGTTATGCTAATAATAGGGTAAACTGTGTGTGGGCTGTATGCTACTTTCTATACTATATTAAAAACTTTTTGATAAATCAAACTATTCTAAAATAATGTTTATGAAAACAAAATAAATTCCAGTCAATAGAAATAAGCACCTTAAAATAGAGAAGATAATGTAATAGTGGCTTCATGTTGAGATGAGGAATGAGCCGTATGTTTCTTAGTGAAAATAATTTTACATGTTAAAGTATTTATATTATGGGAATAACTGATATGTGTTGTGTGTTTAGATAACTGAATTTATGATATACTCTGGAGTTTCTTTTTCTTCTATTAATTTTTTGTATGTACACTATACCAACTAAATCAAGAGGTTCTTTTTTTAACATTTCCAAAGTAAAATAAAATGCTAAAGAATTGTTTTTCATGGCTGGGCGCGGTGGCTCACGCTTGTAATCCCAGCACTTTGGGAGGCCGAGGCGGGCGGATCACGAGGTCAGGAGATCGAGACCACGGTGAAACCTCGTCTCTACTAAAAAATACAAAAAAATTAGCCGGGCGTGGTGGCAGGCGCCTGTAGTCCCAGCTACTGGGAGAGGCTGAGGCAGGAGAATGGCGTGAACCCGGGAGGCGGAGCTTGCAGTGAGCCGAGATTGTGCCACTGCACACTCCAGCCTGGGCGACAGAGTGAGACTCCGTCTCAAGAAAAAAAAAAAAAAAAATTGTTTTTCATATGTTATCAATGGGCAATATGGCATTCTGCCTTTTGTTTTGCAGGAAAGGAATACATAAGAGAGAAGTGCCCACCAGTGTAAGACTCTGCTCTAATTTCAGTTCTGTATTTATTGTCTTGAAATAAGTTAGTGCAAATATGCAAATAAAAACACAGCAACGAATTCAAAGGCATCACTAAAACCAATGATAAAAAAGAAATATAAATGATATTCTGACATTAGATTAAATGGAATCATTAATAATATTTAATTAAAATTAGAGAAGGCAAAATAAAGATGGAGGTGGGGTGGGGTTAGGGGTGGGGAAGAGAAACAAAGTATAAATGCAATGAATAGGAAACAGTTACAAAGATATTAGATATTAATACAAAATGCTAATATCACTTCATATGTGAATGGTCTAAATTGACCAATTAAAAGACAGAGAATGTCAGAGAGGATATCTATGTTGTCTATTAAAATAAAGAACTAAAGAAGTAGAGAATGTCTCAAAAAAGGAAAGCACCCAAAAGATAAAATCCAAGTTGGCAAAGAAGAAAATGACTGAAAAAAAAATACCTTGGATTTAGCTATTAAGAATTCACGTGTGTTCTCTGTATTAATCATGTTTGTAGAATCTTAAGAGGAGAAGTTGAGTTGTACTGGATTGAGGGGATTGAGGAGTATAAGACTATTAAGTGGAGTCAGTGAATACATTCTTCTTTGGAATTCTTTGAGGGAAAAAATGAAAGATCAGACAGCAGTTTGAAGAGGAGTCCTGGTGAAAAAGTTTCTTCCATTTATTTTGACTTCCTTCCTTCCTTCCTTCCTTCCTTCCTTCCTTCCTTCCTTCCTTCCTTCCTTCCTTCATTTCTATCTCTCTCCTTCCTTCCTTCCTCCCTCCCTCCCCTCCTTCCTTCCTTCTTTCCTTCCTTCCCTCCTTCCTTCCTTCTTTCTTTCTTGAAACGGAGTCTCACTCTGTTGCCCAGGCTGGAGTGCAATGGCACGATCTTAGCTCACTGCAAACTCTGCCTCCTGGGCTCAAGTGATTTCTTGCCTCAGCCTCCCGAGAAGCTGGTATTACAGGTGCCCACCACCACACCTAGCTAATTTTTGTATTTTTAGTCTCAAACTCCTGACCTCAGGTGATCCAACCACCTCAACCTTCCAAAGTGCTGGGATTACAGGCGTGAGCCACTGCACCCAGCCTATTTTGAACTTTCTAGTGTGGGAAATGATGCATGTATGTGACGTATGTGGAAGAAATCAGTATTATGTAAGATTCAGAATTCAAGATGTACAATGACAGATGAAATAAGGTGATGACATAAGGAAGGTTCTGAGAGTACGTAGATATATTTATGCAAGTTATATAAGAAAACTGAGGGAATTCATTTCTTGACATGTCATTTTCTCAACAAATTATGAGATGTATACATGTTCTCACTTGTAAGTGAGAGCTAAGCTATGCGTACACAAAAGCATATAGAGTGGTATAATGGACACTTGAGACTCGGAAGTGGAGAGGCTGGAATGGGGTGAAGAGTGAAAAACTACCTATTGGATAGTAAATGTACACTATTTGGGTGGTGAGTGCACTAAAAGCCCACACTCCACTACTATATCATTCATCCAGGTAACAAAAAGTCACTGTACCCCTAAAATTATTGAAATTAATTTTGTAAGTGCATGATGTCTCATTAGATTTCAGAAGAAGAAGAAGCTTGAAATGGAAGTGTGGGTCTGTTGTAATAACAGAATATATACTTTGAAGTAGCTGTCATGTCTCAGTTTCTATGGGAGCCTAAAAAAGTCGAACTCATAGAAGTAGTGAGTAGCATGGTGACTACCAGAAGCTGGGGTGAAGGTGGTGGGCCGGGAAAGAGGAAATGTTGGTTAAAAGGTTCAAAGTTTCAGTTAGGAGGAATCATCTCTTGTACAGCAGAGTAATTATAGGTAATGGTGTATATTTTCTAAATGCTAAAACAGTGGATTTTAAATGTTCTTGCCACAAATAAATATGTGAGGTGATGGATATGTTAATTAGACTTATTTGATCATTCCACAGTGTTTACATGTATCAAAACATCACGTTGTATCCCATAAATAGATACAATTAGTATTTGCCAATTAAAAAATGAAAAAAGGAGACAATGGTAATTGTGCTCAATGGTTTCATACTCTAGAGGGGAGTGGGATGTAAGACAGTATAGAAACCAACATTGTATAAGGCAGAATGTTTAAAAATAATACATTATATTAAAACCAGCTAAGATTTTTGGAGTAAAAGATTATGACAGCTGTTTACAAAGACCAGAGCAGGGAGTTCCAGGTAGTTTCTGTCTAAGTAAGCTTTAACCACTTAGAAACCGGGAGTGTGAAAAGGGGTCTTTCTGCAGGCTGACTTTTTATTGGATACATTCTAGATCCTCGAGTTTTAAAGTCCAAGGGTTATTTCCTGAATTCTTGCTCTAAATTGCAGCATTCATTTCTTAGTGTTTATTTTACATTCAGATGACAGCCACATTTGCCAGAATCAAGATACTTCTATGACTTTAATTCAGTTACGGCATATAGATACATAATATGTTCTTGTATATTGCGAACAAACACATTTTTCCATCCTTGATGAATCTTTTGATCTACTTGTGTAGCCTTGCTGCTTTCTGATTGAAAAGTCAAATTTTAACATGTTTAAACTGTGTTTCTAGGATGTGTTAATCGTATGATGGCATGGCGATTAACTGAGAGATGTCCGTATTGTAACAAGTTTTTTCAATCTTTAGTTGTTATTCTTTTAGTAATTAATGAGTATATGAAGAGCAGACTTGCTAAAGGTAAAGCTTGGATCGTTAAGGTAACATTTTGTGAAGGTTAAAGCAAATTATGCAATCCTCTGAATGAGCGCTTCTGGTTTTCCCAGCTCTGGCCAGGACAGCCTATCTGTGCGGGAGGCATCGCTGGCACCCTGTGGGGACTGAGGACCAAGGAGGAGCCGCTCTCCCATACACGGTTCATATTTATGCTCTGCGAAGAGACAACTGTGCCCTGTCACCTTCACTGAATTATGAAGTGTGTCCTGATGCTGTGCATGACAGCTTGGGTTTGCAGAACTGTTTGCTCTCTCCCTGGATTTAAAATGAGTTCAAATTATAAGACCTTCATTTTATTGGTAATATATTAAAATTTTCGGGAAAGAACTAGTTTTAAAACTTTCTATTAAGCCTAAAGCAGTGGCAAATTTCATAATTAGATTGCACAATACTGGATAGCTTAAAAATTTCAAAATTGCCAATTTGTTACTGTCTGTATTTGATGTATACTGTAAAATAAAAAATGCACTTTATGTTTTCCGTCACGCAACAGCGAAACACTAGAGATTCATTCAATCATATAACGGGTATTTATCGAATGTCCGTGGTATGTCAGGCAACTTGGATTGCTAAGATAAATAAGATGTTTAAGTAGTGTCATTGAGTGTTACAGATATGATGACAGAAGTATGTGCTGTATATATTAATGCTTCTAAAGCAAAGTGTGGGCAGGCAGATTACTTTATAAAAAGAAATAAAAGTCATCTCGATTAGAAGGAAAGGAGTAAAACTAGCTCTATTTGCACTTGAAATTATCTTTCACATATAAGATCCTAAAGCAACCAGAAAGAAGCCATTAGAATGAAGAGCTGGTAAGTTTAGCAAGGGTTTGGTATACTCAGTCAATATACAAAAATCAGTCTACCTTTATGCACTAGCAATGAAACAATCCAAAATTTAAATGAAAACAATTCCATTTACAACAATAGCATCAAAAATGAAATGCCTAAGAACACATTTAGCAAAAGAAGTGCAAGACTTCTATACTGAAAACTAAAAAACATAGTTATGTGTGAAGGGGAAGGAAGAAAGGAGGCTAGAGGATAACTTAAGAATTAAGGGCATCTTTAGTTTTGGTTGACAATGTTGAGAATTCTTATGACTGAAAGGGAGTTATTCATTCTTCAGTGATTTCAGGTGTAATTTCTTAATTTGAAATATGGAAACAATATTTCTGCATGACATAAACATACAAATGAATTAAAGTGAAAATTCTAAGGTTCCCATTACTGCTATACTTATGTTTATGAGAGTATTTTAAGATTTTATCAAGTTCCCAAAGTACTCGAAAAAGAAAAAAAAAATCATGGTGGGTATTATATAGCTTAAACATTCCAGTTTGCCTTGTCTTGATAAAAATCACTTAAAAAAACAGAAAAAAAATTGAATTTTTTTAGGTTTGATTCGGTTGTTGTCGTTTCAGAATCTAGGATCCCAATCAGCTTTCTGATTGCTAGCTGATAAAGGTAATTAAAAATAGATCCATACAGCACGTTAGAGCATTACTGCTTATGAAGGATTCCAAATAAAGTGTTCAAATACAGGAGTTATCTTAGTCTAGAGATGTTAATATTTTATAATGTCAAGCTCCATGGTACATATAATTCACTTGATAAGCTATTAAAATGTTATAACACTTTATATGTTTTATAAATTATTTTCCCCAAGCCAAGATCACTTACAGTAATAAATACATAAATACACACACATTATGTGTGTGTATATATATAGATATATATATATATACACAAACACACACATACACACACACACACATAATAAAAAGCTATCTGATTTTCCCTAGGATTAATACTTTCTGAAGAGCCAAATTTCTCAAAAGGCATAAGAATTTACCACTTTAAGCTCAGAAACCTAAAAATAAAATTAGCAAACAAATCACCATACTTTATTTTGTGGTAAATTTTTCAAAAATGTATTTCATATTATTCTGGCTTCTTAAACCAAAGAAAGGTTTAAAATATTTTGTCATTATAAAAATATGAATTACTATGTTTTGATTTTAAACATTGAAAAACTTCAAATATTATTAGAATTAAGTGACAAAAAGTCCACATAGGTCCAGACCAAGCTCTTGTAGCACTTTTTTATAAAGTATATGATTTTGATTTTTCCTATTTTTTCATGCTTTCTTATTTCTCAGTCTATTTCTAAGAGGCAAGCTGGCTGTAGGGGTGAGGGGCGAGTGTATGCACTGTGTAGCTAGCAGGCATTGCAAAAGCCTGGCATAATTTCTGGACAATGAGAGTGTCTTGCCTTTGTGATGTGCTGTGTAAGTACAGCGGATGCCCATGACGGCCCTTCCCATGGCCTGGGCATCAGAACTGCTTCAGAGTCCAAGGAGGGGCCCTAGGTCACCAGCTATTGTGTGTGGAGGATTGTCCTCAAAAACACTTTTTTCTCCCTTTTAAATAAAATTGATATTTTAGAATTGTTACCATATAGGGAGACACAACTATACCAAATAGTTATCATCTGCTTTTTGACTATGTGAGCATTGATTAAGTATAAAAACACTTCAGAATAAAAGCAAATGTAAAACAGCCTGGGGAATACCTTAAACTCGGAATGAAAACCCAGCAGCTATTTGGAGGCGTATCAGTATGGAAGACAACTTGAAATAAAATTGTTCTCAACAAATAGCACAGAGCTTTAGATGCAATTGACTCCTAAAAGTATTTAAACGAACTTGGAGATCATATGCTATATCAAGGGGCAACTCTAAGATAATCAACAGAAATTTTAAAAGATGGAGATTTGGATTCAATAAAAGAAGAAAATTCTAATGATGAAAGTTGTGATTGTAATAGACCCCTTAGGATCTGGGCACTGTTCTAATGGTCTTGCAGCATTAATTTGATCTCAATCCCCATGGGCAAGACCTCAGTACATGTCTATATCAAAGTGGTAGCTAGAGGAAGAAGAAGGGGAAATAGGGTAGGGAGAGAATGGGCAGAGGAACAGGATAAATACTTGCCGGAATGACGAAACTGAGTCACAGAAAGGTTAAAGCAATCACGTGGGTGGAAAGTCATAGGGTCAGGGTTTGAACCTAGGAAGGCTGAATCCAAAGCCCACAATCTCAAGCTATAAGCTATGATGCCACTCAACTAGGAGTTTATACCGAATGTTCTAAAACAAACTCTCAAGTTGTAAACTCAGGTATGGGAAATATTTACCAAAACTGGCCCAATTTTCAAAAATAAACAAGTTTTTTCTCCTGCAGTTTACAGTTCACAGGACGTGGCCTCCTTTATGCATAGCCCAGGAGGTGTGCTGGGGTTAGGATCAGCATGCCCCAGGCAGTTCCCTGTGATCACGGTGCTGCCTTGCTTTCTGGCAGCCTCCTTCTGGCTCTGCTTTGGGTTTGTAATCAGGAGGGGCTGACATTAAACTACATAAAAAATAAAGACACTTCTCAAAAGAAGACATTTATGCAGCCAAAAAACACATGAAAAAATGTTCATCATCACTGGCCATCAGAGAAATGCAAATCAAAACCACAATGAGATACCATCTCACACCAGTTAGAACGGCCATCATTAAAAAGTCAGGAAACAACAGGTGCTGGAGAGGATGTGGAGAAATAGGAACACTTTTACACTGTTGGTGGGACTGTAAACTAGTTCAACCACTGTGGAAGTCAGTGTGGCGATTCCTCAGGGATCTAGAACTAGAAATACCATTTGACCCAGCCATCCCATTACTGGGTATATACCCAAAGGATTATAAATCATGCTGCTATAAAGACACATGCACACGTATGTTTATTGTGACACTATTCACAATAGCAAAGACTTGGACCAACCCAAATATCCAACAACAATAGACTGGATTAAGAAAATGTGGCACATATACACCACAGAATACTATGCAGCCATAAAAAATGATGAGTTCATGTCCTTTGTAGGGACATGGATGAAACTGGAAACCATCATTCTCAGCAAACTATCACAAGGACAAAAAACCAAACACCACATGTTCTCACTCATAGGTGAGAATTGAACAATGAGAACATGTGGACACAGGAAGGGGAACATCACACACTGGGGACTGTTGTGGGGTCGGGGGAGGGATAGCATTAGGAGATATACCTAATGCTAAATGACGAGTTAATGGGTGCAACACACCAGCATGGCACATGTATACATATGTAACAAACCTGCACATTGTGCACATGTACCCTAAAACTTAAAGTATAATAATAATAAAATAAAAAAAAGAAAGCCTACAGCTGTTATGCTCATCAGTGATGACTGATAATGAGACCTAGAAAACCCTCTAGCAAGGCTGCCTTCCATATAGTGGGAAACAATTTTTTTATATAAAGCGCTTAGCCTAAAGTGTCTCTATGTTTGTGTGTTTCACATCCATTTGTTCATGCACACATTATTTCTTTTGCTTTCCAAATAAGGACATTTGCATATGTGACCCCCTTTTCTTGGAAGGCTCTTCTTCAACCTTTCTCCTTTCCTTTAGTTTTCTTCTTAAGGGGCACCTAGAGTAAGAGGCCTTCCCTCTCTATCGTTCTCTCACACTTTTTCTTGTTTGTTTCTTTATCGAGTTGATTTTTTTTTCAGGCTTCTGTTTGCTTGTTTTCATCTCTCTCCCCATAAGAATGGAAGTTCTAGGAGGCCAGGGTCCACTCTGTCTTGTTTCCATTGTATCCCCAGCACCTGATGCACAGTCTGGTACACTGTACAGCAGGGGTCCCCAGCCCCCAGGCAGTGGACAGGTGCCAGTCTGCAGCCTTGTTAAGAAAGGGGCCACATAGCAGGAGGTACTGCCTGAGCTCCACCTCCTGTCAGATCAGCGGGGGCATTAGATTCTCCTAGGAGTGCAAACCCTGTTGTGAACTGTGCATGTGAGGGATGTAGGCTGAGCACTCCTTATGAGAATTGAACTAATGCCTGATGATCTGAGGTGGAACAGTTTCATCCAGGAACCAACCCCCGACACATGGGTCAAAAAACTGTCTTCCATGCAACTAGTCCCTGGAGCCAAAAAGGTCGGAGACTGCTGCTGCAGAGGATACATACATGCTTGTAAATGGATTTAAAAAAATTATTGGATACTACTACATATCAATTGGCAAGGAAAGAAATTAAAAGGATGTTTCCTTCTCTATGAAAACTTACAGTGTAATTCTAAGTGAAGTTACAATGCCATATGACAGTGATGTGTGATATGTACTGGGAACAAAATGGACAATGTTTGACAAACATTATCTTTATTTGGGGGAGTCAGAGAAAATAACTTGAGTGATGCCCCACTTCAGGAGGATGCTTCTTTGAGTAATCTCTGAGGCATTTTCCATGGCCAAAATGTAGAGCATTGATAGACAGAAATCATTTCTGCCTGTCCGGCAGACACAAGTGGCTTTGTCTTACTGCATACCCATGCATCCATGGATCTATTAACAGCTTCTGATGTGTAGCCAGAGACATAAAAACACACAACCCAACAAACAAAAACACATGATAGGGGATCTATGTATAAATTTATATTCACCAGATTTGCAGAAAGAAAAACTGAGAATTCTCTGCAATTAATATAAAACCCAGTGCCAAAGACCTGACCATGTTAATGAATATGACTTTGGAAAATAGAGGAGGTGTGATAGACTCTTCTAAGAGTTTTAGTCAGTCCCAAATAGGATAAGGCAAGAATGAGTACCTCACTGTATACTTTTAGTAGGTTACAGCATGCAGATAGTGATACATTTAACTACGTAACTATATATAGTTTATACTATGGGCTTAATCATTTTAGAAGAATCCTATTTTAAAATTCTCTGCAATTTGAGCTATGAAGTGCAGGTTGGTTGGTGCAGTTGGATGAGCTGCTCCCTACAAATGGGCTTGGAAAGGTCAGCGCCTACCTGGTGGGAAATGATACTTTTCCTGACTATTTGAGACAGTCAGGGTGGGGGCCAGTTGGGCTGTACAAGGCTGTCTCCCTTCAATGTCTGTGAAAGTGCTTCTAAGGAGAGTGAGAAGCCTTTGGCATGTAGCAAAATCTTTACATTGGAGAGAACATAGAGTCATTGGAAATCAAAAGCCACTTCTAGAACACTAGGAATAAGCAAAAGAGAACTGCTGAGTTGCAGATTTTTGTTTTTAAGTTGAAGATATTTGGAAATTTTTGAGGTAAGCTAAACACTCTCTGGCCTTCTGACCTCCATCTTCCCACGACAGCCAATCAGACCTCAGAGTGCCCTGTGAGCTTCTGCAAGCTGCTAAGAAACCACCTAGGAGCTGACCACTTCCTCACTCAAATAAGCCTGCTTGCTCTTTTCATCTTCCTGGATACTTAGCCTATTTTGCTTAATAAACAAATAGAGAATACGATGATACCATGATTCTGATTCCACAAGCCACATGTAAAACCTACTAATCTCAAATTGTATACTTGTTAACACTGTGCATGCCCCAGCATTGTGCTAAGATGTATTTACAAATTCGCTGATCTGGAGGGAATTAAATACACTGAAGTAGGATCTAAGTGCTAATAATCTAATTCAGGAGAAGATTTATACTGCACCAAGGAAACAACTGGAGCCCAATGCTGGGTAGGCCCTATGTCACTGTCTAAGATGCAAACAGCAGCTGAGCATAAGGAGGGGCTCTGGCTCATGAGCTTCCCTCTCAGGGCTCTGTCCAAGCACTAACCACGAGCAAGATGTGGATCATCCTCCCCTGGGTTTCACACTAGCGTGTGCTGTCCCCACCCTACTTTTCATTCTTTATTCTCTTTACTCCCTACATTTATTCCATGATTAAGGGAGATGATTTATTGTTCAATATGTTTGCTTGTGTGATACTATTGTGAAACTTTTGCCATTGCATGTTTGTTGTGTTTTATGTATGACATTTCATGCCTTCAAGTGCCCTATGACATAAACAGAAAGAGTACATTCAATTTTTTAGAATAGAAATCAGGCTCAGATGGTTCCTCTGGGTTCTGCCCAGTCCACACAGCTGGTAAGTAACCAAGATGGGTGAGGACCCAGAGCTTCTCATGTCCGTCCCAGCCATCCACATGGACCTGCCTCCTACCCTCAACTTGAGTAATTATCTATTTTCTTTAAGACATAAATCAATTTTCAAAGGGAATGCTTCCAGATTTTGCCCACTGAGTATGATATTGGCTGAGGTTTTGTCATAAATAGCTCTTATTATTTTGAGATACATCCCATCAATACCTAATTTATTGAGAGTTTTTCCCATGAAGGGCTGTTGAATTTTGTTGAAGGCCTTTTCTGCATCTGTTGAGATAATCATGTGGTTTTTGTCTTTGGTTCTGTTTATATGATGGATTACGTTTATTGATTTGCATATGTTGAACCAGCCTTGCATCTCAGGGATGAAGCCCACTCGATCATGGTGGATAAGCTTTTTGATGTGCTGCTGGATTTGGTTTGCCAGTATTTTATTGAGGATTTTTGCATCGATGTTCATTAGGGATATTGGTCTAAACTTCCCTTTTTTTGTTGTGCCGCTGCCAGGCTTTGGTATCAGGATGATGCTGGCCTCATAAAATGAGTTTGAGAGGATTCCCTCTTTTTCCATTGGTTGGAATAGTTTCAGAAGGAATGTACCAGCTCCTCTTTGAACCTCTGGCAGAATTCGGCTGTGAATCCATCTGGTCCTGGACTTTTTTTGGTTGGCAGGCTGTTAATTATTGCCTCAATTTCAGAGCCTGTTATTGGTCTATTCAGAGATTCAACTTCTTCCTGGTTTAGTCTTGGGAGGGTGTATGTGTCCAGGAATTTATCCATTGGATGCCCAATCTCACCACTCCTGTTTAACATAGTGTTGGAAGTTCTGGCCAGAGCAATCAGGCAGGAGAAAGAAATAAAGGGTATTCAATTAGGAAAAGATGAAGTCAAATTATCCCTGTTTGCAGATGACATGACTGTATATTTAGAAAACCCCATTGTCTCAGCCCAAAATCTCCTTAAGCTGATAAGCAACTTCAGCAAAGTCTCAGGATACAAAATCAATGTGCAAAAATCACAAGCATTCCTATACACCAATAACAGACAGAGAGCCAAATCATGAGTGAACTCGCCTTCACAATTGCTTCAAAGAGAATAAAATACCTAGGAATCCAGCTTACAAGGGATGTGAAGGACCTCTTCAAGGAGAATTACAAACCACTGCTCAACAAAATAAAAGAGGACACAAACAAATGGAAGAACATTCCATGCTCATGGATAGGAAGAATCAATATGTGAAAATGGTCATACTGCCCAAGGTAATTTGTAGATTCAATGCCATCCCCATCAAGCTACCGATGACTTTCTTCACAGAATTGGAAAAAAAACTACTTTAAAGTTCATATGGAACTAAAAAAAGCCCACATTGCCAAGACAATCCTAAGCCAAAAGAACAAAGCTGGAGGCATCATGCTACTTGACCTCAAACTATACTACAAGCCTACAGTAACAAAAACACCATGGTACTGGTACCAAAACAGAGATATAGACCAGTGGAACAGAACAGAGCCCTCAGAAATCATACCATGCATCTACAACCATCTGATCTTTGACAAACCTGACAAAAACAAGAAATGGGGAAAGGATTCCCTATTTAATAAATGGTGCCAGGAAAACTGGCTAGTCATATGTAGAAAGCTGAAACTGGATTCCTTCCTTACACCTTATACAAAAATTAATTCAAGATGGATTAAAGGCTTAAATTTCAGACCTAAAACCATAAAAACTCTAGAAGAAAACCTAGGCAATACCATTCAGGACATAGACATGGGCAAAGACTTCATGTCTAAAACACCAAAAGCAATGGCAACAAAAGCCAAAATTGACAAATGGGATCTAATTAAACTAAAGAGCTTCTGCACAGCAAAAGAAACCAACATCAGAGTGAACAGGCAGCCTACAGAATGGGAGAAAATTTTTCCAATCTACCCATCTGACAAAGGACTAATATCCAGAATCTACAAAGAACTTAAACAAATTTACAAGAAAAAATCAAACAACCCCGTCACAAAGTGGGCAAAGGATATGAACAGACATTTCTCAAAAGAAGACATTTATGTAGCCAACAGGCACATGAAAAAATGCTCATCATTCACTGGCCATTAGAGAAATGCAAATCAAAACCACAATGAGATACCATCTCATACCAGTTAGAATGGCTATCATTGTAAAGTCAGGAAACAACAGGCATTGGAGAGGATGTGGAGAAATAGGTACACTTTTACACTGCTGGTGGTACTGTAAACTAGTTCAACCATTGTGGAAGACAGTGTGACGATTCCTCAAGGATCTAGAACTAGAAATGCCATTTGACCCAGCCATCCCATTACTGGGTATATACCCAAAGGATTATAAATCATGCTGCTATAAAGACACATGCACACGTATGTTTATTGTGGCACTATTCACAATAGCAAAGACTTGGAACTAACACAAATGTCCATCAATGATAGACTGGATTAAGAAAATGTGGCATATATACGCCATGGAATACTATGCAGCCATAAAAAGTGATGAGTTCATGCCCTTTGCAGGGACATGGATGAAGCTGGAAACCATCATTCTGAGCAAACTATCTCAAGGACAGAAAACCAAACACCACATGTTCTCACTCATAGGTGGGAATTGAACAATGTGAACACTTGGACACAGGGTGGGGACCACCACACACACTGGGGCCTGTTGTGGGGTGGGGGGAGGGTAGAAGGATAGCATTAGGAGATATACCTAATGTAAATGACTAGTTAGTGGGTGCAGCATACCAACATGGCACATGTATACATATGTAACAAACCTGCACGTTGTGCACATGTACCCTAGAACTTAAACTATAATTAAAAAAATTAAAAAGACATAAATCCCAGCTCCTCTATGAAGACTTTTCTATGGCTTCTGACTGTGGTTATAAACTCCAATTTGTATCTGTGCTCTAAGCCTTTCCTGCTAAGAGGTCTTGGACAGGTCACTTTTTTGATCTGAGATGCAGTTTGTCATCTGCTATACAGTGTAAATAAGCTGAATCAACACAATCTTAGTATTGAATGGACACCTTTTTATCATGGGCAGATAATCATAAAATGATGGTCATAAAATCCATGTCCCAACATGTATTTCTAAAATAGTCTTAGTCATATTCAAGTTTCCAAGATCCAAGTCACAGAGACGGATTTTGTTTTATTTATTTTTTATTTTATTTCTTTTTTTTTTTTTTTTTTTTTTTTGGACGGAGTCTCTCTCTGTCGCCCAGGCTGGAGTGCAGTGGCACGATCTCGGCTCACTGCAAGCTCCGCCTCCTGGGTTCACGCCATTCTCCTGCCTCAGCCTCCTGAGTAGCTGGGACAACAGGCGCCTGCCACCACACCCGGCTAATTTTTTGTACTTTTAGTAGAGACGGGGTTTCACCGTGTTAGTCAGGATGGTCTCGATCTCCTGGCCTCATGATCTACCCGCCTTGGACTCCCAAAGTGCTAGTATTACAGGCATGAGCCACCACGCCTGGCCTATTTTGTTAAGTGTTAGAAAAAAAGAAGCTGGAAATAATGTGAAAGTTGGTAGCACAGTTGACCCTTGAACTACACAGGTTTGAATGGCTGGGTCCACTTATATGCGGCTGAAATGAACACACAGTATTAGTGGGATGTGAAACCTTGGATGTGGAGGGAAGAACTATCTCATGAGCTGGTTTGGCAGGGCCACCTGCGGAGCTTGAATACGTACAGAGTTTGGTAACTGCTGGGATCCTGGAACCAATCCCCTGCAGATACTGAAGGATGACTATAAGTAATTTGTACCAAGTTTTGAAAATGTGATTTATCCTTTTTTGTTTTCTGCCCATGGTCACAGACTTTGGTGGACCTCCACTGATAACAAAATAAACTGTTAATATTTTATGAATGCATTTTAGATCTTTTGTTATTTGAACCCAAAAGCTATTTTTCTCATTTTCTCTCATTCTGTCTCCACTACACATAATAAATCTTTCACACGACAGTAATCGCTCCTACCAAACACCCACACTTTCTCCCATTTCTGCCTTTTAATACTCTATTATCACTCTTGGAATATTTGTGTATAAGCCCATTGACATCTAATCATATATTTCAAAGTTTTGCCCAATTTTTAACCCTAGACCATTCTTATAGCAAAATTAACTTCAGTCCTTCTGTGCTCTAATAGTGCCTGTCTTCCATCTTGATTAGATCTTCTCTCAGTTTAAGTAATGAGAGCCTGTTTAAACCAGCACAATCAAAAACGGAGACTTCATTGTAAAAGTACTGGTGTCTTAGTCAATGCAGCCAGATGGTAGGTACGGGCTAGAAGCAGGAAGCTACAGGAGTCAAGGCCTCCCGGTGTGCTTCCCCTGTCTCTTCTGCCTACTTTCTGTGTCTGTTTGCAGTGTCCACCATACCGTGGACATGCAGCAGTTGGCCATGCTGGCACTCCTGTTGTCACATTCTAGTAACCCACTCAAACTTGAGTCTGGACTCTCTCTTAGTTATAACTTCAAATTCCCAGGGAGAGACCTTTCCTTTGCCAATGGGGTCAAATCTAGTCAGATATTATATAAATTTCCTATGGACTGAGAGAGGGACAGTTATTGTTGGTAAGGACTGACAATATATCCAAAAATCTTCCAGTGGAAATCTCCAAAGGAAATATCATTGACTTTTCTTCATTCAGGAGAGCATCACATGCTATATTCTTTGCAACAGTGATATTCTTATATTTAGAATAAGATTCTTCTAGTTTCTGGAATGCCAATACTGAAAAGCAGAATGCTGAGAGAGGTTAACTATAAAATAACTTTAAAAACTAGATCTTTTAGTGCTTTTCATTGCTGCCATTATCATTGTTATCTTTATCATTGTCATTATCACCATCCCTAATAGTCATGGATACTTTGCCTTGACCTGGTTTCAGACACACAGCCATTTGTGCCATACAAATAACAGGAGTGCATTTAATAAATTTTGTTTAATAAATAAGTTTCTGTTAGCTTCAGTAACTAAATAAGAATGAGTAAAGACATATTTTTGATCTGTGTCCCTACCCAGAAGCCTCCCAGAGGCAGAACAACTATGCTTCCTGTACAGCCTGCAGAACTCTGAGCCAAGCAATCCTCTTTTCTGTAAAAATTACTTAATCTAAGGTATTTCTTTATAGCAATGCAAGAATGGCCTAATACAAGTAACTTTTAAAATATTAGAACATGTAGATGTTTTTAAAGGCATAAATGTGATCCTGAGGAAAATAGCTAATCTTTTTTAACTTTGAAGATTCCTTGAGAGAAATTGTTGATGCAAAATTTTTTTAACTTTGAAGATTCCTTGAGAGAAATTGTTGATGCAAACTTTTTTTTGTATTATTAAGTTTTCTCTGAAATAAAGCATGATTGATACTTTCTTCTGAATTCTGAGCCCTTCTTTCTTTCTTTCTTTTTTCTTCCCTCCTTCCTTCTTTCCTTTCTTTTCTCTCTTTCTTTCTTTCTCTCAAGATGGAGCTTTGCTTCTGTCACCCAGGCTGGAGTGCAATGGTATGACGTTGGCTCACTACAACCTCTTCCTCCTGGGTTCAAGCGATTATCCTGCCTCAGCCTCCCGAGTAGCCACCACTCCCAGCTAATTTTTGTATTTTTAGTAGAGACAGGGTTTTCCCATGTTGACAAGGCTGGTATTGAACTCCTGACCTCAGGTCATCCACCTGCCTCAGCCTCCCAGAGTGCTGGGATTACAGGCATGAGCCACTGCTCCTGGTCTGGGTCATTATTTCAAAGTGAGATAATTTGGGAGGGCAACCGTGTTCACATCAATGCTTTTCACACCAATGCTTGTTGCACGTGGGAATACCTAATTCCTGTCTCAAGTGAATATTTATTTTATCAGCCTGTTCCTAAACTATGAATCAGGTGCTTAAGCAGGGACTGAATTATTAACCAGCAGTAACTTCTTTAAGTCACATAGAAGCAAGGCTGAAAGCACTCTTCAAAAAATTATGCAAGTAATTACATTGTTGTCCTAGAGTATGTGGTGTATTTAGGTTCCACACAAAGCAATGTGACACTTAGGGAAGACATTGTGACATATTTCACAGTGTGTTTGTAACTTTAAATTATAAATATAAAAACTTCTAATTCAAAATAAGAGCTGACCACAGAATTTATATTGGTGACAGAGCAAGAATCTTCCTTAAAAAGGGGCAGCTAAAATTGCTAAGAATCAATCTTGATATCAGCTTCATCATGGGTTGAGAAGAATTAGGCTGTTAATGCTGCTACTTCTACTAATGGTGCCTATGATTTATAAACTTACACCACATTCCATGCTGCATATGAATGCTTTAAATATATTATTTCTAACACTTTTATTAGTCTTGCAAGAGGCTCCATTAATCTTTATTTTACAAAAAGGAAAATGGAGGCTTGGAAAGTCTTAATGATTTGCCCAATGTCATTAGTTAAGTGTGGAGTAGGAGCTGGGATTCGAACCACACCTCTGTGTGTCCTTGCCTGTGTGTTCCCAAGGGCAAAGTAACACAACATCATGTATCATTTCTGCATGCAGCCCTCCACCCAGTGACCACAGGTAAATGAGTTGGTTGGTCCTACAGCCCACATTAACTTGGGTTCCACCTCCTCTAGCAGAATTGAATTGGACATCAGCTTGCTCAGTTTGACATGCAATGACTACCCACAGGTGCTAGGAAAAGCTAGCAATTTAAAACATGTGTCCCTGCTATGTACAAGTCACCTGAATATGCTACAGATAATCCTGTCTTCCATCTAGGCAACGACTGCATGGGCTTTTTCTTATTGTGGTTTGAACAGAACTGAGACTGAAACACAGCGTTCCAAATAAATGGTCTGTCACAGTTTAAGAATAACTGGAGTATTTAGCATTCATGCATTTTCAGACTTGTTAGAGATTAATTATAGTGACATAAAATTTCTGGGAGTTTTATGAGTAAAAAGCAAATTGAAACTTCATTGTTTACTTTCCTTTGTATTTTTCACAGACTTTGTCCTTTATGAATCATTATCACAAACTGACTGACATATACATTCATCTTACATTATTGAGAATTTTGCTAATCTTTTACATACTTTTATAGTGTCACTGTTGTAAGAGCATTCTATGTGGAGATTTTGTTTTGAAATTTATCTCTTGTTTATTCCACAGGTGTCTGCTGAACATCTAATTTGTGCCAGGACCATAGTTGAGACTGAGGGGAACAGACACTCTCAGAATCCACTTATGACAGCTCCAAATATCTATGCTCACCTTTGTCTCTTTCCCACTAGTCTCTGTGGAAGATATCTCCTTTCACTTTAAGGCTAATCCTTCCATGAGTAGGTCCTATTGATTTTAACAGTCTTTTTCTCCCCAGTTTGTTCTATTCCCTCCAAGTTCTACTCTTTCCTTTCTCCCATCTGTTCAACCCCTTATTACTACTGCAATTCCCAATGTCCGAGCTACAAAATGTCCCCCATCTTTCCCATTCTCAAGCCCACATACACACACGCCGGAATTGTTTCTCTGTAGTTCATTGCTATATGCCCATAGCTTCTCAATATTTACTGAGTTTAATGAATGGATAACATAAGACAATATAAAGGTAGGTAAATATCTGATTCAGAGGAAATGTTTTTATTTTTAATTTTATTTTTAGGTCTGGGGTAGATGTGTAGGGTGTGCAAGTTTTTTACATAGATAACTGTGGGTCGTGGAGATTTGCTACACCTATCCACCCATCACCTAGGTATTAAGCCCTGCACGTATTAGTTGTTTTTCCTAATATTCTCCCTCCCCCCATACCAGCCCCCTAACAGGACTCAGTGTGTATTGTTCCCCTCCTTGTGTCCATATGATCTCATTGTTCAGTTCCCACTTATAAGTGAGAACATGCGGTGTTTGGCTTTTTCTTTCTGCATTAGTTTGCTGAGGATAATGGCATCTAGCTCCATCTGTGTCCCTGCAAAGGACATGATCTCATTCCTTTTTATGGCTGCATAGTATTCCATGGTATATATGTACCACATTTTCTTTATCCAGTCTATCATTGATGGGCCTTTGGGTTGATTCCATGTCCTTGCTATTGTGAATAGTGCTACAATGAACATATGTGCATGTATTGATTGCTGGGTCAAATGGTATTTCTGGCTCTAGATCCTTGAGGAATCACCATACCATCTTCCATAATGGTTGAACTAACTTACATTCCCACCAACAGTGTAGAGGCCTTCCTATTTTTCCACAACCTGGCCAGCATCTGCTGTTTCTTGACTTTTAATGATGGCCATTCGGACTGGCATGAGATGGCATCTCATTGTGGTTTTCATTTGCATTTCTTTAGTAATCAGTGATGTTGAGCTTTTTTTCATATGTTTGTTGGCTGCACAAATGTCTTCTTTTGAGTGTCATCAGGGTGACAGGCAGCCTACAGATAGGGAGAAAATTTTTGCAATCTATTCATCTGACAAAGGTCTAATATCCAGAATCTACCAGGAACTCATACAAATTTACAAGAAAAAAACAAACGACCCTATTAAAAAGTAGGCAAAGGACCTGAACAGGGGAAAATATGTTATAAATTTATGGGTGAAATTTTGGTCTAGTCTCTAACAAGCAGCCATTTATTTGATAATTTAAAATATTATTACTTAAAAATGCATTTTCATAAATTTTGTTTAAGGTAGATTGATCACTCGACCTCTTCGAGAGCAGTGTCTTGTCTAATTTGGTTTTATATCCTTATTTTCTAAGTGGTTTCTTATCATGGAGTAGGCATTCAACAAATATTACTCAAGTAAATTGTATTTGGATTATTCACTTTTAAATATTCTCTTTGATATGACATTATAAGCCCAAATGATGAAAAAGCCTTCAAGTTCGCCCAGGTATTCTGTGACTAGAACTTCTATGTAAATCTAGTTGCTACACCTTTCTTCCAATAAATCATAACAAAATGTCTTTAAGAGTGAGCTGCTATCTGCACCCAAGGGGCTACCACATCATCAGGAAAGTCGTACTGTAGCACAGTCTTCTACCGTCATTTGCCTTTGTGCCCTTGAGTCTGCTTGGAATGTCAGGGTTTCAGACCTGGCTAGGATCCATGGCAACTCCATTCTTTCCTTCATGTCATCAGTGCCTGGACTTTGCTGAGTCTTATTTATAGCAGCCCTGTAGGAGATACAGGCAAACATATATAACCAGTTACCTGAAGTCCATGCCTGCAGAGGACCATTTTCAGGCAGTCCTTGTCAGAAGTTGAGATCTTCTTACAAAACATGAGTATACATGTTTTTCCAAGACAGTGTTTATTATCTGTCATTCAGACTGCTACTCTGGAAGGCTCTGTCCAGGACCATGCTATATTTGCTTTCTCCTACTATAGGCTAGCTTTCTTTCGTTTATGTCCTGAAATATGGGCCAGAATCTTCTCTTTTTTTCTACAGTGCAGATCATGGGAGCTCTTTTACAGAGCAGATATTTCTCCAGCGGCTTTACACACGTAGTCATCATGTCTACGCTACAAGGTGGGCATTTGTGTCCACATTTATATAGATAAGTAAATAAGATTATGAAAGCTTAAATTACTAAAAAGTGGTAGAACTGAGATTCGTATGCTTTAAATATCTACATATTTCTCTAACAGTTATTTTTAATTAATGGCATATTTATATTGTGTTAGAATAATAATAGCAATTTGAATGAAAAATGAATTAACTCTATCAAACATGTCTGTTTTAATTATTGGGTTCTATATCCTTTATTCCTAGGAGAACAGCTGTATTAAAAACTAGGGATTTATGAGCTGTTTAGAAAAAAGTAGCGAAAACAATTAGGTATAACACTCATACAACATTTCTTTTAATTCCATTACTTTGCTAAAAATTATGTTAATTATAGAAAAAAGAAATAATTTTTAAAATTGCTAGTGAATGGAATTTCAAACTAAAGGAAGGGTGAGGTTCTATTTCATATCTCTTAATTGTCAGATAAAATCATACCTAATTATGTGATGTACTGGGAAAGCTGTTGTATGAGTAGAGTGACTGATATGTGTTACCAGCTGGCAAAATCACATGCTACAGAATGACAACACTGTATGCTTATGAATATATATTACTCACATATTGAATATGGTAGTATAATTTGTATATATATATATATATATATATATATATATATATATACGCACACACAAATTGTGACCTAGTTATTTTACTCTTGGCTATGCACTTTAAGAAAATAATTCAAAGAATATTAAATTAACACCCAACAAAATGGTGTTTCGGTGTTACAGAAGAAAATAGCTATACATATATAAAATGAAGATAAGAGAGTTACGATGTTTAAATTCTATGGATTATTAAACAACCATTAAAAAAATAGATCCATGAAGATGCAACTGTCTGGGACCTTAGGAAGCTGACTGCAAGGGGCCTGACCTATGGGAGGCTCTCAGGGTGTGCTCTTGAACAAAGGCCAAGGAAAGGAAAATGGGAAGGACGGCTGGGCAGAGGAAGAAGGTGTGCTGTGAAGTTAGCTCAGTGGAGGCCTCAGCCAGTGCCCTGGGAGTTCTGAGGGTAGGAAGACTCTCAAGATCATCCCTAGTTGGGGTGAAAGGGTGGGAGTTTACATATCCAGGTTGGTTAGTGGTTGGATGTGACCACACCAGAAGGGGCCTGGGCCTGGGCCTGGCCATGGCTGCCACAACTCTCCTTAGCTGGGCCATCCCTGTGGAGTGAATGACTGAGGGTATTCTGCTAGAAGAACTCCAGGCACATGTGGGAGAAAGTCTTCCATTCCCAAAGGGAGGTCATCACAGCACCTGCTGTGGAAGATTATGGGGCAACATGATAAACATAAGAAATGAAATAGAAAACAAAATAGAAACTTTCATTAAAGCTATATCGAAACTTGTGTTCTTATGCATCGACTGCGAGGCAACACAAAGGAATTGGTGGCTGAAACGTATTTCTTTGTACTATTTTCATAATTATACTTTAATGTAACATAGGCTAGTCTGAAGGTTTTATCTATAGTCTTTATTGATTTAAGGAATTTGCTTTCTGTGTTGCCTCACAGTTGATGCATAAGAACACAAGTTTCGATATAGCTTTAATGAAAGCATCTATTTTGTTTTCTATTTCATTTCTTGTGTTTTTCATGTTGCCCCATAGTCTTCCACAGTAGGTGCTGTGATGACCTCCCTTTGGGAATTCTAATAGATTCTAATAGATTTTTCTTATGATTGGGTATTCAGTTTCATCGCATGATTCTGAGATTATTATGTGATTTCTCCTCTTTTTTTCTGTTTATGAGATGAGCTGTTATTGATTTTCTTATTTTAAATCACCCTTGCTTTAGAGGAAAGAACCTGTTTAGTCAATAGATCATATAATTTAATATATTGTAGAGATTAATTTGCTAATCAGTTTAGGATATTTATATCAATGCTCATGGAAGGGTTTGATTTGTAAATTTTACTTTCTTGTCCTTTTCAGGGATATGCTGACCTCATACAAAGTTTACAAATGTGTTCCTATTTTCATTCTTATCTGTGGAATTTGTGAGTGGTCAATGCTATTTCTTCCTTTAATATTTAAAAGACTTCACTGGTCAGGCCATGTAGGGCTAAAGTTCTTTTGAGGAAAGGATTATAAGAATAGTTGACAATAGGAGCATTCAAATTTTTTATTTCTCCTTCTGTTAGTTTTGACCAATTATGTTTTTGTCATAGCATAAAATTGCAGTCTAGCATAATGTTCTTTTATTATCTTTCCAAATATCTGTTGGTCTGCAGCGATATTTGCTTTTTCAGTCCTTATATTGATAGTTTCCTGTCTCATTTTTAAAAATCAATTTTGCTAGAAATTTACAAATGTTACTAATTATTCCAAATAATCAACATTTGGCTTTTGTGATGCTTGTTTTATATTCTCTAAAATATGCTTGTTTTATATTCTCAAAACTGTGTTCTTATCTTTACTAGTATTCTTTTCTACTTTGTGTTAGGTTTGATGGTTTTTTAGCTTACTTTTTGATGTGAACATTTATATTATTTATTTTCAGCCTTTCTTTTTTCACAATATATG
Organism: Hylobates moloch; assembly: GCF_009828535.3. Taxonomy (NCBI): domain Eukaryota; kingdom Metazoa; phylum Chordata; class Mammalia; order Primates; family Hylobatidae; genus Hylobates; species Hylobates moloch. The sequence continues at coordinate 50,439,025 of NW_026652284.1, read as the reverse complement.
CATTTAACACCAGAAATTTTTCACTAAAGTGTTGCTTTAGTTGTGTGCAACAAATTTTGATGTTTTGCTGTAATTATAATTCAGTTGAAAATATTTCTAGCTTCTGTTATGTGTCATAGATTATTGTTGTGATTTATAAATTACTTAGAAATGTGTTGTTTACTATTTAACAAGTTTCCTATTTTTATAGTTTTATTTTTGTTTTTAATGCCTGGCTTCTTCCTACTTAGCGAATATACTCTGATGAAGTCTATCCTTTGATAGTTATTGAGGCTTTCTTTATAGTCCAGCATATGATCATTTCGTTGATATTCAGTATGTAGATCAAAAGACTACAAATTCTGTAATCATTAAATTGTTCTATATAGATAAATGAGATAAAGTCTCTTAATTGTATATTCACAGTTATGTTACAAAATTTCTTGATGCATCAATTTCTTCACTGTGTTACTCAGATTTTCTATATCAATGAAGATCAGTCTTCCTGTTCACTTATTTTCTCGATTATTTTAAGACATATTAAAATCTCCCAAAATGACCATATACTTGTCCCTGCTCCCTTGAATTCCCTAATTTTTGCTTTATTTATTTTGAAACTATATTACGTAGATTTAGAATTATTATATCTACTTATCTGAAGCTATGTTGTAGAGATTTAGAATAGTATAGCTATTTAGAAAAGTATAGCTTTATTTTCCTTTTTGATTTAGAATAGTCTTCATCTCTAGAAAGTCTTTTTACCTTTAAGCACACGTTTTATTAGAATAGTGACATAAGCTTTCGAAAAGTATTTTTATTGTTTTCCATCATTTTAGTTTTGAACTTTATTTTTTATTTAAAGCCTGTCTCACACATGTATCATTGAGTTAAATATTTAATATTTTTATGGCATTACATAGTTTGGGCTTCCTGAGAAGAAGACCTTGAGACAAGGATTTTGATATACAGAGTTTTTTCAGTGATGATCTTATGCTTCACTGACATGCTTCACTGCATTTTAGTCGGCAAATTAGATAGGGAAGGAGAGGAAGCCTCTGTTGGTAATTTGAGCTTAATCTGACCAGGGTCAATGACAGACAGCATAGAAGGCACACCTCAGAGATAATTTCCACACTCCAAAAAATGAAGTGTCTAGGCTGTTCATTTTTTAACTCTGAGGAGTTGTTGGTTGAAGGTTATTCCTGGGAGGCACACAGGTGTAGAGTAGGATGCTATAGCCAAAGAATGCCTCCAGCCAAACATGCACAGGGGTAGGAGAATAGAGACTGGACCATTATGAAAGAAAGAGTAAAAGCTGATTGATATGGGCAGATAATTACCACTAGCAGCTATATCCAGTCTGACAATGTTTGTCTTTAATTAAATTACTTAGAACATTTATATACTTAGTGTAAGTATATATGCATAGGAATTAGTTAACATTTGCCATATAACGAATTGTTTTTTATTTTACTCATTGTTTATGTTTCTTTCCCACTCTGTTATTGTCTTTTATGGATTAAACAGATTTTGGTTTTCGCATTTTCTCCTTGTATTAACTTGTCGTATTTTCTTTTACTTATCTATTCATAATTACCACAGGGAGTAGGATTATATCATGTAACATAAAATTATGTTATTACTTCTCAAATAATGTCACAAAAATAGACAAATGGGATTACACCAAACTAAAAAGCTTCTTCACAGCAAAAGTAACAGTGAACAGAATGAAGAGACAATCTCCAGCACAAAAGAAAATATGTACAAACCATACATATAATGAGGGGGTCATATTCAAAATCTATAAGGATCTCACAGAACTCAATAGCAAGAAAACAAATAGCACAATTAAAAATTGAGCAAGGAAACTGAAAAGAGAATTCTCAAAAGAAGACATACAAATAGCCGACAGGTATATGAAAAATTGATCAACATTACTAATCATCAGGAAAATGCAAATTAAAACCACAATGAGGTTACACCTTGCAGCGTTTAAACGGTTACTATAAAAAAAGATAAAAGTTGGTAAGGATATGAAGAAAAGTGAACTCTTTCACACTATTGGTGGGCATGTACATTAGTAGAGCTGTTATGGAAAACAGTAAAGAGGTTTCTCAAAAAATTAAAAATAGAACTACCGTATGACCCAGCAAGCGCACTTTTGAGTGTATACCCCCCCCAAAAAACAACAACAGTACATCAGAAAGATATTTGCACTCCCATGTTTATTGCAGCATTATTCACAATAGACAAAATATGGAATCAACCTATGGGTCCATCAACAAATGTATGGATTAAGAAAATGTGCTACATGTACACAATGGAACCCTTACAAAAAAAGGATATCCCATCATTTGCAACAAGATAAATAAACCTGTATGACTTTCTGCTAAGTGACATGAGCCAGTTACAGAAATACACACACTATAATCTCACTCATGTGTGGAATGTAAAAAATCAAACTCACAGAGGCAGAGAGTAGAGTAGTGGTTACCAGGAGCTACAAGGTGAGGTGGGGATTGGAAGATGTTGGTTAAAGATACAAAATCTCAGCTACACAGGAGCAATAAATACAAGAGATCTATTGTACAACAAAGTGACCGTAGTAGCAATATACTGTAAACTTGAAAATTGCTAAGAGAATAGATTTTAAGTGTTGTCACCACACACACACACACACACACACACACACACACACACACACATACACTGTTAGGGAGCCAGATGCAGTGGCTTGCACCTGTAATTCAAGCTCCTCAGGAGGTTGAGGTGGAAGGATCTTTTGAGCCCAGGAGGTCAAGGCTGCTGTGAGCTATGATCCAGCCCAGTAAATATGTGAGGTAATGCATATGTTAATTACTTCTATTCAGTCATTCCATAAGGTACATATATGTTGCAAAACATAACGTAATATAACATAAATACATACAATTATTATTTGTCAGCTGAAGAGAAGAAAAAAACACTAATTTGGCATAATTTTAAGTCTCATAAAGATTGCTATTATTGCCTTATTAGTAAATATTTAGTTAATTTTTATTTAAATTTACTCACACATTTACCCATTATATTCCTCATTGTTAACTTCTGAAATTTCTTCTTTTAACCTGGAGTTATATTCCATATACATAAAATATTCTCCTTGATAGTTCTTTAAGGTCAAATTTAGTTTTCTCAATTTTGTTTGTCTAAAAATACATTTTTTCATATTCCTTGCTGCAGGATATTTTTATAAGGCATCCATTTCCCAGTTGAGATATTCCCTGACAACTTTTAAGATATCATTATGTTGTCTGCTGGCTCATCAACTGAGAAGTCAGCTGCCAGTCTTATTGTTGCTTCTGTAAAAGAATGTGTTTTCCACATCTGGCTATGGCACTTACCCAAGGTAAGGACCTATGTGAAGAAAGGCATGCACTTATTACATAACATAATACTAACTACTTATCTGATCCAGATATCTTGCTTGAGCATTCAGAACAAAATTAACAAAGTTGAACATTCAAAACCTAATAGTCATCCTCTCCTTTCCTTCTGGGACTCACAATAAACCTATATTACACTTTTAGCTGTGTCCTATATATCTCTAATATTCTTTTTGCATCATTTATTGTGTTTTTCTGTGTCTCAATTCCTCATTTCTAATGACCCATCTTCTGATTCTCAAATCCTGTTTTCTGCTGTGTCTAATCTGCTGTAAAAACACTTTAGTTATTTCTTATCTTCAATATTATTATATTTTTTAGATTTTAGAATTTCAACTTAAAAATAAATTCTACTTAACTGATGAAAATGTGCATCTTTTAATCTATTGTTTACAGATTTTCCTCTCTTTGTAAAGTTTGCTTCTGATACTATTTAAAAGCCATTTGTAGTTCACATTTATAGTTGGATCAAACATAGGCTTATTTTTATTATCTCTTTTTTCTTTTGTTTTCATTCTGTCCTTCTGCCTTTTTGTATAATTAGTGCTCTGTTTTCCCCCTTAGGGGAAAATCCTTGCTTGTAATGGTGCTGTGTTTTTTCTTTTTAATTGATACATAATAATTACGTATATTTATGGTATGTGTGATATTTTAATACATGCATACAATGTGTAGTGATCAAATCAGTGTAATTAGGATATACATCACCTTAAACACTTATTTCTTTGTGTTGAAAACATTTCAAATCTTCTCTTTTAGCTATTTTGAATTATACAATAAATTATTATTAATGGTAGTCACCCTACTGAACTAACACTAAAACTTCTCCCTTCTATCTAACTGAATGTTTTTACCCGTTAACCAGCCTCACTTCATTCCTCATCCTCCATTTCCAGCCTCCAATATCCATCATGAGATCAACTTTTTTAGCTACACATTTCCATGAGATCAACTTTTTTAGTTACAAATTTGAGTAAGTACATGTGTCTTTCTGTGATGACATGACAAGAACATGTGTCTATCTGTCTTTCTGTGACTGGATTATTTCACTTAACATAATGATTTCCAGTTCAGTCTATGTTGCTGCAAATGACAGGATTTTATTCTTTTTTAAAAGTGGATAGAATTCCATTGTGTATATCTACCACATTGCCTTTTTTCATTCATTCATTGATGGACACTTAGCTTGATTCCATATCTTGGCTATTGTGAACAGTGCTGCAATAAACATAGAGGTTTAGATACCCATTAGTGGGATTGCTGGATTGTATAGCCATTCTATTTTTAGGCTTTTTTTTCTTTCAGAAATATCCATTAGAAAATGACTGTGATAATTTACATTCCCACCAACGGTGTATAAATAGTTCCTTTTTCTCTGTATTCTTTCCAGCATTTTTTTGTCTTTTTGATAAAAACCATGCTAATTGGGTAAAATGATATCTTCTTGAGGTTTTGATTTCCATTCCCCTGATAGTTGTTGATGTTGAGTATTTTCTCATATACCTGTTGACCATTTGTATGCCTTCTTTTGAGAAATGTCTAAGCATGTCCTTTGCCCACTTTGTAATGGGATTATTTGTTTTCTTGCAGTTGAGTTGTTTGAGTTCGTCATAAATTTTGTATATTACTTCCTTGTTGGATGAATAGTTTACAAATATTTTCTCCCATTTTATAGATTGTTTCTTCACTCTGTTGATGGTTTCCTTTGCTGTACAGAAGCTTTTTAAATGTAATATAGTCCCATTTGCCTATTTTTTTAGGTTGCCTATTTGGTTGCCTTTTGAAACATTAGCCATAAATTTTTTGCCCAGACCAATGTCTAAGCTATTTTCCCATGTTTTCTTCTAGTAGTTGTATAGTTTCAGGCCTTACGTGTTAGTTTTTAATCCATTTTGAGTTGATTTTGAGTTGGTATGGTGACAGATAGGGGTTTGTTTTCATTCTTCTGCATCATGAGTAAGTTTTAATTGCATGCTGGGCATTACATACAAAAACTTTCGAATGTTATCTTTCTTTAGAGAGAGTTTGCTTTTCCCTAGGTGAGTCTGATAAAGGAGGATGTGGTCACTTTAGTCCACTCGGGGACTGTGTGCAGTCAAGGCTGGTCCGTATGTTTGATGAGACCAAGTCTGCCTCTTATTTCCATTGTCCTTCTATAGTTTTAACTAAGAGTCTTATAGTTCCTCAAGGTCTCCATTATTTGTTCTTTCTAACTATATAGTTTTTTCTCTCTAGGCTTCTAGAAATTATGTTTCACAAACTTAGGATAAATGTGGCTGCACAAGTCAGATCTCCTCTTGAAGTTTGTTTCCTCTCTCCAGCTTCCTCTGTCTCAGCAGCTCTCTATTGATTTTGAACAGATGATGTCATACTTTACTGGCTGTCCTGTGTGTGCTTCATAAGAGTGGTGGCTTCCTACTAACTACTCTGTCCTAACATGGATGTGCAAGCGCAGATTTATTTTATGATTATTATGTTTGCACCATGCCCTTATAGGTATTCATTTAATAATGTGCAATCAGGCAAATTCTACTTGAGTTTGGCAGATAGTTGGCCAGAAGCCATTACCAGTTTACTAGCAAAAGAATTTCATTTTACATAATCTACAATTAAGTTACTGTTTAATTAGTTTAATATAATATTATAATTATATGTGGATTAAATTATTGATAATAATTTATTTTATTATTTTTAAATTTAAAAATCACCTCAAATTGTCTTATTTAGGTATATGAACTAGGAAAATCCTAAATGACAGTTGTACTCTAGAACTCTTGAACTTAGACTGTCTATAACCAGGTAAATAACATCAGTAAAGAAATACTGTCTAAATGATGCCTGATAGAAATGTATTGATGCAGAGAAAAGAAGTGGGAAATTGAAGAGGAAGACTTCTTTTTTTTATAAGAAGTTAAGAAAACTGTAATAAGAAACAACAGAATGGAGAGTATTTTCTAACACTGAAGAGAACAGAAATGTGTTGCATTGGAGAAGATATTTTAAGATCAGAAGTAAACATATTAAGTGTTTTGTTAGAGGGTTTTAAAGTATAATTATGGTGGCTCATGCATGTAATCCCAGCACTTCGGGAGGCCAAGGTGGGCAGATCACCTGAGGCCAGGAATTCGAGACCAGCCTGGCCAACATAGTGAAACCTCGTCTCTACTAAAAGTACAAAAATTACCCGGGCATGGTGGTACATGCCTGTAATCCCAGATACTTGGGAGGCTGAGGCAGGAGAATCGCTTGAACCCAGGAGGTAGAGGTTGCAGTGAGCCAAGATCACACCACTGCACTCCAGCCTGGGCAACAGAGCAAGACTCCGTCTCAAAAAAAGAAAGTGTAATTATATAAATTTTGCAAGGTTAGAAATATCCCATATGATTAAGGTATACTCTACTAAGTCAGTAAGAGAGTCCCAACTTGCCACAATATGGGGCTTCTACCTCATTATATGATGTTAGAATGAGGAAATGCACATAGCAATGCAGTAGGCTATAATCAGAGAAAAAGTGACCTGAGGAGAAGTTGGAGAAAGGTTTACTTGTGGTAAATGATGATACTGAAAGAGAACAGACATATGTATATTAATTAAACTGTTTAGTTTTGAGTCCTTGAGTGCTGGAATTTTCTGAATAATGGAGATATGTTGTCTTCCTCACTCTTGTATTTACAGTTTATGCAAATAAACTGTGTGTTTGTAAATCAACATTTCTTACCAGTTCAACATGATGTCCTTATCTCTTGGAGGGAAACTTGAACTGGAAGAGAAAAGTCATAATTATAATTGCTAGAGAAAACAGTAGTTAATTTTAATGCTCCTTTTCTGTGATAGATGCTACTCTGTTATATACATTAAATAATTGTCTCCTCACAACAACCCTAGGCATCTGTGTTACATACAGATGAGGAGACGGAAGCATAGAAAGGTTAAAACTAGCCCAGGGATGCCAAGTTCATGCAAGCACTAGATGTCCAGAGGAAGCACTAGATGTCTCCTCTGTTTTGAAAGATCTTTCCCAAGATGTATGTTCTGGTCTCAGCTTAAGTGTTAATGCTCAGGTGGTCTTCTGTGAACCCTGCCTGAAATAGCTGCCTCGTCTGCCACTATCCATCATTGTATTTACATTCTCTACACAACATTTCCAGTAACAAAAATTTGTTTTTATTTGCTTATGTTATTTTCTTTGTTAAGATTATATACCTGCTTTATTTATTGCCATAAAATATGAGATATTTCATTTCTTGTTTCCTTTCTGTATCCACAATAGGTACTTAATAGGCACTCAACAAACATTTGTTGAATGAAAGAATGAATGTCAAATTGGTCAGTTGGCTTGGGTACAGCAATTGTAGTGTCTTGCTGCTATGATAATCTTTCTTAGTAGCCACAATTGGCAAGAAAGGCAAAGGACACCAAATGGAACTCAGAATAGGTAGACAGGGGGATCAAGAAGGATTATTCCTCTCTGGATTGTGTGCCAAAATATGAATACTTCATTGTCTAAACAGCACAGTAGGTGCAATGGTCAATATGGTTACACTAGAATTATCTTTTCACTGGAATCAAGAGAAGGCAAGACACACTTCCATATTGAGATTAGTAAGTGGGAAGTTGGCCCAAGATATATTTCTGAATGAGCAATATTTTTCCAGCGTATTTAAAATACAGAAATGGATCACCAGAGACACTGTCTAGTGTCTCACAACCAGGAGCATAAACGCTGGTGTCAGACAGCCCTGCCAGCACTGTGCTTTAGCGAGTGTGTGAGCTTGGGCAGGTTACCTAATCTTCCTAATTACATCCTTGTAAATTGGCAGCAGACAGCATGTTTGCTAAGCCTTCATGGTTGTTTTCATAGGCCTCTCTTATGTGATAAACTGTGAGGGTTTTTATAATATACAACAGACATTTCAGGAAAGGTTGATGTTCAGATATAATTCAGTAAAAGACACTGTCAAAGGGGGTAAAAAAGAGTTAGATACAAGCCACAGAAATTTGAACTTGCAGTATCACTCAAAGAGCATTTCAAATGGGAAAAAAAGTGAAAAAACAATGCTTTCATGTCTTCCCATTTCCCATCACTTTACCAGAGGAACGTGAAGTCTCATAAAACTGCAAATGGAAAATAATATATCCTGCCAAGCTTGGTTAGGTATTGGGCAGTTAAATGTCAGCTCAAAATATTTATCTTAGAGCATTTCCTAGTGATTTATTCCTTGCAAAAATGCTATGTGTAAGTATAGTAAAAAAAAACAAAAACAAAAAAACAAAAAGCCCTTTGGTATGTTGTCTCTTGTCATAAATACATCTTCTCTCTCATTTAGCACCATTATACGTTCCCTTTCATTCCTGTTTCTCACTTTCTTTTATGTCTGAGTCTTCTAGGTTTTATCTCTAACATCCCTACACTTGGTAATTGGATGTATATGTCTGAGTATTAATATATACTGAAGATTGTGCTATATTTTGAAATAGCATGAAAAAAATATGGCTCATGATTGCCACTTAAGACACCCAAAATGTAGGTCAAGCTTCATGAAGCACATGCAAAACAGAAGAACAAGGAGGGGAGTGACAGTCTAGTGGAGATTGATAATCCCCTTTTGCTGAAGAGCAGCATAGCATTTCGGATTGTAGGCACTGGCTTCAGCAGGCCCAGAGCTTATCACCTAAGCCTGTTGCTTATGCATGAGCTCTGGAGAGTCTGTTAACTTTCTGACTCTCAGTGCCCTTACGTGTGTAATAGAGTAGATGTTAATACAGTTACATTAGTGGATGACATAAATGAAGCACTTAGTTTGGTATCTGATTCTCATAGCTGCTCAATAACTAATATCAATTGTTATTAGTTTAAATCCGTGTTACTTCAAAACTTCTGGAATCAGTAATAATTTGTGTGTGTGTGTGTGTGCACGTGTGGTTTAAATTCTGTTTGTGTGTTCATGCCACCTATGTGTACAGGAGAAATAATTGCCTGTGCTGACTACTGAGTCTAGAGTCCCATTCAGGCCCCCATGCCCATCTTGGCCTTTGTCTCGATTCTACCATGGATGGGTTTTGCTGCTGTGGAAAAGAGGGCTGCTATTTATGTGTGTGGCACTCCCTGGATTTGCACAGTCTACCACACTCATTTACGTGCATGGAAGCCCCCTTAAGAGTGCACTTTCCGGATGGCAGCTGGGCTTCTCTCAGGGAGCAAAGACACATTGTGTTTCTTCAACTACACAAGAAAGTAGCCAGAAATGTTCATGTTCAGTGGGCTGTACCTGAAGTTTATGCCATGTGTAATAGATATTCCTTAGGCAGAAAATAATTTATAGAGCTCAGATTTTTCATTTTGGCATATGAAAACATGACATGTTAATATGTCATATATAAATTTTATGTTATACCGTATATTATATGATATATGATATAATGCCTTTTTTTATATTGGCAGAAAAAATAGTCATATAGAATAAAGAAATATATTAGTAGGTGACAGCAGATAAAGTACTGAGGTGTATTATGAAAAGCACATTTCTATTTAAATGAAAATATGTGATCTCGTAATGAAATTCAAAAGGACATAAATTCTTTCACTTCTTTGATCGAAGGATCACTGTAAAATGATCTTTACAAATTGGCATGAGTAGATCAGTTACATACAGTTTTGCACTTCTAAATTTGAACCTCTCATAGAGGCTCCTTCAACTTTTGTCTGTAAATCTCTCAAGGGTAGAATCTGTGTCTCCTTTTAAGGGGTAATAATAAATATGTTTATTATTAATATAATTAATTGCTGACATGATTAATGATATTCAATAAATAGTTGAGTCAATGAATTGTTCAAAAATGGTTATTTAATAGTTGTGTCTGGTATATTTTTAAAATAATATTTGTTCAAAAACTATCTGTATGTCCTTCACTGATTTTACTGAACAATTAATTATATATCGCTTATGATATGTTGGGTAATATTCTAATTCTCTCGCATGTATTAACTGGTTTAATTCTTATGATAACCAGAAAGTAGAAAGTTGGTGCTTTTATTAACTTATTTAACAGAAGAAGAAACTGGGGGAAAGAGGCTCTAAATTATTTGTCTAAATTCTCATGACTGTAAGCAGCAAGCTGGAATTCACACCCAGGCAGCCCAACTCCAGACTCAGTGCCCTTCTAGCAACTCAGCTGCCTCCTGTGTATGCCAGCTAAGAAGGACCACCCTGAAGACACTGGATTTTGACATTTCAAAATCCTTAAAAAGTACTCCTTAAAAAGTACAGTCTAATTTAAGGTAATTTCTTATTCATTGGTTCTCATAAGCCAGTCACATAATTCCTTCTTGGGAGGTATTTGAGGATGAGAAAGATTTAACATTTTTTTCTGCCTGTATTTGGGTCATGCCAAATATGTCTATGTACAGTACAGTTCCAGAGGACAAATCATCACATTTTATTTCATTTTTGGTGCATAAATGAGTCCTGTCTCTCTTACAGAGTTTTGGGTGGTGGAGGGAGTGAAAACTGCTAGGAAACATTTGTATAGAAGCTTCAATGGGATGGATAAGGTAGGAGAGAAAAAATAATGCTCATTTTTATGAATACTAAGGTGCCTGAAATGATTTTCTGATTAAACTAACGGTGCATGCTGTCGACTCGTGTGTTCAAAAAAGGTTGCTTTGGTAGCAAGCAACAACCATGGTTTTCATAGTCATCTTCAAATGAGACAAGATATAAATATTCTTAATATTTTTAAAATACTAAGTTATCTCACAGAAAGTTACTTTATCTTCATAGCACTTTACCAGGATTATCCAAAGAAATCATGAGTATTTGGTGAAGTTTTTCTTTGCTTACTTGGTGGGAGAACTCCTTTACTTTTAGTAAGTGATATCATAATCACGGATATGTCTTTGCAAATACATGCTTTTTAAACAATTTTCTCTATTCAATTTTTTTTTTTATTATACTTTAGGTTTTAGGGTACATGTGCACAATGTGCAGGTTTGTTACATATGTATCCATGTGCCATGTTGATTTCCTGCACCCATTAGCTCATCATTTAGCATTAGGTATATCTCCTAATGCTGTCCCCGCCCCCCCACCCCCCACCCCACAACAGTACCCAGAATGTGATGTTCCCCTTCCTGTGTCCATGAGTTCTCATTGTTCAATTCCCACCTATGAGTGAGAACATGCGGTGTTTGGTTTTTTATCCTTGCGATAGTTTACCGAGAATGATGTTTTCCAGTTTCATCCATGTCCCTACAAAGGACACAAACTCATCATTTTTTATGGCTGCATAGTATTCCATGGTGTATATGTGCCACATTTTCTTAATCCAGTCTATTGTTGTTGGACATTTGGGTTGGTTCCAAGTCTTTGCTATTGTGAATAGTGCTGCAATAAACATACGTGTGCATGTTAACATAGTGCTGGAAGTTCTGGCCAGAGCAATCAGGCAGGAGAAGGAAATAAAGGGTATTCAATTAGGAAAAGAGGAAGTCAAACTGTCCCTGTTTGCAGATGACATGATTGTATATCTAGAAAATCCCATTGTCTCAGCCCCAAATCTCCTTAAGCTGATTAGCAACTTCAGCAAAGTCTCAGGATACAAAATCAATGTACAAAAATCACAAGCATTCTTGTACACCAATCACAGACAAACAGAGAGCCAAATCATGAGTGAACTCCCATTCACAATTGCTTCAAAGAGAATAAAATACCTAGGAATCCAACTTACAAGGGATGTGAAGGACCTCTTCAAGGAGAACTACAAACCAGTGCTCAATGAAATCAAAGAGGATACAAACAAATGGAAGAACATTCCATGCTCATGGGTTGGAAGAATCAATATCGTGAAAATGGCCATACTGCCCAAAGTAATTTATAGATTCAATGCCATCCCCATCAAGCTACCAATGACTTTCTTCACAGAATTGGAAAAAACTACTTTAAAGTTCATATGGAACCAAAAAAGAGCCTGCATTGCCAAGTCAATCCTAAGCCAAAAGAACAAAGCTGGAGGCATCACGCTACCTGACTTCTCTATTCTATTTTTAAAAATTATTTTAAACTTCTTATTGTAATACTTTCTCTATTCACGCACGTAACATTTTTTATTTAGGAAACAGGCATGAATGCCGCTTTTGTCCTTTCGCTTTTTATAAAAATAACATTTTTATGTCTTTTTTTTTTTGCTGAATTCGTGGGTGAAGTTTTCTCTTCGTAACAATAATGTGCTCCACTGCTTTAGAATTCCATGACGTCTAAGAAATATCATGTATTTATAGCAGTTTCAGTAATAATGATACCGCACATATAAGTGCTATCTTCAGTGAGTCAGGTACTGCAGAGAGCACCCTGCGTATGCTATATAAAACAATCTTTAAAGGTCACTCTTGTTATCCTATTTTATAGACAGAGAAACAAACCTCAGAAGTAACTTATGCAAGGTTTTGAAGATTGTTAAGTTGCAAAGCCAAAGGTTTATCTCAGCCTCCCCTTCAGTAGACAACTCCATTTCACACCTTAACATTTGGCAATATTTTTACACTTCGTCTTTTTTCTTTTCCGTAAAGTGTTTTGAGAGATAGGAAGTGCATTGACTAATAAAGAAACTGAGGTCCTGTGAAGTTCAGTGATTTTCTCAAGTGAACAATGCTAGAGAGGTAGTTAAAAACCTGTGTGCTAGTAAACATTGACCTTTCTCCTTAAAGACAGAAGTGAGAAGTTTGAATTATAATTGTCCTTACGTGCCATGCCATGCATTCTCTCTCTCTCCCTTTTTTTTTTTTTTTTTTTAGACGAAGTCTCGCTCTGTCGCCCAGGCTGGAGTGCAGTGGCACGGTCTCGGCTCACTGCAAGCTCCGCCTCCCGGCTTCACACCATTCTCCTGCCTCAGCCTCCACACCATTCTCCTGCCTCAGCCTCACGAGTAGCTGGGACTACAGGCGCCCACCACCACGCCCGGCTAATTTTTTTTTGTATTTTTTTAGTAGAAACGGGGTTTCACCGTGTTAGCCAAGATGGTCTCCATCTACTGACCTCGTGATCCGCCCGCCTTGGCCTCCCAAAGTGCTGGGATTATGCGTTCTCTCTTCATATCACAGTAAGTATTTTCAAAACCCACTCATCCATTCATTGAATACTATTTTCGTCTAAAATGCCATGAACTATGGCAGTCACTAGACTTATAATGAATCACATAGCCTTGTTTCAAAGGGTGCATATTCTAGTAGGCATGAAAAGTATACAAACAGCTATAAATAAAGGGTTTTGTGTTGGAGGTGTACACAGAGCACTGTGAACACAACGTGTGCACTTCACTTTGATTGAGTCAACTCTGTACTACATGGTTATACTAATTTTATCTTATTCTGGGTAGTGTGTCAGCTAAGGAAGTAACAGTCTGCAGAAAAAGATAACAACTGTCATTACATATGCACCTAACAAGAGAACTCCAAAATGCATGAAGGAAAATTTGACAAAAATGAAGGGAGAAATAAACAATTAAAAAATGAATAGTTGGAGAGTTCAGTATCCCACTTTAAATAATGAATCAAATTATAGCAAGATAAAGGAGAAATTAAAGATTTAAACAATATTGTTTAAAACCAACTAAACTTACTAACTTACTGTTTAAAACCAACTAAACTTAATAGACATCTAGAGAACCCTCCACCAAATAATCCCAGAATATGCATTCTTATCAAGTGCACATGGAACATTCTTCAGGGTAGGCCATATTATATTTAGGTTATAAAATAAATCTCTGTAAGCTTAAAATGATAAAAATAATGTTAACTATCTTCTCCAACTACAAATAAATATAATAGGAAATCAATAATAGCAAAAAAATGGGAAACTCACAAATATGTGGAAATTAAAAGTATACTCTAAGCAACCAATGGTCCAGAGAGGAAATCAAAAGGGAAATTAGAAAATACTGTGAGATAAGTAAAAATGAAGACACACATATCAAGCCATACCAAAACTTATGTGGTCCTGCTAAGGCAGTGCTTAAAGAAAAAAAATTATACTTAAATGCCTAATTAAGAAAGGAGAAAAACTTAAATCAACAACCTAACTTTTTAGCTAAGACCCTGAACAAATATGAGAAAACTAAATCTAAAACCAAATAAAGAGAAGTATAAATATTAAAGTGGAAATTAATGAAATGGAGAACAGAATAAATAGCTGAGAAAAATCAATGAAAACAAAGTGAACTTTTTGAAAAGATCAATGAAATTTACAAATTTTTAGCTGCATGAACCGAAAACAAAGGAGGGAAGTTTAAAATTACTAGGATCAGAAATAAAACAGAATACATTACTGCTAACTTTATGTAAATAAAAACAATTATAAAGGAATACTGTGATTAATTGTATGAGTCAAGAAGAGATAGACAATATGAACAGATGTATAACAAATAAAGAGATTGAATTAGTAATTAGAAAAAAAGAAACTACCCATATAGGCTTTTCATAGGAAAGCCCATTTCTGGACAGCTTCATCAGTGAATTCCATGCCAAATGATTAAGCAAGAAGTAGCACCAATCTACTAACTCCTTCTCCTGAAAAAAAGAGGAAGAGAACACTTCCTAACTCATTCTGAGGCCGGTACTACCATGAGACAAAAACTCTCACAAGATACAAACACTATAGAGTATATATTTTTTATAAATATGGATGCAAAAGTCCACAATAGAATACAATTGACTCTTGAATAATGTAAGGGCTAGGGGTGCTGATTCACTGTGCCGTTGAAAATTCACATATAACATTCGACACCCCCAAAACCTAACCACTAGTAGCCTATTGTTAATCAGAAGCTTACAAATAACAGTAAATTAACACATATTTTGTATGTTATATGTATCATATACCGTATTTCTTACAATGAAGTAAGTGAGATAAAGGAAAATGTCATTAAGAACTCATAAGGAAGAGAGAATACACTTACAGTATTCTACTGTATTTATCAATAGTGTAAGTTTACATAGTCTGTTTACTTGACAAGTTGTCTGTCTGAAATGGCAGGTAGTTACAGCTACAGACTTTGATCTACAGTACACATCAAACGGTTCAACTTTTCTCTCCTTCTTGGAAGCACTTCCAGTATCACTAGTGACACTTTGTATGGGTCCCATGATGTTAAGGTTTATACTACTGCACTAAACATGATGAAAAATACTGGACAACCAGGAAAGATCACTTTTTACTTTGATGCGCAATTTCCTAGAAAAAATGAACTACTCACACAGAGATGATTAGAGTCGCAAGGTGTTTTAAGCAAATGCAACACTTGAGCTTACCACGATATCAACAGGAAGTGGCTACGGAATGATTACAGTGGTACAGTATGTTCATTGTATGCAGTAATGATTTAATACTGCATATTTACATTTGTTTACATCTCTCTTGACTGTGAATGGCATTATGTCTGATCTGTAAGCATTCGTGTGCAAAAGTCTTAATAAATGTTAACATTTTATAATAGATTTGTGTATTTTATAGTAGTAAATCATAAAATAGGTTAATACCTACATATATTTTATGCATTCGTGACATATCTACATTTTTCTTTTTTTTGAAATTTCTAGGCTACATGGTTCGAGAGCAGGTTTTTGTAAATAGTCACAAATTTCCAAAAATGTCCAATGTATTTATTGAAACAAATCTGTGTATAAAAAATCTTAGAAAAATCTTATTCTAATTTCTAACATCTGAAAATTAATGCAATACACAATAGAATAACAAACAAAAATCGCTTGACTTCTTTAATTGCAGAAAAAAGATTTGACAAAATCTAACACAATTTTATGACAAAAATATTGAACAAATTAGGAATAGAAGGAAACATCTTCAACCTGATAAAGGGTATCTATGAAAATCTTGCTGCTAACGTTATACTTAATGATGAAAGATGGAATATTTTTCTTCTAAGTTTGAAATGACAAAGATGTTCATTCTAGCCACTTTTATTCAACATTTTATTATGTTTGTTTCTCTAGAGAATTAGGCAAGAAAAAGAAAGACATTTTTCTATATTGGAAATAATTAAAATTATCTCTATTTTCAGATGACCATGACCTTGGATATGGAGTCCACTCAAAAATAATCTGAACTAATAAACATATTCTGCAAGGTTGAAGAATACAAGGTCAATCCAAATAATTAATAATATTTCTATGTGATACAATAAACAATCTTAAAATTAAGAAAACAATTTCATTTACAGTAGAATAACAAAAAAATACTTAAAGTTTAATCATGAGATACAAATTGGTACCCTGAAAACTACAAAACATTCCTGAACAATATTAAAGGTCTAAATAAATGGAAAATCATCTTGTGTTTATGGATCAGAAGACTTAACAATTTGAAGATGGCAATACTTCCCAAATTGACACGCAGATTTAATGCAATACCTGTCAGAAAACTAGCTGACTTTTGTGGAAATTGAAAACTGATTGTAAAATAAATGGAATTGCAGGAGATATGGAATCACCAAGGAATACTGAAATAGAAGAACCAAGTAGGAGAGTGTGCAATTCTCAGTCTCGTATCTCATTACAAAACCAAACCAAACAAGGCATTGGCACAAAAATAGACATACAGATCAATGGAACAGAACTGAGACCCCAGAAATAAAACCAAGTGGTCAGCTGACTTTTTGCAAGCTTGCCAAGACCATTGAATGGGGAAAAATATTTTTTTAATATACATTGCAGAGATAATTGGATATAAACATCCAAAAGAATGAATTTGGATGCTTATCTTTCACCATATGCAAAAATAACTGAAAATGAATTCAAGGCTATAACTATTAACTCAGGAAAAAAAATGAGCTACATTTTCATGATCCTAGGTTTGGCAAAATACTCTTAAATATAACTCCAAAAAGACCCCACCAAAAAACCTAGATAAATTGAACTTCATCAAAATTAAACATTTTGGGAATCAAAGGGCATCATTAATAAAATGAATAGACTTACTACAGATTGTGAGAAAATGCTTGCATATCATATATCTGGTAAGCAAATTGTTTCTAGCGTAATATATAAAAAAAACTCTTACAACTCAACAAGAAGAAGACAAATAACACAAACTAAAAATTGGCAAAGGATCTGAATAGATCTTTCTCCCAGCAAGATCTACAAATAGCTGATAATCACATGAAGAGGTGTCTGGCATCATTAGTCATCAGGAAAATGCAAATCAAAAACCACAGCTAGGTACTACATCATACCCACTAGGATGGCCAGAACCAAAGTGACAGATAATAGGTATCAGGAAGGATATGGAGAAATTGGAACCCTTATACACTGTTGGCAGAATTTGAAATGATACATCCACCTTGTAAAACAGTTTGGACATTCCTCAAAGGATTAAACATAGAGTTACCATATGATCCAAAAACCCTACTCTTTGATACATACATAAGAAAAATGGAAACATATATTCACACAAAAGCTGAAACATGAATGTTTATAGCAGCATTATTTATATAGCCAAAAGATAGAAACGACCTAATTCCTGCCTGCGGTTGATGCTGATAAAAAAAAAGTCCTAAATGTCCCAAATTGCAGTGATGGTTGCATGATTCATGAATATACCAAAATCAATTGACTTGTTAACTTACTAGTATGTGAGTCATATTTTAATGAACTGTTAAGAAAATTTAAAAACATAATGAGTAGGAGAGACCTTCATGTTAAGAAGATGAGAGGCTGCCAGGTGCGGTGGCTCACACCTGTAATCCCAGCACTTTGGGAGGCTGAGAGGAGCAGATTGCCTGAACTCAGGAGTTTGAGAACAGCCTGTGCAACATGGTAAAACCCTGTCTCTACTAAAATACAAAAAATGAGCCAGGCATGATGGTGAGTACCTGTAATCCCAGCTACTCAAGAGGCTGAGGCACAAGAATTGCTTGAACCTGGGAGGCGGAGGTTGCAGTGAGCAGAGATTGTGCCACTGCACCCCAGCCTGGGCAACAAAACAAAACTGTCTCAGAAAAAAAAGAAGAAGAAGAAGAATGGGAGAGACTTGATGTGGGTGGAGCAACTGAGGTGCAGAGTAGGGAGTGTGGGGAGGTGAGCAGGTGGCAGCAGGTCCCCAGAGGCCTCATGTCTGTGGTAAGGAGTTTAGAGTTTATTCTGAGAAGGAAGGGGTAAAATGCAAACATTTTTAAAAAGGGAGTGACTTAATCAGCTTGATGTGTTATGACAGACTCAACATGGAGAAGGATGGTTTGGTAAGTGGCCAGGCTGGAGGCAGGAACACTGAAGAAGTAATCCAGGAGAGAAGCAATGAGGCCTAAATGTCAGCAATGAGACGAAGAAGAATGGTGTAGTTACAGGAGATTTAAGGTATGAAATGATCAGGCCCTGTTGATGAGGTCAGGGATAAGGAAGACTGGATAACCTGGGGCTCTGAGGATTCCTGCAGGTGACAAGCTGAGTGGCGACTCCCTTCCCCAAGGGTGTGGCAGGGGAGCTGGAGGTCATCTGCAACCCCCACTTGGCTCTTTGGCTGGATCTAGAAACGAAATTGACACCAGACATATTAAGAAGACAAAAGTATACCTAGATTTCATTTGTTTTACATGTACATTAGGCTCTTCATAAGAGAGTAAGGTCTGAAGAAGTGACCAAAGCAAGATGTTTTTATACCTTTTAGACAAAGAACAATACATTTGAGAAGAAATGACAGAACAAAGAAAATCTGGCTGGGGCAGTGAATTTCTAGGGGAGTCAACTAGGAGATATATGGAAGTGGGGTGTAAAACTAGCGGAAGATAAGAGTTATTTGGATAAGTATAATTATTCAGATCCATTGCAACCACCCAGTTCTCAGTCTCTGGTGATAAGGGCTGTTTCCTTGCCCTCATATGGGAAGGGCACCCGTCCCAGAGGAATCTTTACGGCTTGCTGCATGTAGGAAGAACAGTGAGCTCACCCTGTCTGAAACTACAATGTCTCTAATTTTTTCAGCTTGAAATCATCAATATGCCAATTATGCACATTTTGGGATGGTAAGTTTTTCACTTCTTCAGTGTACTTGTTTGCTCCCTTAGGGTCCGGGTGCATTCTCTTCCGTGCCTTAATTGCTGTTGCTACTTGGGAGAATTTATTCTTCAGTTTGTAGCTCATCTGTGAAGGGAATTAAAGAAGGGGTCGCAGTAACATTTAGGTAAGAAAGTGGATGGGAATTGGTGACAGGCATTATATTGAGTAACTGCTTACAAGTCAGTAAGAAACAACACTGCATATTGGCAGCCTTAAATTACTTTCTGTGGCAAAGAAAAGAATCAGTGATTCTAGTTATACAGCTTTATTGGAAAATTTGTTTTTAGAAAACTGTAATCAGAAAAGTACATTCCTTTAAGTTAGTCTTTCAAATCTTTTTTAAGGCAGCTCGTAGTAGTTTAAAAATTAACACATATTTATACTGAACTATCAGCTTATACATTGATTTTGCATACATATTTCCGTTGGTAATTCAAAGAAAACCTTTGCTTTAAGCATACTCAAATAATAATATTATTATTATTACTACCATGTTCCAGAATAGGAAATTGAGATTCAGAGATATGAAGAGACTTCAGTTACTGAGTGGTGAAGTCAGATTTGAAGTTCATGTCTTCTAGCTAGAAACTCCATGTTGTCACACTATTTAGGTGATATTTTCCTGTCCCTACCCATCCTATCTATTTTTATTAGCCAAATATTTATTCTTTTAAAATAAATGACAATATCACAAACACAGGGTTGTGTTTGTCTTTAAAGTAATCTAAGAGTTTCTTAAATCTATAGCCTCAGAAACTTCTTTATTGTTGCCCTATGAAAGGCAATTTAACATCCTTTAGCTCACCATCATGTAGCTATGTTTTGTTTTCTTGGGAATGCTGTAATTAGGTCTATTGTTGATATTACTTGCTTTTCTCTGTCCACTTTTACTGTGTTGGCAGAAAACTGAGCTCTTATAATGAGAAATAATTTCCCATGGAGATTAAGCTCTACAGTAGTTTTGTAGATATTGAGTCCAGAATAGCATGTTTTACAGATTGAGGAATCAGGCAAGTGGGTAAAAGAGAGCTTTCTCTTTAACCAATAATCAGGATTTTGAAGATAAATAATGCTTTCAAGTTTGTACTGAAAACTCCTTATGAAGTCTTGTCTCAAGAGTGGGAGTCAGAGCTTTAGTGTTGCATTGTGAAAGTGAAGAATTACAATTTATACCAAAATATAGATCATGATGGACTGATATAATGTAAAAGCAAGGGCAGCCAGTTTTCCAGCAGAGAGACAGAGTTTCAAGTGGAAACTCTATCTATCTATCCTTTTCTCAAATATTCTTTACCTTCTTGCTCATTGGTGAACTCCTTCCTATCCTTCAAAACATTTTGTCCCTTTCTTACACGTTTCTGATTCCACCAGGCTAATTATTCTAGCCCTCTGTACTTCTAGAACACTGCATTTATCTCTCTTACAAGATAACTTTCCTTGAATTTTAATGTTTATATAAACTGTAAAATATATTAATTAGGCCTATAATATATTCCATCCTGAAATAGCCAGATGAGCCTTTCTTGGCCAATGATAAGTCTATGAGAACCCAGGCAATTATTTCCAGCCTGAAAAATGAGATGACTTTGAAATGTATGAGCCTCACTGGCTGCACATCTCATCTGTGCCCACGTCTTGTGCATTACTTTCCTCAGGTTTTCTGGAAATTCTTTCCTTTTTCCAGTCTGTACCTTTCTGTTGTGCTCTAGCTAGTGTCCGACTCTCTCCACTCTGATCTAATCTTCACATTACATTATTTACTTTCCTGACCCTTAGAAAAGTCTCTCTTTCACCCACACCCCTTTCAATAACAAAATGTGGAATGCAAGACAGATACTTTATCTGTTAAGTGACTTTGAGAAACACAGTTTAGCTCTCAAAGTTTCCGTTTCCTTATCTTGAAATTGAGGGAAAGAGAGAAATCAGAAAATGCTGCACAGTTAAAGGATGCAAATTTACACAATAATTTTCTAGATACTTGACATTTTGATTCATCATTTTCAAAACCTTTGAAATTAAAAATACAGTTTTTAGTGCATCCTTTTAAAAAAGAAATAATTGGCAACGCCTGACCAATATCAAATACGGAGGTGGTCTGTTTTGGCTTATTTCCTCTCTAACATTTAAGAGTGGCTTCTCCTGAGTTCACTGGCATCCCAAAACACCAGACACATTGATGGAGCTTCAGTGTGAAATAGTCATGTGGAAAATCTTTCCACCTTTCTTCCTTCTTGCTCCTTAAGACACTTCCATCTTGTGACCTGGAATACTGCCAGCATAGTAATTGCATCTCAAATAGACTGTTAGTATGCAAGCATTGCAAATGTTTACCTGTGGTACAATAAGGAAGCCGAGGATATTAAAGCAATAATGTATGAAGAGCTGGTGACATTAGATGACTTGATGTATCTGTTAGAAAGAGGAAGGCACAGGCATGAACATTCTTTATATCTACATTTCCTGCCAGGCTGTGAAACACTTCACTTAATGAGCATCTTTCCCTGCAGAGTAAAGTGACATCAATTAGAAAATAAGCTTATAATTGAACCTTTACCTTTGAAATAATGTATTTGCACAACTCCCCAAGGCAGTGTGTGCATAAACCCAAGGCTTGTTTTCCATCTAAACAACTTCTGATTTTGCTCATTTACTAATGAAAGGCAAGAAGCACCAGCAAGGGTTAGGTATACAGGTTGAGTTTTGTTAGCTCATGAAGGTTGTATCTGATGGCTTTTCAAAGCTGTGTTTAGCAACTGCAAGAAGATCCCCTGGTTTTACACGCACAAAATAATTTATCCGAATCCTTCTATCCTCAGAGAGCAGCATCAATACTCTGTTGCCTATTTGGCATCAAACGGGATTTACGCAAATCCCTCATCTGTGCAGAAATCTAATGATTTTTAGTGTCAGTGTTTCTAATTCTTTGTGGTGTTCCTTATATTGGTTTCTGGAAAAATTACTGCCTAACCAACCATGCTTTTCTTCCAGATTGATTTTCTTCGCTAAGTAACCATGAAGTGTATCATATTGCAATATAGCCTATTCTTAAGTGCATTGTTAGAGTGCCACTCTCCTGAATCACCGAGTGCCTTGTTTTCAAAACTTCTAGGTTGTGACTATCGCAAAAAAAAAAAAAAAAAAACAAAACAAAACAAAAAAACAATCATTCCTTTAGGACAGCGATCTCCTAACCTTGACAGCTTCTTAAGAACAGCCAGCAGTGGCTGTTAGGGATTAGGAAGGTCATGGCCAGGCTCACTCTCCATGTTGCACCTAAGCAGTATTGTTGGGTAGGAATACCTTTCATCGTCTCAAAGACATTGTAACAAACACAGATACATTTAAAAAGGTTGCGAGGGACTTGAAGCTTTTTAATCTGCAAATTTCTAGAACGCTTTTTTTTTTTGGCGTTTTTCTGGGATGTATTTTATATTCCACAATAAAAAGTAAAAGGTTTGGAGAACAAAAGAATTGATATAACCTAGAGCCAATTATGTGCATAAATCCCAACCATCATTCCTCTCTTCTTCTTCCCTTTTATATTTCATTTTCTTCCTGCTTGTTTTACTTTTCCTTCTTCTTTTCCTCACCCTTTCTTTCCTATCCTTCCCTCACATTTTTCTTCCCCTCTCTCATTTACTTCCTCTTTGACATGCTGTGCACCCCACAGTGGAGACATCATAGTATGAGGTAAAAAAACAAAATTAAATATGTTATGATGCCTAACCATGTTTTTCAGGGTCCCCTAAAGCACTTCTCATACTTTTTAAAAAAGTATTTAGTTTTTAATTTTTGTGAGTACATAGTAGGTGTATGTATTTATGGGATACATGAGACACTTTGATACAGGCATTAAATGTGAGATAATCCCATCATGGACAATGGGCTTTCCATCACCTCAACATTTATTCTTTGTGTTTCAAACAATCCATTTACACTCTTTTAGTTATTTTAAAATGTACAATTAAGTTATTATTGACTGTAATCACCCTGTTGTGCTATCAAATAGTGGGTCTTACTCTTTGTAATTTTTGTACCCGTCGAGCAACCTCACTTCCCCTCTAACCCCCCACTACTCTTCAAAGCCTCTGGTAACTATCCTTCTACTCTCTATGTCCATGAGTTCAATTGTTTTGATTTTCAGATCCCACAAATGAGTGAGAACATGGGATATTTGTCTTCTTTCTGTGCCTGGCTTCTTTTGCTTAACATAATGATCTTCAGTTCCATCCATATTGTTGCCAATAATAGAATCTCATTTTTTATGGCTGAATAGTACTCCTTTGTATATACATGCCACGTTTTCTTTATCCATTCATCTATTGATAGACACTTAGGTTGCTTCCAAATCTTAGCTCTTGTGAACACTGCTGCCACAAACATGTGAATGCAGATGTCTCTTTGAAATACTGATTTCCTTTCTTTGGGTATATACCCAGCAGTGGAATGGCTGGATTATATGGTAGCTCAATCTTTACTTTTTTTGAGGAACCTCCAAACTGTTCTCCGTAGTGCTGGTACTAATTTACATTCCCATCATGATCGTAGAAGAGTTCTCCTTTCTCTACACCCTCACCAGCATTTGTTATTGTCTGTCTTTTGGGTATGAGTCATTTTAACTGGGGTAAGATGATATCTCATTGTAGTTTTATTTGCAATTTTTTTGATGGTCAGTGATGTTGAGCACCTTTTCATATGCCTATCTGCTATTCGTATGTCTTCTTTTGAGAAATGTCTATTCAGATATTTTGCCCATTGTTTGATCAGATTATTTGATTTTTTCCTATGGAGTTGTTTGAGCTCCTCATATATTTTGGGTATTAGCCACTTGTCAGATGGGTAGTTTGAAAATATTTTCTTCTATTCTGGGGTTGTCTCTTCACTTTGTTGTTTCCTTTGCTGTGCAAAAACTTTTTTAACTTGATCTTATCCCATTTGTCCATTTTTGCTTTCGTTGTCTTTGCTTGTGGGATATCACTCAGGAAAATTTTGGCCAGACCAATGTCCTGGAAATTTTCCTCAATGTTTTCTCATTTTCTTAAGGTGTTTAGTTTGATTTTGTTTTGTTTTTATTGTACAAGTTTTCTGCAGTAAAAATAAATACTAATGCTTCTGGATATTCATAATTTTCATTAGAATGCACAAATCTCTGAGGAGGAGTCTGCACTAAAGATAGAAGGCATTCAGGATTGAATAAATGTATTTGATCTCAGAATCTTTTTAAACAACAGTTAGAAACATTTCAAGTAAACAATTTTCCTAAAACATTTTGGGAAACTTTTGCTGTAGTTCAGTCTACTCGAGAAGAACAGAGCAAGAATGCATTCTTCCTGGCCCACACCACACCATCCAGTAATCAAAACATGTGGCAGCACAAGGCAGTATTTCCTGAATTTTCTAGAAGTTTGAAATCCGTTTCTCAAATTGAGCCAAAAGCTTGCTTTCTAAAATTTTCATTAATACCTCGCTTCAATTTTCTACTTCTGCCAAATATATAAAATCTCTCTTCCACATGGAAATTACTGAGGCATATAAAAGCTATTATGTGATCATTTCACTGAATTAACTATCTCCTTGGCAAAACATTACTGATTTCTTCATCTGTCCTACATATGATACAGTAGAAAACTTACCCCACCACATTCATTACAATTCCTTGTATAAAAACATCATTTTTATAGATATAAATATTCCCCACTTGTAAATATTTTCACTTAATCTGTCAATTCAATTGAAGAAATTTTGGGTGCTTTCTAGATAACAAGTGTTCTGTTTTAGTCATGGGTATCACCTATGAAGTTCACATACACAAGCAAAGGGTGACATATGAGATCATGTGCTGATGACCTGTTGTGTGTGTGAAGATGATCTCTTGGCATTTAGCTTCCATTCTTATCTCTCTTAGTGTGTTCCTCCACTGAAGAACATGAAAAACAAAAACCCATGCTCCTATATTTCTTGGCAGCAAGAGTTCTAGATGAAAATCACATTTCAACAATTAGAATCATCCTTTGAGATTTGGAAGGTAAAGATGAAAAGGAAGCCATATTCTGCCTTCCTTTGCTTTTCGTAGCTACAGAACAGGGTTATGGAACCACGTTTTCTGCTTGTGTGTGGTTTTGCCTTGCTCCCTTTTTCCTGCAAGAGTATACCAACATCCGGTTTCTCATGCCCAGGGGTCAAGAAGGAAGTAGCCATACTCAGATTTCCAATAGAGGCCATCAGCTTCACTAGTGGTGGAGAGAAACATGTGTTTCCAATACGGCAAGGCTCTCTGATTCTGACTTTCGATCCTTGAATTTTGATTATTGTGCTGCCTTCTTCAACTCATCTGCTTCAAAAGCAGCCTCCAGATGCTCCAACCTCACAACTGTGTCATAGATTGCAGTTCTGATGAGTTAGTTTCTGGGAGCCTTTCTTTCCCAGCATAAAGGCTGGTCACACTTCTCTTCCAAGGGCTTTGTAAGCACAAATGTATCACGTCATTTAGTGCTTTAAATAAGTATAGTAAATTTTGTTTCTGGCACGAAAACTTGATTAATAAAGTATTTACTGCCAGAGCAGTTAATAGCCAACATTTTAAATGATAAGATTCTGGGGTAGTCAAAATAGAAATGGGATAAAGGGGCCAGGCATGGTGGCTCACGCCTGTAATCCCAGCACTTTGGGAGGCTGAGGCAGGCGGATTGCCTGAGCTTAGGAGTTCGAGGCCACCCTGGGCAACATGGTGAAACTGCATCTCTATTAAAATACAAAAAAAAAAAAAAAAAATTAGTCTGGTGTGGTGGTGCATACCTGTAGTCTCAGCTCCTGGGGAGGCTGAGGCATGAGAATCGCTTGAGTCCTGGGGGCAGAGGTTGCAGTGAGCCAAGATCACACCACTGCACTCCAGCTTGGGCTACAGAGTGAGACTGCATCTCAAAAAAAAAAAAAAAAAAAAAAAGAAATAAAAAAAGAAATGGGATAAAGGAAGTGAAGATATATATATACTGTTGAATAGCAACAGTCTGATGGTCTGTCATACACAATGGAAAAAGTAACTCAAATTATTGCAATTGTTCATCCAAAATGAGTCTCCTATTGAAGATAAGGATTTAAGAGATCCATTGGCTACTAGAATAGAAATGGAAACTGAGATTGGCCTACACTTAACTCTGGAGTGTTTTTTCCAAAGGATATATATGTATATATATCCTCATTAATCAAGCATGGTTATATAGATGCAGGTTCTGTAAAAGATCAACATTAGCTTCCTGGGCCCAAAGATGACCTGGCTAATACAACTGCTAGAGCCCAAATTGCCAAAAGATGACATCAGTATTAGTCCCCAGCATGGAAGCTGAAAATATAATTTTTCTCTTCATCTGGACACTTTTGAGAGGACAAGGATAACTCTTAATAGTTGTACCAGGACAACAAATATAAACTGAAACTCTTCCATGAAAAGTTTCAGTTGCATGGCACTGAAACCAACATCAATTTTAAATTGAATTAAATTGGGCCCAATATATTCTAGAGGGAAGAGCAGTTTCCTCTCCTGAAGTGGAAACTTTTTCTGGATATGAGTTTACACTCAGTGTCCACCAAGCTTCTAGCAGCATCATCGTGGACGTCATGAATGCTTGCTCATCACCACAATGTTCCACACATCACCACTTCTGTCCTACAGACTTAATAGTAAAAGAGATGAGGCTGTGGCCACCAAATACCATGCTCTTTTATGTATTCAGACCTTACAGAACAATAAAATGGAAGATTCAAGACCACTTATGTCACCAGGTGGGAGGTGGTGCCTTCTAAGATTAGGGTTCCATCCTGCAACTTTCTCTGAAACAGTGATTAATACATTCTGTAGTTTCTCTCATACTCAGAGTATTAGAGTTCTGGATGAGAAGGGTAGAGGTGAAGTGGCATCTGCTACTATTATATTTAATGATCACCACACAAAATTTTTCTTTCCATATCCATGAACTTGGTTTACACTGGTTTATTGATTTTAGTATCTAAGAGCAGAATGTCTCCACCGGGGGAACTGTAATGCTTCCACAGAAATAAAAATTTACCATTTGGAATTCTGATGCCCTGAACCAACTAATAAAAAAGTGGGCTGGGCATGGTGGCTCATGCCTGTAATCCAAGCACTTTGGGAGGCCAAGATGGGTGGATCATGAGGTCAGGAGATTAAGACCATCCTGGCTAACACGGTGAAACTCTGTCTCTACTAAAAATACACACACGAAAAAGCCGGGTGTGGTGGCGGGCACCTGTAGTCCCAGCTACTCGGGAGGCTGAGGCAGGAGAATGGCATAAACCTAGGAGGCGGAGCTTGCAGTGAGCCGAGATCCCGCCACTGCAATCCAGCCTGGGTGACAGAACGAGACTTCCGTTCTCAAAAAAAAAAAAAAAAGGGAACTCCTCTGTTGTCTGATGCCAGGTTTATAAAATACAGGTGCATACGACTGCAATTATACAATGTGCTTAGAGAGGGATGTATAGAGAGCCCAGCGAGTCCTCTAGGATTCAAACTAGTACTGCCATTTTTGGTAGTAAAAGTTAATGAAAAATAAGGGTAACCCCATCAGTGAAGGCTTAGGACCCCTTAAAAATGAGAGCTTAGTAGGCCGGGCACAGTGGCTCATGCCTATACTCCCAGCACTTTAGGAGGCCGAGGTGGGCGGATCACCTGAGATTGGGAGTTCGAGACCTGCCTGACCCAAATGGAGAAACCCCGTCTCTACGAAAAAATACGAAATTAGCCGGGCATGGTAGCACATGCCTGTAATCCCAGCTACTCAGGAGTGGCTGAGGCAGGAGAATCGCTTGAAAAAATGAGGGCTTAGTAGCCCACCAGGTAAAAAATGCTGACTGGCTAACTTTCTAGTTGAGGGCAAAGGATACATGGAATGGAGAGTGGAGGAAGGAAGTGTTAACTGTGGCCACATGAAGCAAAGATAGCACTAATAGTCCATTGGTCTTGTTCTGTACGTATTTATTACTGTCAGACGAGATGCTCCTCTTCTCTCTCTTTTGCTACTATTTTACATAGAGTATATTGATGGTTACTCTTTTTAAAATTTATTTTTTAAGTGACATGATGTTAATTTGCAAATTAGAATTAACAAAAAAGTAACAAACATCCCCTAAAAAAAGACACAAAGACTCCTAGTACTTTGGGGAGGAGGTCATGTTTTCCTTATAAAAACAAAATTTGGATTGTGTTAGGTGGAGTGATAAAGTTGATGCTATTAGTAGGTTTATTTTTCATTGTGGTAAAATAGGCATAAATTTTTTTTTTTTTTTGAGACCGAGTCTCGCTCTGTCGCCAGGCTGGGTGCAGTGGTGTGATCTTGGCTCACTACAACCTCCGCCTCCCGGGTTCAAGCGATTATCCCGCCTCAGCCTCTTGAGCAGCTAGGACCACAGGCGCATGCCACCACGCCCAGCTAATTTTTTTTTTCTTTTTTGTTTTTTTGAGGCGGAGTCTCGCTCTGTCACCCAGGCTGGAGTGCAGTGGCACCATCTCGGCTCACTTCAAGCTCCATCTCCCGGGTTCATGCCATTCTCTTGCCTCAGCCTCCAGAGTAGCTGGGATTACAAGCATGTGCCACCACGCCTGGCTAATTTTTTGTATTTTTAGTAGACACAGGGTTTCACCGCGTTAGCCAGGATGGTCTCGATCCCCTGACCTCGTGATCTGCCTGCCTCGGCCTCCCAAAGTGCTGGTATTACAAGGGTGAGCCACCGCGCCCGGCCCCACGCCCAGCTAATTTTGTATTTTTAGTAGAGATGGGGTTTCACCATATTGACCAGGATGGTCTGGGTATCTTGAACTCATGATCCGCCCCCCTCGGCCTCCCAAAGTGTTGGGATTACAGGCGTGAGCCACCATGACCTGCCAGGCATAACATTTTTTAACCATTTATAAATGTGCAATTTGGTGGTACTGAACACATTCACAATGTTGTATAATCATCACTGGTATCTGTACCCAAAACAACTTCATCATCTTCAACATAAACCATGTACCCACTAAACAATAACTTCGCATTCCTCCTCCTGCCTGGCCTCTGGTTCTCTCTATTCTACTTTCTGTCTCTATGGCTTTGCCTATTATGGGTACTTAAGTGAAATAATACAGCACTTTGACCTTCTGTTTCTGCCTTACACCACTTAGCATAATATTTTTAAGTTCCACACATGTTGTAGCAAATAAAATTGCTTTCCATTTTATGGCTGAATATTAGTCCATTGTATGTGTACACCACACTATGTTCCTCTGTTGATGGACACTTGGGTTGTCCCACTGACTTTCAGCTATTGTAAATAATGCTGCTATGAACATTGTAAATATTTTTGTGAGTTATTGCTTTCAATTATTATGGATATATACATAGGAGTGGAAATGCTGGGTTCTTTGTTTGACTTTTTAAGGAATAATTAAAGTATGCACCACAGATGCTACACTATTTTACGCAGTGCAGAAATCCATAAAACTTCCAAATTCTCTCCATCCTTAGCAATGCCTGCTATTCTCCATTTAGTTATTCTTATCATTATTATTATCCCAGTAGGTGTGAAGTGGCATTTTATTGTGGTTTTGATTTGTAACTCCATATTGACTAGTGATGTTGATTAAGCCTGACCCCCTGTGCTTATTTGTCATTTGTATATTCCATGTGTTAATGGATCATTTGCTTATCTTCTATGGAGAAATGTCTATTCAAATCCTTTGCCCATTTTATAATTGGGCTATTTGTTCTATGGTTAAGTTTTTAAATTCTTTGTATTTTGGATATTAACCCATTCACAAATACTGATTTGCAAATATTTTCTCTCATTCCATGTATTGGCTTTTCACTTTCTAAATAGTGTCCTCCAATACACAAAGTACTTAATTTTGACAAAGTCCAATTTATCAAATTTCTATTGTTGTTAACAGTGCTTTTGGTGTCATATCCATGATATCATTGCCAACTCCAAAATCATGATATTCCTCTGCATTTTCATCTAAGAGTTTCATATTTTCAGCTTTTATGCTTAGGTCTTTGATTCACTTTGAGTTATTATTTGCATATGTTGCATGGTAATGGTCCAGTTTCATCGTTTTGCCTGTGAATATTCAATTTTCAAAGCACCATTTCTTGAAAAAAAAGTGTTATTTTGCTATTGACAAGTCTTGTAAAAAATCAGCTTTATTAAGGTAAAATTATATTAAAAAACCCTGCACATGTTTAATGTATGTGATTTGATACATCTGGAGATAAAACAAAAAAACACCCATGATATTATCAAAACAATCAAGGCAATAAATATATTTATTATCTCCAAAAATTTGCTTGTTTTTCTTTTATTTGTGGTAAGAATAATTAACATCCATACACCTAACAAATTTTTAAGTGCATAATACTCTACTGTTAACCACAGGCACTATGATGTACACAATTTATTTATCTTGCATACCAGAAAATTTATTCTCAGTGAGCAATAACTTTCTATTTCGCCCTCCTCCCAGTCCCTGGAATTCACCATTCTATTTCCTGCTTCTGCTAGTTTGATTATTTTAGATACCTCTTATTACCAGAATCACACAATAGTTGAACTTCTGTGACTAGCTTAGTTCACTTAGCTAATCCCCCAGATTCATCCATGTCACCAATTTCATTGTATGTAAATCCTACATTTTCTTTACCCACTCATCCACTGATGGACACTTAGATTAATTCCATATCTTGGATATCATGAATAATGCTGCAATAAACATGAGATTGCAGATATTGCTTTGACATCCTGATGTCAGTTTTTTTGATATATGCACATAAATGGGATTTCTGGATGATATGCTACTCTGTTTTTATTTATTTTTATATTGTTTTTAATAGCAGCTGCACAATTTTACATCTCTTTCAACAGTGCACAAGGGCTCTGATTTCTTCACAATCTCATCTGCACTTGCTATTTTTTTGTCTGTTCGTCTTATAGCCAGCTTAATGAGTGTGAGATAACATCTTATTGTGGTTTTGCTTTGCATTTTTATGATAATTAGTGATGTTGAGCATCTTTTTATATACCTAATGGCCATTTGTATGTCTTATTTGAAGAAATGTCTACTAAAGGCAATTGTCCCTTTTTAAATAGGGCTATTTGTTTTGTTGTTGTTTTTTTGATGGCTATTGAGTCACAAGAGATTCTTATATATTTGGATATTAACCCCTCATCAGATAAATGGTTTGAAAATATTTTTTCTTATGTCATAGTTTGTCTTTTTACTTTGCTGAGTGTTTGCTTGGTTGTGCAGTAGCTTTTTAATTTTGATGTTGTCTCACTTGTCTCGTTTTGCTTTTGCTAATAACACCAAAAACCAAATGAACCTAATGGGCATATTCGAAAGATTTTACCAAAGGGCAGCGGAATACATATTCTCTTAAGTTCTCATGGAACGTTCTCCAGGAAAGATCACATGGTAGACCACAAAACAAGTTTTGACATATTTTAGAAGATTGGAATCATATCAAGTATCTTCTCTGGTCATAACAATATGAAACTAGAAATCGTAAGAGGCGGAAAATTTGAATATCCACAAATACATGAAAATTTAAAAATACATTCCTGAATAATCAATGGGTCGAAAAGAAATCAAAAGGGAAATAAAAAAGTTATTGTGATGCAAACAAAGATGAAAACACAGCATACCAAAAGTTATGGGATGCAGCAAAAGTAATTATAAGAGCAAAGTTTACAGCAATAAATGTCTACATTAAAAAAGAAAATCTCAAAGAATTAGTTTAACATTATTCCTAAAGAAAGTAAATAGGGAAGAACAAATAAAACCCCAAATTAGCTTAAGGGAGAAAATGATAAAAATTAAAACACTAATAAATCAAACATAGGTGAGAAAGACCATAGGGAGAAAAAAAATAAAATTAATAGTTGACTTTTTAAAAAAAATAAAATTGAGAACTTCGCAGCTAGTCTAAGAAAAAAGAAAGAAGATTCAAGTAAACCAAATCAAATAAATTGTAACACATACCCCCAAAATGAAAAGAGTCATAAAGGAAAATTATAAGTAATTGTATGCCCACAAATTGGATAACCCAGAGAATATGGATAATTCCTATAAAAACATAACCTGCCAGGATTGAGTCAGGAGAAATATAAAGCCTGATGAGATCAATAACAGACACAGGAATTAAAGAAGTTATCAGAAACCTTCCAACAACAACAAAAAAGCCCAGGACCAGATGGCTTCATGCCTAAATTCTACCAAACATTCAAATAAAAATTAATACTAATATTTTAAAATGCTTTCAAAAAGTACAGCTGGAAGAAATCCTTTCAAATACATCATATGAAACCAGAATCACCTTGATCTCTAAGCCAGACAAAGACCTCACAAGAAAAGACAACTACAGGCCAATTTCTCTGATGACCACTGATGCAAAAGCTCTTAATAAAATATTAGCAAACCAAATCCAGTAACACATCAAAAAGATTATAAATCAAGACTAAGTGGAATTTATCTCTGACATGAAAGACTGTTTTAACATACACAAATTAAACAATGTGATACATCACATTACTTAAATGAAAGATAAAAACCACGTGATCATCTTAATCGGTGTGGAAAAATCACTTGATAAAGTCCAGCATTCTTTCTTGAAAAAAACATATAACAGTTTAGATATAGAAGGAAATTTCTTCAATATAATCAAGGACTATTTTAGTGGGAGAAAAGACATAAATTATTTAAACTGTGTGTATGGGAGGCTTCAGAATGAAGGCCCAAGCCCTCAACAAGGTACAGAAGCTTATGTACCATCTCAAAGACGCAGAAAGAATGCAGGTTTAAAGCATGGACAAAAAGAGATTATGTGGCTAAATCAGGTTTAGTGCAAGACAGATTATGACCGGGAGAAAGGAAGAAGCCTGGCTAGCAAAGGTGGCTTTGTTATGTAGATGAAGTCTTATAAGCAGCAGTCCTCAGAGAAAATTGATGGTAAGTTTCTTTTCAGGCTTTTAAAGGTGTCAAACTCTCAGTCTCTCTTAGATCCAGGAAAAGCCTAGAAAGGAAAGACCTGGGTGCATTAGTGGTGATTCTCTACAGATGCACATTTCCCCCACTAAAGACAAATTTGCAAGGCCACTTCTGTCTGCTGGCTCCGTTGTAGCCATTTTAAAATATGTCAAAGAAATATATGTTGAGGTAAAATATTTTGATTTCCTTCAGTCCCTACTTTGAAACTTAAAAAAAATTTCATGTATTAAAAGCCCACCCTGACAGCTTTGGAAAGATTAGAGGTTGTTAGATAGAGGTAGACAAAGGAGTGAAAAAACAAATTGAAATAAACAGAAAAGAATAAATTTGAATATGTTGTTCTATATCTTCTTCTAGTCAGTCCTGAGAATAGACCAGTTCAGTTAAACCACTGTCTCCCATTCCAGGAGGTGCCATTGCATGGGCTAGGCCCCTATATGTGATGCAGGCAAACAGATATTTAGTAAGAGGTTATTTCTAGAGAAACAAGAAAACAAAGGTTAACGTGTAGAGCAGTCAGTCTATAGACTGTTTTTTTCTAGTGTCTGAAGCATCTTCAGTTTGCAGTGGCAATATGACAGTTTTCTAGATTATAGTCCAAATCAGGTATTCAAATGAACTTTCTGGGGAGTCAGTACATCAACAGGCAGGCATGAAGATTGTATATTTCTATATATGTTTCTGTTATTTCTCCTGAAGTTTTTGTCTCCTTGCAGTTTGCAGGGCTTTAAGAAAACCAGTTTTAATTTCTAGCGATTCCAAACCAGAAAAATGGAAGAAACATTTGGAATCATTAGTTTGGAGACCTGTAGACAGGAAAGAATTCAGGATCCAATCTAAATTGTAGACGACGAATAAAAACTCAAAAATAATGAACAATGCTAGAATCTAATAGCAGATATACTATAGTTTCTTTTGAAACATAATTTTTCTCTCTCCAGTCCCCCATTTTTACCAACAACAAATCATAGTGGGACTAATTGATTTGGAAAATCAATTTTCGTCTTATTATAATTGGCCTGATTATTTGCATAAAGTGCAGAAAGAATAATTATTGGCCACATAGGCTCTTTTATGTTGCTTTTGCAAGAAAGTTTTCATGAGGAATGGCTTTTAGTTCATGTGATGTTAGTAATCTTTAATAAATAAAATTAGTTTCAAAATTATCTTCAGTAATTTAAAATCTTAAAGTCATGTTATATTAAATTAAGTAATCCTAGGTTTTTCACTGGAACTAGGGTTACTAAGAGTTAGAGTAGTCATTATTTATGTAATTAAAACTATTAGATATGAAAGAAGCAATTCTATATGCAAAGCTATTTTAAAAGTAAGATTTGTCTTTGGTAAAAAGTTTAGAAGAAGACATAGAAATGTAGTTTTTATTAAAAGAGAAAATAATTTTGCCTAGTTTAGAGGTGTTTTAGGATTGTTTGAAATTGAAGGACTACAAAGAAGGATAGATACAAACTAAATAGATATGAAAAGTTGGGGAAAAGAATGGGAAAATTATAAAAGTTTATAGAAGATTTATAGAAATCTCACCAGATGGATTTGTTTATAAAATTTCATTAAAATTAGCTTCAGTGTTAATATACTATGCAAAGGTAAAATTTGATTTTCTCTTTCAAACAAGATTTTTGTGTAGTATTAAGAGATAGTAAAGAATTTTTGTTTACCTTTTGAGTAAACTGCAAAAAAAAAAAAAAAGAAAAGAAAAGAAAAGAAAAAGAAAAGGAAAGAGGAATGAGAGAGACAGATCCAGTCTGGCCTGTGCTGCCTTTATTGGGTCTTACTATTGGGAAACTGTCTCCGTTATATCAAAGGGTAAAGGTTCTATGCTTTACAAAATCTTTGGATTCCCACTTTGGCTAAACAAGTGACTTATTTTACAGTGACTGGTGATTCTATAATACTTTATAATATCAAATGTTTTAAACCTTTGATATTTCACAAACTTTCCAAATTCTAAGTTTAGTCTTTTGACCTCAAACTAATTTTTGTATATTAGGGCCCCTGAAGTTCAAGGCAGACATATTTGACTTATTTGGTATGTTAAAATCATACAGGAGGCATTGTCAAACATGGAATTGTTTTTAACGTTCTCTGGGTTATATTTATATAGATGTGTTAATAATATGTGTTCCAAAATTGTATGAGATTTCTATAATTCTGATATGTCTTAGTATATGCTATCAGCAATAATAATTATTAGTTCAATTGTTGTGTGCCACAGAAATAGCCAAATTTCCTTGTTAATCTTGTCTTTGGCCTTTTTAAATTTTTTCTTGGACTTTTTCAACCACAGACAGTTATTGTTTGCTTTGTTTCTTCTCAAAAAGCAGTTTGTGGTTAGCTACAGTCCAATTCTTGCTTCTTTGGTGGCGTTCATGGATAGGACCCTGACAGACTCTCCTGAATGCAGGATTCTGATAACTTTAGTTTGTGCCATTTGACGACACAAGAAACTTCCCAGACTCTCATTGGAGAGTTGACGTGTTCATGAGGATTGTGGGTCCAATATTGGGCAGAGCAGCAGTTAATTGCCTGGGATTGAACTAATAGAAAACTAAAGTAATTGTTTTGAATTTTTTGCATAATACATTACTGCTGGCACGTGAGGTGGCTTTACAAATTCTGCCATATGCACTGCTGCTTTTAAATGTCCTAATGTTTAAATGCCTGGGTGCCAAAAAAAGATAAAGAAATAAAACAGGTACCATTCATGTAAATCCCCTGGAAACTTCCAGAAGCTGGAGATGAAACAATGACAGCCAGATTCTCCGTCCTAACCTCAGCAAGCAACAGCAGCCATCAGCAGTCAGAACACAAAACTCCAACATTTAGAGGACAAGGTCCTGAACTCTCACCTTGGCTCTCGCAAGCTGCACCAGAAAGATTGGCCCACTTGCCCGCCAGAGGGCTGTGAGATAGAGAATGTGTAGTCACTGCAATAGACCAAAACTAACCACAATTTCCCAGCCAAGCTTTCCTCTGGAAGCTGAAAGCATTAAAATATACTCCAGAAGTTCAATCGCTACTTCAGACAGTTTCTGTTCAGTATAATTGTTTTCTAGGTAGAAAGATAGATTCAAAGTGTCTCCTCCTCTGGCATCTTCCCTGACATTACTCCTTACTTGGGTTTTAAGTGCAGATAGAAAGATTCATTAGAATGCCAAATCGCCAAACTGGACTTGGGAATATGGTTGATTGGCACTTATTTCCTTGTAGTGCATCCTCTGCTGCAGAATCTGAAAGCTAAATTTTTTTACAACTCCTTGGCAGCTCATATTCTGGATCTACCAACTAGCTGCATTTCATTTGAGACTTAGAAGAGGAAATTGAGGCAAGTGCTATACAGGCATATGTTGTTTTACTGTGTTCCACTTTATTGTGATTCACAGATATTGTGTTTTTTACACATCAAAGGTTTATGTCAACTCAGTATCATGCATGTCTATTAGCACCATTTTTTCAACAGCATGTGCCCAATTTGTTAGCATTTCTTAGCAATAAAGCATTTTTTAAATTAAGGTCTATACATTGTCTTTTTAGGAATAATGTTATTGCACACAATACACTACAGTATAGCACAGGCATAACTTAACATGCACTGTGAAAACAAAACATTCAAATGATTCACTTTATTGTGGTGGTCTGAAGCCAACCCCACAATATCTTCAAGGAATGCCTGTGCTGTATCTGTTCTTAACATCTTTGGTTATCAACAAGGTTATGTCATAGTGTTTTTCCTGTGGTGTTGTATTTCGTTTCCTGGGTAGCAAATTTGGAGTCTCAGGGTCCTGTCACCTTCAGCTATGTTAGTGTTGGTAGCTATGACAGCTTCTTGGATCACAGGTTGTGCAGTGCATTTGCATTGTGTAGGTCTTGAGAACCCCTACTCTAGGCTGCAGAAGTGTCAGTTGTCTGAGATTCTGACAGTCTCCCAAGAGGTCCTGAGTAAAGTTCCCTCTTTCAGTCCTTCTGGAGATCTTAAAAAGCACTTGCTCTCTGATTCAATACCCTCCATATAACATGCTCCCATGGGATCTGTTTCCTGCAATGATTCTGATTGTCACTTGTGTGATAAATGAAACAATTAGGTTGCATTACAACCTGTAGGAACAGCACAGAGGAAGAAGTGATGGAGTCCAATGAAACTTCTTCATCCTAAGTAAAGTATTAATCAAATTTTATGTGGATCAGATAAAATACCAATATTGAGCTCCACTTCCAGATATTTTGTCTCCATATGGTGATTTGAGCTCATGTATTTCCCTTTTTACCCGGCTTGATTAGAAACTGAGAGGAGAACTGCACATTGTATGTAGGAAAATTGATCCCATGACCTGTTTTTAGAAGAATATATGCTAACTTCATAGGAATAGAAAAAATGAGTTAGTTGAACTCATATTGCTCTTCCCTAAATGTTGAGTAATTATTCCATTTTATTGATAATTTATCTATGCCATTCCAGGAAGCATAGCACTATATGTCTCTGAAAATTTCATCTATTACATCCTTAGAATAGTATCTGGGATTCTAATGTCATTGACCAATAATGTTAATTAATGTTATTACTATCAGTATACACAGTTCGCCTAATTTGATATTACAAAGCCCATGATTTCTGCCCAATGGGCATGGTGTAGAAATTATGTATTTTAAGTTGTTGTGTGTTACTCTGGTAACCTAATCAAGTTGAATGTTTGATTATAGTTTTATGAATTTACTGTCTGCTGTTATTTAATCCAGGTTATGTTCCATTCTATCCCCAATGTCCTCTCCAAATTTTTCTGTGTTGAATTAAAAATGACTTTGATCCTAGGAGTCATTGATCATTTCCACTATACAGAGACTGTGTGTTTATAGTAGCATTTGAACCACATAATATTTTGGGAGATAGATTCTTTTATATTTCCTTTTTTTTCTGCACTTGATCCTCACGGAAATTCTGTAATATAGATCAGTTATTTATTGTTATCTCTATTTTAGCAATGAAGATGATAAAGTATATACCAGTGAAGCAATTTGTAGAATGTCACACAATTGAATATGAAAGAGCCAGACCATGGCCCACACCTCCTGAGTCTTGGTCTAGTACTTTCTGATATAACCACGTGGCTCCCTGGGAGTCCCTGGCTTGCTAACTGTCCTGGACTCCCCCATGCCCAAAGAGACTGGTAGGATGTGTAGGTTTGAATCCACCATGCCACTGATCAATGCATTTCTTGCTGGCACTGAAAGGCAACGAGCTGCTATGTGCCAGTGTGCCAAGTTCCGGGGTAGGGTGTGGGGAGAAAGAAGAGAACACAAAAGCAGAAAATAGTAGAACAAATGTGGTATAACTTGAAGAGAGTCATTTTCTTCACCTAAAACTGAGCATTCTTTATGTGACAAAGAAAGATGGTTATATATACATATTTTACAAATAAATATATATTTAAATGTATATACACATATGTACACACATATATGTACATTCACACACACATATATGTAATATATGTTATATGTTATATGATGTATAACATCTACAAGGTTTGGGGTATTTTGGGCTAAGGACTATCTTGAAAAAACATTGTGAAGTGGCTTTTTCCCCAATATCCCATATTTGTTCAATATGAAGGCACTGATTGATCAAGAATCCATCAGTTAGAG
Organism: Hylobates moloch; assembly: GCF_009828535.3. Taxonomy (NCBI): domain Eukaryota; kingdom Metazoa; phylum Chordata; class Mammalia; order Primates; family Hylobatidae; genus Hylobates; species Hylobates moloch. The sequence goes on along the minus strand of NW_026652284.1, from coordinate 50,399,873 downwards.
TCTTTTCTCAGCACAGCTCTAACGTAATCTGGACTTTCAAAATTCCTCCCTACCTCCTCTTTGAGTGATTTGTACCCTCAGTATTACAATATTTGGTTCAATTAATTCAGTTTAATCAATGCCTATTGAAAGTTTATCATAACTTACAAAGGGCTGATACACATTATAGACTAATTGTTTGTAATATAGATAATGAAATATACATATATAATTTCATATATCCTTCACTATATGTGTGTCTGCATATATATGAGATACATATAATATATATATAAATGTTTCTTTTTGTCATTTTATAAAATTTTTTAGTTTAAAATTTCTATAGAAGAGTTGTTTTATGTTTTACAGTGCTATTTATGTGGTCTCAATATAGGCTTTTTATTTATTTATTTGTTTTTTATTATTCATTGTCAAATTATAGTTGTATGTATTTATGGGGTGCAAAGTGATGTTATTATTTTTGAATACAATGTGAATTGAAAAATCAAGCTAATTGATCTATCTATAACCTCAAATATTAGATTTTTTCATGATGAGACTATTTGAGATTTACTCAGTGATATTGCAATGTAGAGTACTAAATTGTTAGCTATATTCACCACATTGTGCAGTAGATCTAAAAAAAAAATCAACCTTATTCCTTCTATCTAACTGAGGTTTTGTACCCTTTGATTATCATCTCCTCATTTCTTCCACTCCCCAGGTTTTAGATTCCACATATAAGTGAAAACACACAGTATTTTTTTCCGTGTTTGGCTTATTTCACTTAACATAAAGTCATCCACTTTCATCCATGTTGTCACAAATGACAGACTTTTTCCCTTTCTTAAGGCTGATTGGTATTTCACAGTGTGTATATATACGACATTCTTGTCTTGTTTCAGTTATTTTCTATTTCATTCTGCAATCTCAAATCTGTCACTTCCTTCATCATCATAAAGGTATTCAATTTATTCAATCAAATTAATCAGATGCCTTCATATTCTTAGGTTATAACTCAGTTCCACACTAGAAGTAGAGGTATTTGGGTTGAAATATTGGTTTGGAAGAAAAGCTAGTCCCACAGGAAATAATTCAACAAATGGAATTCATATGAAGATGTTAGCCTGACCTGTGGCCTTCTCCTTAACTCTGCAGAGCCAGTAACAAATTTTGGTGAGTCATAGATTAGAGCAGACTTTGGTCAATGATTCAAGGCATAAAAGACTGAATTTTGAAAAGGAAAGATAGGAGAACCAGAAAATCCTCGTGGTCAGCACTGCTTCTTCTCAGTGTAGGAAAATCTGCACGGGAAAGCACATGTGATCATAATTAGAATGGGGTGGGCTTTGTGTTAGAATAACTGGAATCACAGGATGTGTACGTGTCTCTGAGCCATAGTCCATTGTCCCTGGGGCTGCACACATCTGCTGCTGCTGCACACACCTGCTGCTTGTCACGCACCTTCTTCAGACAGTGCCAAACACACATTGACTTGCTTGTGTACAGGTTTCTGTAAGCCTTTGCTTTCTTAGCTACAGTCATATTTAAATCTCACCTCCCTGAGTTTAAAATCATGTTTATGAATCCTAAATTGTTAGACATAATTTAGCCTCCTAGTAAATTTATATTTGACCTATGAAATTGTTCCTCCAAATATCCCTGATTCTATACTTTTATTAATTTTGGCTAAATGGTTAACGACCCAAAGACAGGTGGAGATGAATTCCCTCTCACACAATACTGGAAGGAAGCCGCAAATGTGTTTCCAATCCTCCTTTATCTCCTCAACCAGACTGCCCACTTGGTGTTGACAAGGAAGGGCAGCTCTTGCATATGCACTTACAGACTATTTTTAAAAACTGGTTTTGAAAGTTCTAATGATTGTTTTCATGAATAACTTATGCTTTATTCCATGGGTTAGGAAATTATAAATACATTTTGCAAATGCATTGCTGATTGAAAGTGCATTACTGAGAGAACACTGATTAGTAGAATTGTTGTAGGATGTTTTTCTGAAGTGAGCACTTGACAACTGACTGTCATCTTTTCTCTATCAGTGCCAGCTGGGTTCTGGGAATATTGTGCAATATATAAATATGGAGGTGCAGTTCAGGTACTGCAATGCAAGTCTATCAAAGTAGTTAGTCAGAGACTGTAATTTTGGGTATAAAACTGCTTTCCTGTGAAGCAGGTTTTAAAATATGTTGAAGCAATATGAAATAGATTTATATCAAAGACCTTCTAGTCCAGCTCCTCCCCATGCACTTACAGTGCAAATCAGATACTAATTGTAGAAACTTTGCCTTTTGAATACTGAAACATGGTAGCTAATTAACAAGCAAAGTATTTTTGAGGGTAGATGAGGAGACAGAAAAGGACAATCATATGCAGTATAATTTCATGTAAAGAAGAGTCGCTGAAAATAATGAATTTTATAAAAGTTTGAAGAAGTTGCCAACAGTGGGGCTGATGGTGGCTGTATTGTAATAAAGGTCAGGGAAGGCCTCTGTGAAGAGGGATTAGGCCAGTAAAGACATGAATATGTGAGTGCACAACCCATGTGGCTATCTGGGGGAAAATATTTCATGGGAACCATAGAAGCAAAGGACTTAAGGTAGAAATGAGTTTGATGATTTGTGCAGGAAGGAGACCCACATGGCTGTAGTGAAGCTGGGCAAGGAGACGAGGGGAAGAGCTGGTTCCTGTAAGTCCCTATTGGCCAAAACAAGATGTTTACATTTTATTAAATGTGTGAGACACTGTTAAAGGATTTTGGAAAAAGAAAATTGATTTCCTAATTTATTTGATAAGATTATTTTGACAATACAGTTACTTATAGGAATAAAATTTTTCTAAATATTAAAAAAAAAACACTGCACGGTGGGGAGTAGAACATGTAGAATAGGCAACGGTGGAGGTGGAGGACCACGGTGGAGGCCGTTTTAGTAACAGCCACAAATAATTAGGGCATGGACTGTGGTGGAGGGCAGAGAGGTAGTAAAATAGCCAAATTGGGGGACTATATTCTGAAGGTAGAATTGACTGATTGTAAAGTTTTCTGGTAATGAAATACTAAAACAATCAAAATACCTCATACATTTCTGTCTGAGGAACTTGGTAAATAGTAATGACATTTACCAAGATAAAGAAGAGAAAGAGAAGAGTAATTTGGTAAGGGAAGAGAAAGAAAAGGGAGTGACAGAGCAAGGGTGCTTGTTTAATCACATCAGGTTTGGGTTATTTATTAGGTTTCTGAGTGGGGATGGTGACTAAGTAAGTAGATACACTGTTCTGGAATCTCAGTGGGAGCCTCACATCACACCTATATTGATGTACTGAAGGCCTTTGAAGCTGTAGAGCTGAATGAGTTCTTTGTAAAGAGTGAGTGTAGATTGAGAAACAGAGTTCTGAATATCCAACTGTGAAACACTGTGTATTCCAACATTTAGAGGTCAGACCAAGGGACATCCAGCAAAGACTGAGAAGAAATAGCCAATGAGATAAGAAGGAAAGCATCAAGAAGGCAGTGTCTATGAGGATAGTAAAAATGTATATGAAGACAAGGAGATAGTCAACTGCTCACTGTTTCTGAGAGGCCTCTCAGAAGGGACCCTGAACAGAGGGACAGGCTGAAGCCATGGCAGAAGAATGCGGATTGTGAAGATTTCATGGACATTTGTGAGTTCCTCAAATTAATACTTTTATAATTTCTTACGCCTGTCTTTACTGCAACCTCTGAACATAAATTGTGAAGCTTTCATGGACACTTATCACTTCCCCAATCAATACCCTTGTGATTTCCTATGCCTGTCTTTACTTTAATCTCTTAATCCCATCATCTTCGTAAACTGAGGAGGATGTATGTCACCTCAGGACCCTGTGATGATTGTGTTAACTGCACAAATTGTTTGTAGAGCATGTGTGTTTGAACAATATGAAATCTGGGCACTTTGAAAAAAGAACAGGATAACAGCAATGTTCAAGGAACAAGAGAGAGAACTTTAAACTCTGACAGCCGGTGAGCCAGGTGGAACAGAGCCATATTTCTCTTCTTTCAAAAGCAAATGGGAGAAATATCGCTGAATTCTTTTTCTCAGCAAGGAACATCCCTAAGAAAGAGAATGCATCCCTGAGGGTAGGCCTCTAAAATGGCTGCTTCAGGGGGTGGCTGTCTTTTATGGTCAAAGCTGTAGGGATGAAATAAGCCCCAGTCTCCCATAGCACTCCCAGGCTTATTAGGATGAGGAAATTCCTACCTAATAAATTTTGGTCAGACTGGTTGTCTGCTCTCAAACCCTGTCTCCTGATAAGATGTTATCAATGACAATGTGTGCCTGAAATATCATTCGCAATTTTAATTTCACCCTGGTCCTGTGGTCCTGTGATCTCGCAGGAGCGAGTGAATTCAACTAAAATATCACAAGGCCTCCATTTGTCTTGTGATATTCTATTACCTTGTGAGCATGTGATCTCTGTGACCCAAACCCTATTTGTACACTCCCTCCCCTTTTGAAAATCACTAATAAAAACTTGCTGGTTTTACAGATTAGGGGGCATCACAGAACCTGCCAACATGTGATGTCTTCCCTGGACACCCAGCTTTAAAATTTCTCTCTTTTGTACTCTGTCCCTTTATTTCACAGACCAGCCGATACTTAGCGAAAATAGAAAAGAACCTACATGAAATTATTGGGGGTGAATTACGCCCGATAATTGGCCATTGATTTTGACATTGTGCGGTCATTCTTAACTTGGACATGACCCCTTTCAATGGAGAAAAGGTGACAGTAGCCTGATTGAAATGAGTTCAAGAAATAATGGGCTTTAATGCAGCAGTTAGGATATAAAAAGACAGAGAAGACATCCTAACTTTTCATAAAAGTAAGAAAAATCTAGATCAAATGTCTATGAGTGACACAGTGAATCATGGTTGAAATTAATTTCAGGAAATGAATCTCTTCATAGGGGAGCAGAAAACAGCACAAACTACCTGGGGGCAAACTCAGGCTCTGCGTTCAGTGTTACAAATTAAAAAGAAAGGTTGGCAAAGATTAGAGACTTTACTGGATTGAGGGGAGGCCAGCCAATCTAGTGGCACTGGGAGGATTTAGCAGGGCAGGTTGGTGTCTGGAAAAGATACAAAGCATTAATAGTTCAATTAATTCGTCAATTCAACACTCTTCCTCTAATTTTGCTGAGAGGCTGTCAGTACAAGCATGATAAAACTTGAATAAATAATTCATGTAAGTTTGTGCATAAAGGGCCCTGCTGTAACTGAATCAAAGGTGAGTCTGAGGTTGATGCATGGACCAACTCTCTCCAGTTTAAATACTAGTGGGATCTGAGATTCAGCTACTGTAAGCCTTAAATAACCTGTTTTTCAAAGCTTATATCCCGAATGCAAGTCTCAAACTCCTGAAGTATACCATTCAAAGCCATGTGTCCTAGAAGTGTGATTTTGCCAGTGTATCAGTGGTTATTATAGTTATAGTGGGCAACACATATTTCAAGTGAGTTGCTTGAAATAATTTAGAACAAAATGGTGCTTTAAGTGAATATGAGAGGAGGAAATGGTTATTTCTCTCATCTGCACCACACTCCAGCACTAAAAATCTGTGTAGAAGTGAAATTCTTATGTGATAGAGTGGATAAATTGCCTCAGAGGAGGTAGAGATATGGAAGACACTAGAAATGCCTTCATATGGATGAAGTAAGTAGAGCTATTCAACTCATTCATGGCCTGTGGATAACTCTTTAGTGAGGAAACTGCCTTTGCTGATTTTTTCTCCTCTATCCCCCACACTCACATCCATGTACCCACTTCTTCATGTTTATCTTCTTACTATTGGAACTGGATCATTGCATTATATTTACACATTCAGTACTGAGGTGCTGTATGCTGTGTGGACACAAGAGCCAGCCCACTTAGCTCCAACAGTAAGGAGCAGCAAAAGCATGTTCCCCCAAGGATAGCACCTCAGTAATGGGAAGCCATGTACCTACACATAATTCAGTGTCAGAATTAATGGCTACTGACTTAGAAAGCTCATTTCTTTGCCTTCTAATGCTTATGGTACAAGTTCGCTACAGCTGTCATAGCAAAGAACTACCGACTGGGTGATTTAGAGAACGCAAATTTGTTTTCACTCAGTTTTGGGGGCTGAAAGTCTGAAATGGAGGAGTTGCCTGGGTTGGCTTCTCCCAGACTGCTCTCCTTGGCTAGCAGATGGTGGTTTTCTGTTCCCTGTGTCTTCATGGCCTTCTCTTTGTATGTCTTCTCATCTCCTCCTCTTGTAAGGCACCAGTCATATTGGATTAGGGCCTGTTCTAAGGACATCATTTTAACTTAATTATCTTTTTGAAGACCCTATCTCCAAATATGCAATCAGATTCTGAGGTGCTGGGGAGTTAACGCTTCAACATTTAAATTTGGGGGGCCACAATTGATTCATGTTTATATATAGATGCAATGTATATATAATTGCTTAGTAAATATTATTCATTGAATTATTCATAACATGATTGAAAGTGCATAATTCAATGTTATTCATTTATTATGTGATTGTATATATTTTGCATCTATATATAAATATATGAACTGTGAGCATGTAGATATTTTGTTTACAGGTTCATTGCTTGCATCTGGACATTGAGAAACAATGTAATGGAAAAAATAAAAGTACTCATATGAACACTAATTCTTAAAGTAGAGGATGTGTTAAATTAGTTGTTGATATAATTCATTCAAATTCAGAAATTTATTCACCCATCAATTAATAAGTGATTACATGCCAGGCACTGTACATTCACAATTGTATTCAAAGACCTCACAGTCTAGATTGACAGAAAGATACGTAAACTAAATATTTTAACATAGATTACTAACATGAGTATTAAATAAATGGGAAGTGCTACATTTAATCTGAACTTCTGAGTTCTAAAAAGATATTCAGGAGGATGTGAAGTTCATACCAGATCCTTAAAGATGAATAAGCTTTATCCTCATTCAGGACATTGACAGGCATAAAAGAAGGGAGAGAGAAAGGGATTCCAGTTGGAGTCACAGCATGAAAAAAGCATGGAGTCCTGACTCAGCTTTGATTATTAATCAATATTTCTTGATTGATTCTTTAAAGGGCTCACCTTTGACATAATGAAGTTAAGTCTGATTCCTTAGCTTGGTGTCTGAAGCCTTCCAGCTTTGGGCTACAGCTCAGTTTTCTAATTTTATCTCACTATTCTCCAGAAATACATGGTATGTATAACTAAGATGACTTCCATGTAAAAGCCTTGTTTTTTCTGGCCTTTGTGAGTGTTTTTAGAATTATTTATTTATTTATTTTTTACTAATAAGTGAATGAGGAACAATTGTTCTGTCTTCTTTATAACACAGCTCATTTCTACTAATCCTTAACCTAACATATCCAATGCGTTCAACTCCATAAACTATTGTGCACCCCAAACAGCTATGACCTTCCTATCTTGACTGTTCACATTCACTGTTATTTGTGTTTCTATAAACTTTGGCCTCTGGCTGGACTCCCTGTCTCAATATCCACCTCTACCATTTCCTGGCTATGCAACCTTGGCTAGATAACTTCACTGGCCTCAGATAAGCAAGATATGTAACAGAGTTAATAAAAGTCTCTGTATCAATGAAGTTTTTGTGGTACATGTTATTTCTTTTATTTTGAAAATTGGATATGCTAACAGATAATGGGCAAATACCTAAGAAGTATGTGAAGTACTCAGGAAGTACTATGAATTTTTGCTGTCACAGTATTTTTGTTCTGTTTTGTTTTTTCTTATAGTCCTTAGATAGTGACTTCCATGAAATGAGAAATTAAGGTTTGAGAGTTTGTGTGTACTGAGTCAGGCTAGCTGATTTAGGAAGCCTGGTTTGTGCATGGAGTCAAGTAAATCCAGGTTTATATCCAAGCTCTGCTAATAGCTGGTTGTGTGACCTTGAGAGTTGCAGTAAACCTTACTGATTCACAGTATCCTTACCTATAAAATAGGAGCAATACAACTTTCCTTTCAGGAAATTAAGTTAATTTTATAGTACGTGTAACATTATGACTCATAAACAACGGATGCATAATAAATAACCTTATCATTATCAGTTCCCTTTTGTTTTAGTTGTATTACTAGTATTGGTAGTAATCATTGCTGTTGAATAGCACACACTTTAAATGATAATGTCTGGGAGGGATTATAAGACAGACACCCCCACCCTCACAATTTAGGGTTTGAACCCCAGGCTTAACTGTTAAGCTTTGGGGAGATTTTTTTCTTAATCTGAGTATCAATTTTCTCTTCTTTGACAGGTAGATAATAATACTTATGTCTCAGAGTTTTCTGAGGGTGAAACAGGATAGTGTTTGTAAATCTGTCAGTGTGTGATAGGAACTTAATAAGCTTCTGTAGAATGAATGTCAGGTCTCTAGAATGAAATGCCAAATGATCTAATTTCTGTTTTCAAATTTGCTACTATTAAAGTGATTGTGTGATTTTAGAAACGTTATTTCATTTCCTTGTCTAAAATATGAGTGAATTCAACTAAATTATCTTTTTTTAATATTTTTAAGTTTTTTTTGTTTTTATAAATGTATGTGGTACAAGTGTCATTTTGTTGCATGAATATATTGCATCGTGGTGAAGCCTAGGCTGTCTAGGTAACCATCATAGAGTAAGGTACATTGTACCCATTAGGTAATTTCTCACCATCCACTCAACTCCAACCTCCTCATTTTCCACGTCTTCCATGTCTATCACTCCACACTTGATGTCCACGTGCACATGTTATTTAGACTGCACTTATAAGTGAGAACGTGTGATGTTTGTCTTTCTGTGTCTGAGTTGTTTCACTTAAGATAATGGCCTCTAGTTCAATCCATTTTGCTGGACAAGACGTGATTTCATTTTTTTTATGACTGAGTAGTATTCCATTACATACTTTTTAGAAAGTCCAGTCATCCATTGAGGCACACTTAGGTTGATTCCATAACTTTGTGATTACGAATACTGCTGCAATAAGAATACAAGTCTTTTTGATATAATGATTTATTTTCCTTTGGGTAGATGCACAGTAGTGAGATTGGCAGATCAAAAGGGAGTTCTATTTTTCGTTCTTTGAGAAATGTCTACACTGTTTTCCATAGAGATTGTACTAATTTACAGTCCCACCAATAGTACATTACAGTCCCACCAATAGTACATTACAGTCCCACCAATAGTACATTACATTCCCTTTTCTGTGCATCCCTGGTAACATCTGTTATTGTCTGTCTGATTGGTGAAAATTTTAAAAAAAAAGGAGGAAAGGAAAAAAAAAAGAAAAAAATAAACTAAATTATCCCTAACATTCTGTGGTAGATATGGTAGGTTGATAGTTAATATTTATTTCACCATCCTTATAATACAGGCTTATCTCTCTCCAGAGCAGAACAAATGTTGCCCAATAAAATCCCCTTTGCTACTACACTCAGTTAGCACTCCTTCAAATAAAATGCCTGTAACAAATGTGAAAATATAAATTAGAATCGAACAGAATAGTAGATAGAATAGAAAACATCTGGGTGCCTCACACCTAGGGAGAGTTAGTGTTATTTTAGAGCACGTTTATGTAAATATACTTGTATGGTGATAACAATGACTAGGTTTCCAAGCTACACTTTCTTTTATTGAAAATAAATGGAGGTGTCCAGGGTTGAAAAGGAAAACCAAGGCTGCTGCTTATTTCATGGACAAAAAACACTTAAATTCATCAGAGAACGCTCAGGGCATAGGGATTAGCCTACTTTGTTGAAAGGGCAATTTTAGTTGAATGAGTGGTAAGTACAACAGCAAAAAGGATTTTGTCTGTCTGCATATGTGGATTTATGTGTACTGCATTGTCATGTAAAGTATGTTCTCTCTCTCTCTCTTTTTTTTTTTTTTTTACAACCAAATATGTTTTAAAAACAGTCTTCCAATATGCTTTCCTTTACTGTGGAAACTGGATAGTTAAACATTAAGATTTACCAGACTACATGGTAGTTAGGATTCCATATGGGATTTGGATTCAAGGAATCAGATGCTGATGTGAGATACAGATGAAGGAACGAAGTAGAGGCTTTGATGCTGTTGGAGATCATATGCTTTTGTTCTGGTAGGTGTGAGAGGACAGGCATTGCACTTTCCTATGGAAATGTTGGGTCGTAACTATCTTGAGCGTTGAGAAGACTTGTGCTGTTCATTTCACGATGGAATTTCAACACAGGCAGGGTGCAGGTCTTGATCCTGGCTGGCAGTTCACAGTGAGCTTCATTCCAGAGGCATATTCCTGGTTCCTCTGTTCATGAGTGTCACAGATTTCACGTCTCCTCTGGCAGGCAGCATCATTCTAGTATAATTTCTGGAAGTAAAGCATAGAGTAACTTCTTCAGCCCTTCCAAAATGTTGTGGGCAACCTTATTCTCTTTTTAACTCCTTTAAGCTTCAAATAGGTCAAATGTTCTAGGTTATTTGCAGCAGAATCCTTACTAATGTATTTTGTTTCATTTTTAATACCCTGAGATGATAATGATGGTGCTCGTAGCAGTGATAATAATGACTGGATTCCTAAGCTAAATTTTCTTTCTTCCAAAATAAATGGAAGTATCTAGGGTTGAAAAGGAAGACCAAGGCTGCTGCTTACTTCACGGAAAAAACATGCTTAGTTATTTGTATCAGAGAATGCTCAGGGCATAGGGATTAGCCTGCTTTGCCGAATAGGTGTTTTATTTGAAGGAGTACTAACTGACTGCAGTAGCAAAGGAGATTTTGTTGGGTAATGTTTGTTTTGCATAAACACAGGAGAGAGAGGCATCACGTGGGTCTGAGGAAGGATATTAGTGCTCCTGCTCAATGCTTCCCTGGAGCTTTGATGGTATACAAACTGCTGCAGCGTAACAGACAGCATTTTGGAATAAACTCAGGGTCTAGCACATTTTTTATTACATCTTTGCAGTTGTGTAAATTAAAGCTGCTAAAATGGCCTTCATTTCTGTTTTAATTTAAATCCAGTCAAAAGATGTACTGCTCTAGCTGCCATTCAGTATAATTCTGTATCAAATTATATTTCTCAGCAAAATTATTATAAAATCCTAAAAACAGGGGTTTATAATAGCAAATGCCAGTTTAATTCATGGAAGCTCAGAGAATCACAATGATGTGAATTTCTTCAGTGAATTAGACTCCGTCTGTGGCAGCTAAAAGTATGTGTGAATGGAAGGAGCACCAAGGAAACGCGTTTATGCTGGAAGAGCCAGCATGCTCTGCTCCTGTGCCTCTCTAGCCGCAAAGAAATCACTTCTACGCTTTTTGCTAAACCACACATAATGTTCCTAATTGTTGTGGCAGGAGAATTAAAGACAGGCAGATGTTGAAAAATAAGACAACCCGGATAGCAGGGAAGTGATTAAAAGGGTAGTGTGATTTCCGCTGGTTAGAGGCCAGGACCTACTTGAAGGTGAGGTCTTCTAGTTTGAATTAAAAATATTCTTTCTGAATAAGCATTTTTACTTGTTTAAATATTTAAAATATCAGTGTCTGTGAGTTCTCAGCAATAAGTAAATGGCCAGTAGTTACACTTTTAATGTGAAATGTAAAAACACGTAATCTAAACCTAGAAACTTATGGGCACAGAGATTCAAACGGTGGATAATGTCTTTTTTTGCACAAGATTAATGTGTATTTCTTATGATCTTGAAAAGCCATGTTTAAAACAAAGTGTTTATTTAAATGGCAGATATTTTCTCATTTTAGTGTCAACGAAATGAGTTCCACTCAAAGAGAGGAGAAAGGTTAACATATATAGGGACAGTTGTTGAATAGTACATTAACCCTAATTATAGCGGATCAACATGCTTCTTTAAACTAACTTCACAGTTCATGTTATCTTTTTGCATCTGTCTTACATTTATTTGACATCTATGGTTTTCCTGGATAGGGTACATTGGGTTGATGTCCTGACATGGCTTACTGAGGGCAGAATAGGGTCTGGAGGAAGGAAACCTAAGGCAGATTAATGCTGACTTCCTAGAACTAAATCAAAAGGAAAACTCCAACTTTCCACTCCTGAGTAACAAAAGGACTTTTTGCAACCCTCCCCTTTCTTTCTGCTTTGCAGTTGAAAAATTGAAAGTAATTATTCGTATCTTCACTTCAGCCTCTGATTGGTCCCCTCCTGCAACCAATCAGACTGATCATGGGCCACTACTTCATTTACATAGGGTGTACACCAAGTAACCAATGGGGAATGTGTTGAGGATATTTAAGGCCCAGAAAATTCTGTAACCAGGCTCTTAACCACCTTGCTGGGACCCACTCCTACTCTGCAGAGTGTACTTTCATTTTTCAGTAAATCTCTGCTTTTGTTACTTCATTCCTTCCTTGCTTTGCTTGTGTGTTTTGTCCAGTTCTTTGTTCAAGATGCCAAAAACCTGGACACCCTTAACATTACTACATTGTTACTTAATGGGACAGACCCTTTCTCATGTCATCCCTCATGCCTGAGCTTAGTAGATGATAGGTATATGTTCAGCTGAGGAAATGGATTAATTCAACTTCATTACATGTTTTTCAGGTCTAATTTCTTTTAACTTCTCAATATTTTAGCGAACATACTTATTGTCTCACATATTTTTAGAACGCTTCCATTCATCATCTCTTCACTGACTTTAAATCCTTTTATTGATTCAAAGTGTATTGAGCAACTTCAATGAACTATGTTACAATATGATACCTGCATAAAGAAGACGGTTTTCTGCCTAAAAGTACACAATGGCATAACAAGGTTTCAGGGTTTTTAAAAATGTGGATCACATTATTATGGAAACTGAGGAGAGGTATTGAACCTACCCTGGTATGACTGAGAGGTCAGGACTTCCTCCACATGGGACCGATACACAGGCCTGATTTTAAAAGATGAAGAGAAAAATATCTGGCTATAAATCTCCATCTTCTGTGGCCACCTCTCAGAAACACCTTCTGCGGCTTTCCTCAAATTAATGAATGAATCTTTTCAGATGATTGACAATGAGATTCCTTTATGATACTTGTCTGACCCTTTTTTGTGGCACTTGTAGTTTATTTATATTACTACAGTGTATAAAAATTTGCCTTCCAAACAGATGTCCATCTTAATATTTTCTGCATCCTGAAGTCTTTTTCATGGTACATCCTGAGTAGTTCCATGTGTCCTTGTGTCACATTAAAGCAGTTGGCCTCTCTCGGATAGAATGTATGTTCATTGTCATATTCCACATTCTTTCTTGCATGTTGATTATATACCCCTGCACTGTGGAATCAGACATGCCTATATGACTTGCTTTGGCCAATAAAACATAAATGGAAATGATGTTTGTCATTCCAGGAAGAAGCACTATAAGAAACCTAATGTGGTACACTATGTTGTCTTTTACTCTCTGCAAAAGGCAGAATAATGCCTCCAAAGATATCTGTACCTTGATCCCAGAATTTGTGATTATGTTATTTTACATGGCGAAAGGGACTTTGCAGCGGTGACTAACATAAGGACCTTGAGATGAGGAGATTATCCCCAGGAACATAATCACATGAGTTCTTAAACACAGGGTACATTTGCTAATGATGGCCCAAGGGAACTGACTATAGAAAAATGGAAAGAGAGTTGCTTATCAGCCTAAGAAATTTTTGGCCTGAGATGATGGGGTTTTCTAAATATAGGATCATGTAATCCACAAACAGAGATAGTTTGACTTCCTCTCTTCCTATTTGAATACGCTTTATTTCTTAAACACAGGGGACATTTGCTGAGATGGCCCAAGAGAACTGACTATAGAAAAAAGGAGAGAGAGTTGCTTATCAGCCTAAGAAGTGTTTGGGCTGAGATGACAGTTTTTTAAATATAGGATCATGTAATCCAAAAACAGAGACAGTTTGACGTCCTCTTTTCCTATTTGAATGCCCTTTATTTCTTTCTCTTGCCTGGTTGCCCTGGCCAGAACTTCCAATACTATGTTGAACAGGAGTGGTGAGAGAGGGCATCCTTGTCTTGTGATGGTTTTCAAGGGGAATGCTTGCAGCTTTTGCCCATTCAGTATGATATCGGCTGTGGGTTTGTCATACATGGCTCTTATTATTTTGAGGTATGTTCCATCAATGCCTAGTTTATTGGGAGTTTTTAACATGAAGGGATGTTGAATTTTATCAAAGGCCTTTTCTGCATGTATTGAGATAATCATGTGGTTTTGTCTTTAATTCTGTTTATGTGATGAATTACACTTATTAATTTGCATGTGTTGAATCAGCCTTGCATCTTGGTGATGAAGCCAGCCTGATTGTGGTGGATAAGTTTTTTTAATGTGCTGCTGGATTTGGTTTGCCAGTACTTTATTGAAGATTTTTAAATTTTACATTATTTTAAAATTAATTTTTCCATAAGTTATTGGGGTGCAGGTGGTATTTGATTACAATTAAGTTCTGTAGTGGTGATTTGTGAGATTTTGGTGCGCCCATCACCCAAGCTGTAGACAGTGCACCATATTAGTAGTCTTTCAGCCCTTGCCTCCCTCCCAGTCTTCCCCCCAAGTCTCCAAAGTCCATTTTATCATTCCTATGCCTTTGTGTCCTCATAGCTTAGCTCCCACATATCAGTGAGAACATACGATGTTTGGTTTTCCATTCCTGAGTAACTTCACTTAGAATAATAGTCTATAGTCTCATCTAGGTTGCTGCAAATGCTGTTAATTCATTCCTTTTCATGGTCGAATTGTATTTCATCATATATATGTGTATATATATACACACGCACACACCACAGTTTCTTTATCCACTTGTTGATTGATGGGCATTTGGGTTTGTTCCATGATTTTACAGTTGTAAATTGTGCTGCTATAAACATGCATGTGTAAGTATCTTTTTTTGTATAATGACTTCTTTTCCTTTGGGTAGATACTCAGTAGTGGGATTGCTGGATAAAATGGTAGTTCTACTTTTAGTTCTTTAAGGAATCTCCACACTGCTTTCCATAGTGGCTGTACTAGTTTACACTCCTGTCAGCAGTGGAGAAATGTTCCCTGATGACCACATCCATACCAACATCTACTGTTTTTTGAGTTTTTTATTATGGCCATTCTTGCAGGAGTAAGATGATATCACATTATTGTTTTGATTTGCATTTCCCTGATAATTAATGATGCTGAGCATTTTTTCATATGTTTGTTGACCATTTGTATATCTTCTTTTGAGAATTGTCTATTCATGTCCTTAGCCCACTTTTTTGATGAGACTTTTTGTTTTTTTCTTACTGATTTGTTTGAGTTCGTTTTAGATTCTGGATATTAGTACTTTGTCAGATGTATAGATTGTGACAATTTTCTCTCACTCTGCTGGTTGTCTATTTTCTCTGCTGACTGTTCCTTTTGCCTTGCAAAAGCCCTTTAGTTTAATTAGGTCCCAACTATTTATCTTTGTTTTTATTTCATTTGCTTTTGGGTTTTTGGTCATGAAATCCTTGCCTAAGCCAATGTCTAGAAGGATTTTTCCAATGTTTTCTTGTAGAACTTTTATAGTTTCACGTCTTAGATTTAAGTTCTTAATCCATCTTGAGTTGATTTTTGTATAAGGTGAGAGATGAGGATCCAGTTTCATTCTCCTACATGTGGCTAGCCAATTATCCCAGCACCATTTGTTGAAAAGGGTTTCCTTTCCCCACTTTATGTTCTTGTTTACTTTGTCAAAGATCAATTGGCACTAAGTATTTGGGTTATTTTTGGGTTCTCTATTCTATTCCATTGGTCTATGTGCCTATTTTTATACCAGTACCATGGTGACTATGGCCTTATAGTTTGAAATCAGGTGGTGTGATGCCTCCAGATTTGTTCTTTTTGCTGAGTCTTGCTTTGGCTCTGCAGGCTCTTTTTTGGTTCCATATAAATTTTAGAATTTTTTTTTCTAATTCTGTGAAGAATGATGGTGGTATTTTGATAGGGATTGCGTTGAATTTGTAGATTGCTTTGGGACATTTTCACAGTATTGATTCTACCTATTCATGAGTATGGGATGTGTTTCCATTTGTTTGTGTCATGAAAGAAATATGATTTCTTTCAGTAGTGTTTTGTAGTTTTTCTTGTAGAGGTCTTTTGACTCCTAGGTTAGGTGTATGCCTAAGTGTTTTTGTTTGTTTGTTTGCAGTTATTGTAAAAGGATTTGAGTTCTTGATTTGAATTTCTACTTGGTCGCTGCTAATTTGTGTACCTTAATCTTGTATCCAGAAACTTTGCTGAATTCTTATATCAGTTCTAGGCGCTTTCTGGAGGAGTCTTTAGGATTTTCAAGGTAAACAATCATCTCATCCTCAAACAGTGACAGTTTGACTTCCTTTTTATCGATTTGGATGCTCTTTATTGCTGTGGCTAGGACTTCCAGTACTATGTTGAAAAGCAGTGGTGAGAATGGGCATCCTTATCTTGTTCCAGTTCTCAGAGGGAATGCTTTCAACTCTTACCCATTCAGTATTATGTTGGCCGTTGACTTGTCATAGATGGCTTTTATTACATTGAGGTATGTCCCTTTTATGGTGATTTTGCTGAGAGTTTTAACCATACAGGGATGCTGAATTTTGTCAAATACTTTCACTGCATCTATTGAGATGATCATGTGATTTCTGTTTTTAATTCTGTTTATGTGGTGTATCACATTTGTTGACTTGCATATGTTAAACCATCCCTGCATCCCTGGTATGAAACCCACTCAATCATGGTGGATCATCTTTTTGATATGTTGTTCTATTCGGTTAGATGGTATTTTGTTAAAGATTTTAGCGTCTATGTTCATCAAGGATATCAGGCTGTAGTTTTCTTTTGTGGTTATGTCCTTTCCTGGTTTTGGTATTAGGGTGATGCTGGCTTCATAAAATGAATTAGGGAGGGTTCCTTCTTTCTCTATCTTGTGGAATAGCATCAAAAAAATTGGTACCAATTCTTCTTTAATGTCTTGTAGTATTCTGCTGTGAATCCATCTGGTCCTGGAATTTTTTTTAACTGGTAATTTTTAAATTAACATTTCAATCTCACTGCCTGTTATTGGTCTGTTCAGGGTATCTAATTCTTCCTGATTTGTGCTAGAAGATTGTATTTTTCCAGACATTTGTCCATTTCTTCCAGGTTTTCTAGTGTATGTGGGTAAAGGTGTTCATAGTAGCCTTGAATAATCTTTTGTATTTCAGTGGTGCCAGTTGTAATATCTCCTGTTTTATTTCTTAATGAGGTTATTTGGAGTTTCTCTCTTCTTTTCTTGGTTAATCCTGCTAATAACCTATCGATTGTATTTATCGTTTCAAAGAACCAGCTCTTTTTTTCATTTATCTTTTGTATTTTTTTGTTGTTGTTGTTCAATTTAATTTATTTCTGCTCTGATCTTTGTTATTTCCTGTCTTCTGCTAGGTTTGGGTTTGGCTTGTTCTTGTTTCTCTAGTGTCTTGAGGTGTGACCTTAGCATGTCAGTTTATGCTCTTTCAGTCTTTTTGATGTAGGTGTTTAGGGCTATGAACTTTCCTCTTAGCACCACCAAGAGGTTTGTATAGGTTGTGTCATTATTGTTGTTCAGTTTGAAGAATTTTTAAATTTCCATCTTGATTTCGGTTTTGACCCAATGCTCATTCATGATCAAGTTATTTAATTCCATGTATTTGCATGGTTTTGAAGGTTCCTTTTAGAGTTGATTTCCAGTTTTCTTCCACTGTGCTCTGAGAGAGTACTTGATATAATTTCAATTTTCTTAAATTTATTGAGGCTCATTTTATGGTCTACCTTGGAGAAAGCTGTAGGCACTGTTGAATATAATGTGTATATTCTGCAGTTGTTGGATGAAATGTTCTGCATATATCTGTTAAGTCCATTTGTTTAAAGGTATAATTTAAATCCATTGTTTCCTTGTTGACTTTCTATCTTGATGACCTGTCTAGTGCTGCCAGTGGAGTATTGAAGTCCCCCACTATTATTGTGTTGCTGTCTATCTCATTTCTTAGGTCTATTAGTAATTGTTTTATAAATTTTGGAGCTCCAGTGTTAGGTGCATATATGTTTAGGATTGTGATTTTTTGTTGGACAATGCCTTTTACCATTATATAATGTCCCTCTTTGTCTCTTTTATCTGCTGTTGCTTTAAAGCTTGTTTTGTCTGATATAAGAATAGCTACCCCTGCTTGCTTTTGGTGTCCATTTGCATGAAATGCCTTTTTCCACCCTTTAAGTTTATGTGAGTCCTTATGTGTTAGGTGAGTCTCTTGAAGGCAGCAGATTATTGGTTGGTGAGTTCTCGTCCATTCTGTGGTTCTGTATCTTTTAAGTGGAGCATTTAGGCCATTTACATTCAATATTAGTATTGAGATGCGAGGTACTGTTGTATTCATTATGCTATTTGTTGCCCATGTACTTTTTTTTTTTTTGCTTGCTTGTTAACTTGTATTTTTGTTTATAGATCCTGTTTGATTTATGCTTTAAAGAGTTTCTGTTTTGATATGTTTCCAGGATTTGTTTCAAGATTTAGAGCTCCTTTTAGCAGTTCTGTAGTGCTGGATTGGTAGTGGCAAATTCTCTCAGCATTTGTTTGTCTAAAAAAGACTGTATCTTTCCTTCATATATGATGCTTAGCTTCAGTGGGTACAACATTCTTGGCTGATAATTGTTTTGTTTGAGGAGGCTGAAGATAGGTCCCCAGTCCCTTCTAGCTTGTAGGGATTTTTGTTGAGAAATCTGCCGTTAATCTGATAGGTTTTCCTTTATAGGTGATCTGGTGCATCTGTCTCACAGCTCCTAAGATTCTTTCCTTCATCTTAACTTTGGATAACCTCATGACAATGCGCCTAGGAGGTGATCTTTTTGCAATGAATATCTCAGGTATTCTTTGTGCTTCTTGTATTTGGATGTCTGGGTCTCTAGCAAGGTCAGGGAGGTTTTCCTCAATTAATCCCCCAAATATATTTTCCAAACTTTTAGATTTCTCTCTTCTTCAGGAACACTGATTATTCATAGGCTTGGTTTTGTAACATAATCCCAGACTTCTTGGAGGCTTTGTTCATATTTTCTTGTTCTTTTTTCTTCATCTCTGTGGGATTGGGTTAATTCAAAGACCTTATCTTCAAGCTGTGAATTTCTTTCCTCTAATTGTTCCATTCTATTGCTGAGACTTTTCAGAGCATTTTGCATTTCTATAAGTGTGTCCAATGTTTCCCGAATTTTGAGTTGTTTTTTCTTTAAGCTATCTATTTCCTTGAATATTTCTTTCTTCACTTCTTTTTTTTTTGAGACGGAGTCTTGCTCTGTCGCCCAGGCTGGAGTGCAGTGGCGCAATCTCGGCTCACTGCAAGCTCCGCCTCCCGGGTTCATGCCATTCTCCTGCCTCAGCCTCTCCGGGTAGCTGGGACTACAGGCGCCCGCCACCACGCCCGGCTAATTTTTTGTATTTTTAGTAGAGACGGGGTTTCACCGTGGTCTCGATCTCCTGACCTCGTGATCCGCCCGCCTCGGCCTCCCAAAGTGCTGGGATTACAAGCGTGAGCCACCGCGCCCGGCCTCTTTCTTCACTTCTTGTATCATTTTTTGGATTTCTTTGCATTGGGCTTTGCTTTTCTCTGGTGCCTCCCTGATTAGCTTAATAATTAATCTCCTGAATTCTTTTTCAGGTAAACAGATATTTCTTCTTGGTTTGGATCCATTGCTGGTGAACTAGTGTGATTTTGCAGGGGGGTTAAAGAGCCTTGTTTTGTGATATTACCAGAGTTGGTTTTCTGCTTCCTTTTCATTTGGGTAGGCTGTGTCAGGGGGAAGGCCTAGGGCTGAAGGCTGTTGTTCAGGTTCTTTTGTCCCACAGGGTGTTCTCTAGATGTAGTACTTTCTCTCTTTTCCTATGGATGTGGCTTCCTGTGAGCCAAACTGCAGTGTTTGTTGTTTCTCTTCTGGGTCTAGCCACCCAGCAAGTCTACCCAACTCCGGGCTGGTACTGGGGGTTGTCTGCTCAGAGTCCTGTGATGTGGACCATCGATGGGTCTCTCAGCCATGGATACCATGTTCTGGTGGAGGTGGTTGTGGGGGTGCAATGGACTCATGAGGGGTCTTAGCTTCGGTGATTTAATGCTCTAGTTTTGTACTGGTTGGCCTCCTGCCAGGAGGTGGTGCTTTCTAGAGAGCATCAGCTGTGGTAGTATGGAAAGGAATTGGTGGTGGGCAGGGCCCTAGAACTCCCAAGAGTATATGCCCTTTGTCTTCAGCTGCCAGGGTGGGTAGGGAAGGACTATCAGGTGGGGGCAGGGCTAGGCATGTCTTAGCTCACACTCTCCTTGGGCGAGTCTTGCTGTGGCTGCTGTGGGGATGGGGGTGTGGTTACCAGGTCAATAGAATTGTGTACCTAGGAGGATTATGGCTACCTCTGCTGAGTCATGCAGGTGGTCAAGGAAGTGGGGGAAAGCTGGCAGTCACAGGTCTCACCCAGCTCCCATGCAAACTGAAGGGCCAGTTTTACTCCTCTTGTACTACCCCTAACAGCCCTGAGTCTGTTTCCAGGAGGTGGGTGAGATGGGCTTGAAAACTTGCCCCAGGCTACCTGTCTTCCAGCTGCGAAAGAAAAGGGTTTGGTTTGTCCTCTGCCTGTGGAGTTTGACCACCAGTTTCACACCCTCCCCTGACTTCTGGTCAAGAGGTGTCTCACCCTGTTCAAACTGTCACAAAGTTCAGCTGGAGATTTCCTCTTTCCATGGTGTTCTCCCCAACTCCTCTGGCCACCTTCCCAATGTATCCCTGTGGTTCCAGGCAGGAATAGCCTGTTTGGGGACCCAGTGAGCTCCCAGGGCCTTTCTGCTGCTTCCTTACCCCCTGTATTTTGCTCAGCTCTCTAAATCGACTCTGCTCCAGGTAAGGTCAGAAACTTGTCCCGCAAACAGGCCTTCAGTTTCTCCAGTGGCAGTGTGTGCTAGGGAGTGGATAGTCTCCTTTTCTCACTTCTGCAGTTGGGACACTCATAGTATTTGGGGTGTCTCCTGGGTCTAGCAGAAGTCCAGTACCTTCAGAGGGTCTGTGGATCCTCTCCAGATTGCTGGTTTGTTCTTGCAGTTGATCAGGAGCTAATATTCACAATTCAAGCCTCTGCATTCTGTTCTGTCCATCTGAGTCAGAGCTGCAATCTAGTCCTGCTTCCCATCTGCCAGGATGACTCCTGGTTCCTTAATGAAAATTTTTGCATCAATGTTCATTAGGGATATTGGCCTGAAGTTTTCTTTCTTTGCATCTCTGTCAGGTTTTGTTATATGGATGATGTTGGCCTCACAAAATGAGTTAGTGAGAAATCCCTCCTTTTCAGTTGTTGGGAATAGTTTCAGAAAAAATGGTAACAGCTCCTCTTTGTACCTCTGGTAGAATTCAGCTGCAAATTTGTCTGGTGCTGAGTTTTTTTTGTTTGGTAGGCAATTTATTACTGCCTCAATTTCAGAAGCTGTTATTGATCTATTCAGGGATTCAACTTCTTCCTGGTTCAGTCTTGGGAGGGTATATGTGTCTAGTAATTTATCCATTTCTTCTACATTTTCCAGTTTATTTGCATAGAGGTGTTTATAGTATTCTCTGATGGTTGTTTGTATTTCTGTGGGGTCAGTAGTGATAGCCCGTGTATCATTTTTATTGTATCTATTTGGTTTTTCTCTATTTTTCTTCTTTATTAGTCTAGCTCATGGTCTATTTTTTTCAAAAAAAACAGCTCCTGGATTAATTGATTTTTTGAAGTATTTTTATTTATCTATCTCCTTCAGTTCTGCTCTGATCTTGGTTATTTCTTGTCTTCTACTAGCTTTGGGGATTGTTTATTCTTGCTTGTCTAGTTCTTTTAGCTGTGATGTTAGGGTGTCAATTTGAGATCTTTCTGGCTTTTTGATGTGAGCATTTAGTGCTATAAATTTCCCTCTTAACTCTGCTTTGGCTGCATCCCAGAGATTCTGGTATGTTGTCTCTTTGTTCTCATTGGTTTCAAAGAACTTCTTGATTTCTGCCTCATTATTTACCCAGAAGCCATTCAGGATCAGGTTGTTCAATTTCCATGTAGTTGTGTGGTTTTGAGTGAGCTTCTTAATCTTGAGATCTAATTTGATTGCACTGTGGTCTGAGAGACTGTTTGTTATTATTTCAGTTCATACGCATTTGCTGAGGAGTGTTTTATTTCTGATGACATGATTGATTTTAGAATAAGTGATACAAAACCAATGTGCAAAAATCACAAGCATTCCTATACACGATCAACAAACAAACAGAGAGCCAAATCATGAATGAACTCTCATTCCCAATTGCTACAAAAAGAATACAATACCAAGGAATAAAACTAACAAAGGAAGTGAAGAACCTCTTCAAAAACAACTACAAACTACTGCTCAAGGAAATGAGAGAGGACACAAACAAGTGGAAAAAACATTCCATGTTCATGGATTGGAAGAATCAATATTGTGAAAAGACTGTCCAAAGTAATTTATAGACTCAAGGTTATTCCCATTAAACTACCATTGACATTCTTCACAGAATTAGAAAGAAAACTACTTTAAAATTCACATGAAACCAAGAAAGAGCTCATATAGTTAAGACAATCCTAAGCAAAAACAACCAAGTTGAAGGCATCACACTACCCAACTTCAAACTATACTACAAGGCTGCAGCAAACAAAACAGTATGGTAATTGTACAAAAACAGACACATAAACCAATGGAACAGAATAGAGATATCAGAAATAAGCCTGAACATCTATAACCATCTGATCTTTGACAAACCTGATGGAAACAAGCAACTGGAAAAGGATTGCCTACTTAATAAATGGTGCTGGGAAAACTGGCTAGCCATATGCAGAAAATTGAAACTGGACCCCTTCCTTACACCTTATACAAAAATTAACTCAAGATGAATTAAAGACTTAACTATAAAACCCAAAACTATGGAAACTCCAGAAGAAAATCTAAACATTACCTTTCAGGACATAGGCACAGGCAAACATTTCATGATGAAAAACACCAAAAGCAATTCCAACAAAAGCAAAAATTGACAAATGGGATCTAATCAAACTAAAGAGCTTCTGAGCAGCAAAAGAAACTATTATCAGAGTGAACAGACAACCTACAGAATGGGAGAAAATTTTTGCAGTCTATCCATCCATCAGAGGTCTAATATCCAGAATCTACAGGGAACTTCAACAAATGTACAAGAAAAAAAAAAGCTACCCCATTAAAAAGTGGACAAAGGACATAAATAGACACTTCTCAAAAGAAGACATTTATGTGGCCAACAAACATATGTAAAAAAGCTCAACATCACTGATCATTAGAGAAATACAAATCAAAACCCTAATGAGATACCATCTCACACCAGTCAGAATGGCAATTATTAACGATTCAAGAAACAACAGATGCTGGCAAGGCTGTGGAGAAATATGAACGCTTTTACACTGTCGGAGTATACATTAGTTCAACCATTGTGGGAGACAGTATGGCAATTCCTCAAAGACCTAGAACCAATACCATTTGATCCAGCAATCCCATTACTGGGTTTATACTCAAAGGGATATAAATCATTCTATTATAAAGATACATGCACACATATGTTCACTGAGACACTATCCACAATAGCAAAGATATGGAATCAACCTAAATGCCCATCAGTGATAGACTGGATAAAGAAAGTGTAGTACATATACACCACGAAATACTATGGAGCTTATAAAGAAATGAGATCATGTCTTTTGGAGGGACACGGATGGAGCTGGAAGCCATTATCCTCAGCAAAGTAACTCAGGAACAGAAAACCAAACACCATATTTTCTCACTTATAAGTGTGAGATGAACAATGAGAACACATAGACACAAGGAGGGGAACTACACACACTGGGACGTTTTCAGGGAGAAAAGAGAACATCAGGATAAATAGCTAATGCATGCAGGCCTTAAAGCCTAGGTGATGGGTTGATAGGTGCAGCAAACCACTATGGCACACGTTTATCTATGTAACAAACCTGCACGTCCTACACATGTATCCCGGAACTTAAAATAAAATACAATTAAATTATAAAAAAAGAAAAAGAAAAAGAGAGAGAGAGCACTGCGAGAAGGACTCAATTGCCATTTTTGGCTTTGAATATGAGGGATGAAGGATGAAGGCAGGGAGGTAAGGCATGTAAGAGTGTTAGTTTCTCAGGGCTGCCAGAACAAATCGCCACAAAGGTAGTGTCTTAAAACAACAGAAATGCATTATCTTACAGTTCCAAGCGACAGAAGTCCAAGAGTATCAGCAAGGCATCTCCTTCTGAAGACTCTAGGGGGATTTCCATTCCTTGCTTTTTCTGGTTCCTGATGGTTGCTGTGGTCCTTGTCTTATGTCCCATCACTTCCATCTCTGCCCCCATCTTTACGTCACCTTCTCCTCTGTGAGATTGCTAAATGTATTTCTGTGTCATGCTTATAAGGGGCACTTATTGGATTTAGGGCACACTCAGATAATTCAGCATAAGTCTCCTTTCTCAAATCCTTAATCACATATTTTCCCATATAAAATAAACTTTTTCTTTTTATTTTTTAACTTATCTGGTGATATTCACAGGTTCTGGAGATCAGGATGTGTGTACACCTTTTGGGGGGCCACCACTCAGCCCACTGGAGTGGGTGACAGCAAGAACCTGGGAAAGGTGAGGAAACAGTCTCCCCTGGGCCTGCAGAAGGAGCACAGCCCCCCCTGCCTCCATCTTAGCCAGCTGAGACCCAGGTGAGTCTTCTGGCCCACAGAACTGTGAGATCATAGGTTTGTGTGGGCTTCGTCACTAAGTTTGTGGTAATTTGTTACAGAAACAATACAAATTAAGACACTGTGTGCTGGCAGCTGGCAATGCCCTAGACAGAAGCTGCCGCTTTGCCTGAATATGGTACTAGCCCTGAGAGAGGCAGAGCTAGGTAGAGGCCACGAGGCGGAGTTCTCGGTTGCAGACTGCGGGCACTGAGGCGTCTGTCCTGCATAATGAACACCTCTTTCGTTTTTAGCCTTTATGAAGCTGAAAAGTTTAAAAATAAAACAAAGAAACAAACCACACAAGGTATTTGAAAACAGGCAGAAATGTTTTTAAATGGCTCTCCTACTTGTCCTGAGACATTGGATTGATATCTTAATCATTTTGGTCTTTGATTTTCATTTTAGTTTGTAGAACGGAAACGAAAATAACAACTGAATTTTCAGTTATGTTTAAGCTTAACATTTTCGTGGGATTCTTATTATGCGAGCTGTTACTAATCATTCCTCCCGGATGCTGAGTTACTCTCTACACTTTTCGTGTAGAAATCAGGGTTACCTAGTTTATTCTCTTCATTTCTCTCTCATGGTCCATGGCATTATTATATTACTAGTCAGCAGGAGCTTGTCAGTTTGTGCTTATTCTACCTATGAAGGCAAAGATTCTGCAGAGAATAAAGTAACTCCTGTCTGCATTTTTCCTTACATGCGTAAATATTCTTGGAGCAAAGCCAACAGAACAGCATGATTATTACCCGATCGATTCTGTTTTGAATATCTGCTATCATACTCCTATTGGGCTTCTGTCAAACATTGTAGAGTCTCAAATTCACTAAATATCTCTTTGTTTTCATAATCCTTAGAGTTACTTTTCCTTTTGATATAAACTTCAGGATGACTTCCCAAGGCAAGGCAAACTATTTGTGATAAGCCATTATTATGGCTCCTCACACATGTAAGTTTATTCAATCAGTCCATTCCTTGCAACTCAGAATGAAATTTCTATTGTCATTCCAAAAAATCACATTATTGAGGACTCAATAAAAATATCACTGAATGCAAAAATAGGGAATTTGCAATATTCTCCCTATAAAACACATGTACTCTTCCCTTTACTGGAACTTTTTTGATATGCTCCTGTGAAAAAAAAAGAAATCATATATATTAATTACTTTAGCTTTTCTAACTATTTCGGCAGGATGGTATATACCAAAGATAATTGATAATTTAGATGACATTGATTTTTTTAAAAACCTGTAAAAGCATATTTATTTTTCCAAAGCTTTTAATGCTATGGCCACAATTCTGAAGCATTCACTGATCTTTTCCATGAATATTTTGAGTTTATGTGTGGGCATTCAGACATACATTTAGATGAAAAAGAAGTATTGATATTATTCTAACTCCTTTGAAAAGTAAATGTAATTTTTTTGCATAATATATATTCAGACGTATGTGGGATTTTTGGTGGTGTTTTGTTATTTTGTCTTCTTTCAAAACATTGATGCTGATTATTTATAACCATCAAAACCAATAATTGGAAGAAATAGAAAAGGCCTCTGAGCTAGCACACATGTTAATATATGTTATTAGAAATAGACTTTTTGTAACACAAGAAAAAGCTTGAAGGCAGGGTAAAAAGTGATATTACTGATAATGGAAAACATCATTTACTTGGTCTCAACAAAGTTAAAAAATGTCCTTTTTGGTGAATATGAGATACATTCCTGTACAAACTCCTCATAGAGTTTTCTAATGGGAAATAGCTACTTGGAATGAAATCTTACTGAAAAAAAAATCATTTTTGTATGTCCCATAGGAACTAAATATAAAATGAAGCATGATAAATAAGTTAATTTTAGCACCACTGAAAGGAAATCTATAAACAGGTAATTGTATGAATCTTGAATTGACTATTAATGTCAAGAATAATCAGAATAACTTAATTACATATCAATGGGTTTCTCTTTAAAGCATTTAGATACAGTCACTTTGCTTTATTCACTTTGCAAATATTGTTATTTTTTTTTTCTTCTTTACAAATGGAATGTCTGTGATAACCCTGCATGGAGCAAGTCTATCAGCAACATTTTATCAACAGCAGGCAGGCACTTCATGTCTCTGTGTCACATTTTGGTAATTCTCACAGTATTCTGAAATTTTCATTATTATGATGAGTGTTATGATGATCTGTAACCAGTGATCTTTGTTGTTACTATCGTGATTGTTTCGAGGTGCCACAAACTGCACCCATATAAGACAGCAGACTTAATAGATACATGTAATGCATGTTCTGTTTTTTAAAGTTATTATTTATTTATTTATTATTATTATACTTTAAGTTTTAGGGTACATGTGCACAATGTTCAGGTTTGTTACATATGTATCCATGTGCCATGTTGTTTTGCTACACCCATTAACTAGTCATTTAGCATTAGATATATCTCCTAATGCTATCCCTCCCCTCTCCCCACACCCCACAACAGTCCCCAGAGTGTGATGTTCCCCTTCCTGTGTCCGTGTGTTCTCATTGTTCAATTCCCACCTGTGATTGAGAACATGCGCTGTTTGATTTTTTGTCCTTGCAATAGTTTACTGAGAATGATGATTTCCAGTTTCATCCATGTCCCTACAAAGGACATGAACTCATCATTTTTTATGGCTGCATAGTATTCCATGGTGTATATGTGCCACATTTTCTTAATCCAGTCTATCGCTGTTGGACATTGGGGTTGGTTCCAACTCTTTGCTATTGTGAATAGTGCCGCAATAAACATACGTGTGCATGTGTCTTTATAGCAGCATGATTTATAGTCCTGTAATGGGATGGCTGGGTCAAATGGTATTTCTAGTTCTAGATCCCTGAGGAATTGCCACACTGACTTCCACAATGATTGAACTAGTTTACAGTCCCACCAAGAGTGTAAAAGTGTTCCTGTTTCTCCACATCCTCTCCAGCACCTGTTGTTTCCTGACTTTTTAATGATGGCCATTCTAACTGGTGTGAGATGCTATCTCATTGTGGTTTTGATTTGCATTTCTCTAATGGCCAATGATGATGAGCATTTTTGGATGTGTTTTTTTGCTGCATAAATGTCTTCTTTTGAGAAGTGTCTGTTCATGTCCTTTGCCCACTTTTTGATGGGGTTGTTTGTTTTTTTCTTGTAAATTTGTTGGAGTTCATTGTAGATTCTGGATATTAGCCCTTTGTCAGATGAGTAGGTTGCAGAAATTTTCTCCCATTTTGTAGGTTGACTGTTGACTCTGATGGTAGTTTCTTTTGCTGTGTAGAAGCTCTTTAGTTTAATTAGATCCCATTTGTCAATTTTGGCTTTTGTTGCCATTGCTTTTGGTGTTTTAGACATGAAGTCCTTGCCCATGCCTATGTCGTGAATGGTAATGCCTAGGTTTTCTTCTAGGGTTTTTATGGTTTTAGGTCTAACATGTAAGTCTTTAATCCATCTTGAATTAATTTTTGTATAAGGTGTAAGGAAGGGATCCAGTTTCAGCTTTCTACATATGGCTAGCCAGTTTTCAAAGCACCATTTATTAAATAGGGAATCCTTTCCCCATTGCTTGTTTTTGTCAGGTTTGTCACAGATCAGATAGTTGTAGATATGCAGCATTATTTCTGAGGGCTCTGTTCTGTTCCATTGATCTATATCTCTGTTTTGGTACCAAAACAGAGCTCTTATTATTTTGAGATATGTCCCATCAATACCTAATTTATTGAGGGTTTTTAGCATGAAGAGTTGTTGAATTTTGTCAAAGGCCTTTTCTGCATCTATTGAGATAATCATGTGGTTTTTGTCTTTGGTTCTGTTTATATATTGGATTACATTTATTGATTTGCATATGTTGAACCAGCCTTGCATCCTAGGGATGAAGCCCACTTGATCATGGTGGATAAGCTTTTTGATGTGCTGCTGAATTCGGTTTGCCAGTATTTTATTGAGGATTTTTGCATCGGTGTTCATCAAGGATATTGGTCTAAAATTCTTTTTTGGTTGTGTCTCTGCCAGGTTTTTCTATCAGGATGATGCTGGCCTCATAAAATGAGTTAGGGAGGATTCCCTCTTTTTCTATTGATTGGAATAGTTTCAGAAGGAATGGTACCAGCTCCTCCTTGTACCTCTGGTAGAATTCAGCTGTGAATCCATCTGGTCCTGGACTCTTTTTAGTTGGTAAGCTATTATTACTGCCACAATTTCAGAGCCTGATTTTTTTTTTTTTTTGGAGACAGAGTCTGGCTCTGTCCCCCAGGCTGGAATGCAGTGGCACCATCTCGGCTCACTGCAAGCTCCACCTCCTGGGTTCACGCCATTCTCCTGCCTCAGACTACTGAGTAGCTGGGACTACAGGCACCCGCCACCACGCCCCGCTAATTTTTTTGTATTTTTAGTAGAGACAGGGTTTCACTATGTTGGCCAGTATGGTCTCGAAATCCTCACCTCGTGATGTGCCCACCTCGGCCTCCCAAAGTGCTGGGATTACAGGCGTGAGCCACCGCACCCGGCCTCAGAGCCTGTTATTGGTCTATTGAGAGATTCAACTTCTTCCTGGTTTAGCCTTGGGAGGGTGTATGTGTCCAGGAATTTATCCATTTCTTCTAGATTTTCTAGTTTATTTGCATAGAAGTGTTTGTAGTATTCTCTGATGGTAGTTTGTATTTATGTGGGATCGGTGGTGATATCCCCTTTATCATTTTTTATTGTGTCTATTTGATTCTTCTCTCTTTTCTTCTTTATTAGTCTTGCTAGCAGTCTATCAATTTTGTTGATCTTTTCAAAAAACCAGCTCCTGGATTCATTAATTTTTTGAAGGGTTTTTTGTGTCTCTATTTCCTTCAGTTCTGCTCTGATTTTAGTTATTTCTTGCCTTCTACTGGCTTTTGAATGTGTTTGCTCTTGCTTTTCTAGTTCTTTTAATTGTGATGTTAGGGTGTCAATTTTGGATCTTTCCTGCTTTCTCTTGTGGGCATTTAGTGCTATAAATTTCCCTCTACATACTGCTTTGAATGGGTCCCAGAGATTCTGGTATCTTGTGTCTTTGTTCTCGTTGGTTTCAAAGAACATCTTGATTTTTGCCTTCATTTCGTTATGTACCCAGTAGTCCTTCAGGAGCAGGTTGTTCAGTTTCCATGTAGTTGAGCAGTTTTGAGCGAGTTTCTTAATCCTGAGTTCTAGTTTGATTGCACTGTGGTCTGAGAGGCAGTTTGTTATAATTTCTGTTCTTTTACATTTGCTGAGGAGAGCTTTACTTCCAACTATGTGGTCAATTTTGGAATAGGTATGGTGTGGTGCTGAGAAGAATGTATATTCTGTTGATTTGGGGTGGAGAGTTCTGTAGATGTCTACTAGGTCCGCTTGATGCAGAGCTGAGTTCAATTCCTGGATATCCTTGTTAACTTTCTGTCTCGTTGATCTGTCTAATGTTGACAGTGGGGTGTTAAAATCTCCCATTATTATTGTGTGGGAGTCTGAGTCTCTTTGTAGGTCACTCAGGACTTCCTTTATGAATCTGGGTGCTCCTGTATTGGGTGCATATATATTTAGGATAGTTAGCTCTTCTTGTTGAATTGATCCCTTTACCATTACGTAATGGCCTTCTTTGTCTCTTTTGATCTTTGTTGGTTTAAAGTCTGTTTTATCAGAGACTAGGATTGCAACGCCTGCCTTTTTTTGTTTTCCATTTGCTTGGTAGATCTTCCTCCATCCTTTTATTTTGAGCCTGTATGTGTCTCCGCACGTGAGATGGGTTTCCTGAATACAGCACACTGACGGGTCTTGACTCTTTATCCAATTTGCCAGTCTATGTCTTCTAATTGGAGCATTTAGTCCATTTACATTTAAAGTTAATATTGTTATGTGCGAATTTGATCCTGTCATTATGATGTTAGTTGGTTGTTTTGCTCATTAGTTGATGCAGTTTCTTCCTAGCCTCGATGGTCTTTACAGTTTGTCATGATTTTGCAGTAGCTGGTACTGGTTGTTCCTTTCCATGTTTAGTGCTTCCTTCACGAGCTTTTTTTGCCACAATTATTTTGTATTTTTATTATTATTATTATTATACTTTAAGTTTTAGGGTACATGTGCACAATGTGCAGGTTTGTTACATATGTATCCATGTGCCATGTTGGTGTGCTGCACCCGTCAACTCGTCATTTAGCAGTAGGTATATCTCCTAATGCTGTCCCTCCCCCGGCCCCAACACCACAACAGTCCCTGGAATGTGATGTTCCCCTTCCTGTGTCCATGTGTTTTCATTGTTCAGTTCCCACCTATGAGTGAGAACATGCGGTGTTTGGTTTTTTGTCCCAAAAATGATGAGTTCATATCCTTTGTAGGGACACAGGTGAAACTGGAAACCATCATTCTCAGTAAACTATCACAGGGACAAAAAACCAGGAGCTCTTTTAGGGCAGGCCCGGTGGTGACAAAATCTCTCAGCATTTGCTTGTCTGTAAAGTATTTTGTTTCTCCTTCACTTATGAAGCTTAGTTTGGCTGGAAATGAAATTCTGGGTTGAAAATTCTTTTCTCTAAGAATGCTGAATATTGGCCCCCACTCTCTTCTGGCTTGTAGAGTTTCTGCCGACAGATCCACTGTTAGTCTGATGGGCTTCCCTTTGTGGGTAACCTGACCTTTCTCTCTGGATGCTCTTGACATTTTTTCCTTCATTTCAACTTTGGTGAATCTGACAATTATGTGTCTTGGAGTTGCTCTTCTCGAGGAGTATCTTTGTGGTGTTCTCTGTATTTCCTGAATCTGAATGTTGACCTGCCTTGCTAGATTGGGGAAGTTCTCCTGGATAATATCCTGCAGAATGTTTTCCAACTTGATTCCATTCTCCCCGTCACTTTCAGGTACCACAATCAGACATAGATTTGGTCTTTTCACATAGTCCCATATTTCTCGGAGGCTTCGTTCATTTCTTTTTATTCTTTTTTCTCTAGACTTCCCTTCTCACTTTATTTCATTCATTTCATCTTCCATCACTGATACCCTTTCTTCCAGTTGATCACATTGGCTCCTGAGGCTTCTGCATTCTTCACGTAGTTCTCAAGCCTTGCCTTTCAGCTCCACCAGCTCCTTTAAGCACTTCTCTGTATTGGTTATTCTAGTTATACATTCGTCTAACTCTTTTTCAAAGTTTTTAACTTCTTTGCCTTTGGTTTGCATTTCCTCCTGTAGCTTGGGGTAGTTTGATCGTCTGAAGCCTTCTTCTCTCAACTCGTCGAAGTGATTCTCTGTCCAGCTTTGTTCTGTTGCTGGTGAGGAACTGCATTCCTTTGGAGGAGGAGAGGCCCTCTGCTTTTTAGAGTTTCCAGTTTTTCTGCTCTGTTTTTTCCCCATCTTTGTGGTTTTATCTACTTTTGGTCTTTGATGATGGTGATGTACAGATGGGTTTTTGGTGTGGATGTCCTTTCTGTTTGTTAGTTTTCCTTCTAACAGACAGGACCCTCAGCTGCAGGTCTGTTGGAGTTTGCCAGAGATCCACTGTGGACCCTGTTTGCCTGTGTGTCAGCAGCAGTGACTGCAGAACAGCGGATTTTCGTGAACTGCGAATGCTGCTGCCTGATCGTTCCTCTGGAAGTTTTCTCTCAGAGGAGTACCCGGCCCTGTGAGATGTCACTCTGCCCCTACTGGGGGGGTGCCTCCCAGTTAGGCTGCTCAGGGGTCAGGGACCCACTTGAGGAGGCAGTCTGCGCATTCTCAGATCTCCAGCTGCATGCCGGGAGAACCATTACTCTCTTCAAGGCTGTCAGACAGGGACTTTTAAGTCTGCAGAGGTTACTGCTGTCTTTTTGTTTGTCTGTGCCCTGCCCCCAGAGGTGGAGCCTGCAGAGGCAGGCAGGCCTCCTTGAGCTGTGGTAGGCTCCACCCAGTTTGAGCTTCCTGGCTGCTTTGTTTACCTAATCAAGCCTGGGCAATGGCGGGTGCCCCTCCCCTAGCCTCGCTGCTGCCTTGCAGTTTGATCTCAGACTGCTGTGCTAGCAATCAGCGAGACTCCGTGGGCATAGGACCCTCCGAGCCAGATGCGGGATATAATGTCCTGGTGTGCCGTTTTTTAAGCCTGTTGGAAAAGCGCAGTATTAGGGTGGGAGTGACCCAATTTTCCAGGTGTCGTCTGTCATCCCTTTCTGTGACTAGGAAAGGGAACTCCCTGACCCCTTGAGCTTCCTGAGTGAGGCAATGCCTCACCCTGCTTCGGCTCATGCACGGTGCGCTGTGCCCACTGTCTGGCACTCCCTATTGAGATGAACCTGGACCTCAGATGGAAATGCAGAAATCGCCCATCTTCTGCATCGCTCACGCTGGGAGCTGTAGACCGGAGCTGTTCCTATTTGGCCATCTTGGCTCCACTCCCAGTCGTAGTGCATGTTCTGATTGCTCCATCAGCTCGCCCTTCTCCTGTCTCTCTCCCTCTCCTCAGTCCTGCCTATTCTCTGAGACACACAGCATTGAAATTAGGTTGATTAATAACCCTACAATGGCCTCTAAGTGTTCAAGTGAGAAGAGAATCACAAGACTCTCACTTTGGATCAAAAGGAAGAAGTAATTAAGCTTAATGAGGAAGGCATGTTGAAAGCAGAGGTAAGCCAGAAGCTCAGCCTCCCTCTTACAGTCAACAGCCAAGTTTTCAATGCAAAGGAAAATATCTTTAAAAAGATTAAAAGTGTTACTCCAGTAAACAAGTGTATTATAAAAAAGCAAAACATCCCCATTGCTGATGTGGAAAAAATTTTCATGGTCTAGGTAGAATATCAAACCAGCCACAACATTCCCTTAAGCCAAAGCCAGAACAAGGCACTGTTTTCAAATCTATGAAAGCTGAGAGGTGAGAAACTTCAGAAGAAAAGACTGAAATGAGCAGAGGTTGGTTCAGAGGTTTAAGGAAAGAAGCCATCTCTGTAACCTAAAAGTGCTAGGGGAAGCAGCAAGTGCTGATGTGGAAGCTGCAGCAAGTTACCCAGAAGATCTAGCTAAGATAATTGATGAAGGTGGCTACACTAAACAACAAAGTTTCAGTGTAGTAAACAGCCTTCTATTGGAAGAATATGCTCTCTAGGACTTTTATAACTAGAAAGAAGTCAATGCTTGGCTTCAAAATTCCAAAGGACAGGCTGACTCTCCTGATAAGGGCTAATGCAGATAGTGACTTTACACTGAAACTATTGCTCATTTACCGTACTAAAAATACTAGGACTCTTGAGAATTCTGCTAAATCTACTCTTCCTGTGCTCCCTAAATGGAACAAAAAAGCCAGGATGACAGCAGATCTGTTTACAGCATGGTTTACTGAATATTTTAAGCCCACTGTTGAGACCAACTTCTTAGAAAAATATTTCTTTCAAAATATTACTGATCGTTGACAGTGCACCTAGTCACTCAAGAGGTCTAATGGAGACATACAAGGAGATTAATGTTGTTTTCATGCCTGGTAACACAACTTCTATCCTGCAGCCCATTGATCAACGAGTATTTTTTACTTTCAAGTCTTATTATTTAAGAAATTCATTTTGCAAGGCAATGGCTGTCATAGATAATGATGAGAGAAGGTCAAAATATCAACATTAACAGGGTTTTAGAGAAGTTGATTCACCTTTCATGGTGTCTATGAGGAGTTCAAGACTTCAATGGAAAAAGTAAGTGCAAATGTGATGGAAACAGCAAGAGAAGTTAATTAGGGGTGGAGCCTGAAAACATGAGTGAATTGCTGTAATTTCAGGATAACACTTTAAAAGATGAGGAGTTGCTTTTTATGCATGAGCACAGAATGTGGTTTCTTGAGATGAAATCTACTTCTGATGAAGATGCTGTGAACACTGTTTAAATGACAACAAATGACTTAGAATATTCCATAAACTTAATTGATAAAGCAGCAGCAGAGTTTGAGAGAACTGACTTCAATTTTGAAAGAAATTCTGTGGGTAAAATGCTATCAAATAGCACTGCATTCTATAGGGGAGTTTTTCATGAAAAAAGTCAATCAATGCAACAAATTTTATTGTTTTCTTACTTTAAGAAATTGCCAAAGCCACCACAACCTTCAGCAACCAAACCCTTATCAGTCAGCAACTGTCAACATCAAGACAAGACCCTCCAACAGAAAAAAGATTATGACTTGGTGAAGTTTCAGATGATTATTAGCATTTTTTTGGAAATAAAGTATTCTTTAAGTAAGGTACATTGTCCTTTTAGACATAATGATATTGCACCCTTAATAGACAACAGCATAGCATAAACATAAATTTTATATGTACTGAGAAGCCAAAAATATAATGTGCCTTCCTTTATTGTGGTATTTGCTTTACTGCAGTAGCCTGGAACCAAACTCCCAATATCTTCAAAGTATGCCTGTACCTACATTCTTGCAGCTTATGATTTATCTGCCTGTGTGTTATTTTATTAGGTTGATATTGAGTTGAATGAAGAAATAAGTGCTGGTTAAACATCATTTGGCAGCTTTTAAATCTTAATAAACAGAATTAAATGTCTGCTATTCACCCTCTGAAAACATCAAGCTTTATTAGCAACCTGCAACATGAAAGGTTAAAAAAAGCTCAAAGGCATTTATACTTTTCCCATTAATGAACAATGAAAACATATAATCATATCTTCATTCTATATATTATTCATGTGATTTTTTTAAAAATTTAAATTTAGAAATACTGTAAAAATTTTCTGCAAAATAAAATTACCTTCATTTGCACTTAAATCTCTTCAAGCAAGTTCATAATGGTCTTCTATAAGCCAGAGATAGAGAAAGCTTTCTGTTAGAATGCTGAAAGTGAGTGTTTTGTGCTACAGGTACATCATAAACATATAAGGGCAAAATTCCTGATCTGGTGGAGGACTGAGGGAATGACTCAGAGATATGTATTTTTTAAATGTACAGATTTTACAATTGTTTTCTAATTAGAATATGTAGTCCATTAATATTTAATGTAATTATTAATATATTAGCATTTATGGTTGTGTTTTCATCATGTATTTTCTACCAGTATTTTGTGTTCTTCCATTCCTCCCTTCCTGTAGATAGGAAAGGGAGATCATGATCTTTCCACCTACAATCAAGGTGTACTTCCAATAGAACCAACAGAAAATGAAATAGCCTGATAACTACCGGCCATCTAAGAGGGAAGGTATCTATTGCTTAATCTGCCTCTCTGCTCCACCAAAAAGAGCAGTGAAAGGAAATGGAATTTCCTCCTCATAGTGAGAGAATGCATCACTACCTGTTTCACTTTCAACCCACCCCAACACATACTCTGAATTTAGAACCACTGGAATAACACTGAGGATGGCACTGGGGTTTGGTGGAAAGGAGAAAGACTTAGACTCCATATGAAATAATTGTGTTGAAATGAATAGGACTGAATGTAAATCAAATGAAAGTGCCTTTTAACATTTTATTGTGAAAATTTCAAGTTGTACACAAATGATTTGAGAACAGTATAATAAACCACATGTCCTTAAAACTCATTCTCTATAATGATGAACATATTATCCATATGTGATCAAATACATATGGATAATTGTGTTTCCTCTATAAACGGATGGAGCTCAGGACATGCTACCTCAAAATATGGCACCGTGGCATTTAGGAAGCAGCAGATCTGGAGGGTCACTCTCATCTTCTCTTCACCCTTCTTCCCTGAAGCAGGTCATAAAAGAATTCTCTGACCTTCCTCTGAAGTAGGTCATAAAACCTTCATTCCAGAGGTGCCCTCTCTATTATGCCTGGAGAAAAGAAACGTTCTTATTCTCGAAGACTCAGAGACATACGGAAGAATCTGAACAAACCCTTGTTAGGTTCCCTGCAGTTTATTACCATTAGGCCATACCCTCTTTATCCAATCATGCTTCTTCATGACTGTCCACTCAAAAAACTCGGCGTGAAGATACACAGGTTCCCCTGTTCTTCATTTTTGAAGTCACCTAAGACATATTAAACAAATGTGTATGTTTTTCCATTACTAATCTGTCTTTTGTTATAGATGCCTCATCCGTAAACCTTGTGATGGGTGAGTAAAAGATATTACTGTTGACCCTTGAACAATGTAGGAGTTAGGTCAGCAACAATGTGTTGACTCTGAGCAGTAGAAGAAAATCCAAGTATAATTTTTTGACTCACCCCCAAAACTTAACTCTAAATAACTTACCGTTTACTGGATGCCCTACCAATAACATAAGCAGTCAATTAACACATATTCTGTATGTTATATATATGACACAGAGTATTCTTACAATACAGTAAACTAGAGAAAAGGAAATGTTTTTAAGAGAATCGTAACGAAGATAAAATATCTTTACTATTCACTGAATGAAAGTGGATCATCATAAATGTCTTCATCCTCATCATATTCACGTTGAGTAAGCAGAGGAGGATGTGGAGGGGTTAGTCTTGCTGTCTCAAGGGAGGCAGAGGCAGAAGAAAATCTGGGTATAAGTGGATGCACATAACTCAAACTCGTGTTGTTTAAGGGTCAACTGTACTTTTTCTCTCTTACAGCTCTGACTTCCTAATTTTTTCTTTCAATTTTTTTAACATGACTTTAATTTAATCTGCAAATACCTCAGTGTGTACCTCTAAGAGAAAATACTTTTTAAAAACATAACATTACTATAGTTACAACCAAAAGTTAAACAATAATTTCTTAATGTTATCTAATATTCCATCCATGTTCAAATTTTCTCAACTGGATCACAAATATATTTTGTGACCTATTAGGAGACCTATTTAGGAGAAGGACAGTGCTGCTAACACCATTATCTCATTTGGAAGTCAGGAGAGATTCACAATATTTATAGGAAAGCACCACAGTAGATGGAAACTTCCCAAATTAGTAAGTGCCAGATTCATCTCAGCCCAGGACTGGATCAGGTGATCCCTCACCATTGTGTCTGGCTAATAAAGCAAAGGCTGAACATTTGTGGAAGAAGATATTACATCGAACCTTGCTTATACATACATCTGGCAGCCTATCAATTCCTAGACATATAAATAATATGAATTGTATTAAAAAGCCAAAAAGAAAAGAAAACACAGAAAATAGAAACAGATCTGCACCTAATTCAGATATGGGGCTAGCAACAAGGACTTTAAATAACTATCATTAATATCTACAAAAAAATAGGAAGATGGAGAAAATGTATGAAAAGAGAATTAGAATTTGTAAAAATTTTAAATGAAAATTCCAGAATTTAAAAATATGTTTAATTATGAACTCAATAAGTGGATTTAGGAGATTAGACACAAGAATATGTCACTTGCAAAGTAGAAGACATGTAGAAAATATTCGACAGAGACATGCAGAGAAAGAAAAAACACACAAGAAATAGAATAAGGAATATGTGGGGAAAATGTTATATTGTGTAGTTAGGGTTTCAGAAAGAGACTCCAGAAAAAAATATGCAAAAGAGCAGAGATAATGGCTAAAAATTTTGCTAAACTGATGAAAATGATTCACCCACAGAGTTAAGAAGCTCTGCTACTGCCAAGCAGAATAAATATAAAGGAAACAGTTATAACAAAATGCTGAAAGGCAAAGAGAGAACTCTACAAATAAATTAACAAAAGAAGACACATTACCTTCAGAAGAGCAAAACTAAATCTAAAGCTGACTTCTCAGTGAAAATGATGGAAAGCCAGATGACGAAATGACATTATTCACAAGCTGGAAGAACAGAATCTACATTTAAATCATGGGAAAATTAAAATATTAATAAGACATAAAGATGTTTTCAAAAAATAAATTGAAAGGGTGGTACACTAAGATAGTTATAAAAGTTATTACAGTGAGTGCTTCAAGTGAGAGATAAATGATTGAAGATTTGAATACAGAAATGCATAAAGAAAGAGGAACAGAAAAGGTAACTTCATTACATGTAATACAAATATATGTAAAAGTAGAACACATAAAATAATTATTTAAATTAAAGGGGGATTAAGTCAAATAAAAGTGTTTTAATATTTTAACGTTGTTAGGAAATAGAAATCCAAAATTTCTTAAAAGTGTAACAATGAAAACCCAATACAATATAAACATATACTGCATTAGGAAAACAATTTAACTTCGGAACAGAGGGGAGAAAATGAAAAAAATGAATTTTCTTCTTTATAACCTACACCAAAATCAACTGCAGTTTGATTGCAGATGTACTTATGATAAGCATAACTACAAACCTTTTAGATAAAAATAATAGAAGAATATTGTCATAACCTTGGGTTAGGCAAAGAGAAACATTAATTGTAAGTTTAGACTGATATTTCCAATTCAA
Source organism: Hylobates moloch (assembly GCF_009828535.3). Classification (NCBI taxonomy): domain Eukaryota; kingdom Metazoa; phylum Chordata; class Mammalia; order Primates; family Hylobatidae; genus Hylobates; species Hylobates moloch. Next base: position 50,360,803 of record NW_026652284.1, on the reverse strand, counting down.
ATTTAAGACAGCAATGTTTTCAGTTAATACTTTATTTTCATAGTTTGCCTCTTTTTTTCTTTAGCAAAAAATTCTGGTTTCTAAAGTCTTTAAAATAAATTATGATTGTTTTACTACGGTTTCAGAAAACTATGCCATATTCTTACTGAATATGATTACTAAATACACTTCACAATTTCTTTGGACTTTAAATGTCTCTTCTTTATGTGTTTTAGCCATCAACATGATATATAATCAGGTTTAACTATTTCATTTTATTGCATATTTGTAGGGATTATTTTATTTTTATTATTTTTTAATTATGTAAATTGTTTAGAAGTTTTAAAATCAAAACTATTAAAAATTCAGAGAAATGTAGCTTCTATCCGTGGAGTGCACATACGTCTATATATAAAATTCCATCTTAATAAGCAATTACTTATGTTGTTTTTATCACTCTTCCCCTATGGTAGTGTACCAGGCCCACTATTCCGTACCTTGTTTTTTCACATGTGGGCTATATCTGGGTATTCCCCCACAGAAGCAATCAGAAATGCTGAAAAAGTTGTAGGAACATTTGTCTTTAGGGGCGCTTACAATCCAGAGAGAAATAAGGAACAGTGGTTGTTGACAGAGAGCAGGGTTTGGAAGCAGTTTTTATTTTTTAATTAAAATTGGTCTAGGTTCATATTGAAGGTCTTCAGGCAAACATGCTATACCTGAAAAGGCCCCTACAGAATGAGGCTCCCTGGAAAGCTATCCTTTGGTCTCCAGACATTGGGTCTTATAACAAGAATGGAGTAAAACTTTTGTGGGTTTCTCAGTGCTCCTGTTAGAAGCCCCGACCTCCTGGACTCTAGACATATTAAAAGATTAGCTCTAGAGACATTTGTCCTGTCAATTGCTTTTTTCCTAGAGCATAATAAAACTTCTCAGATCTTCCTAAGAAGGGCAAATATTCCAGCCCAGACTAGGTCCTCAGGTTAAGCCCTAAGGTCCCTGGGACAGGAGAACCTTCTCCTTTTAGGTACAGTCAGCCCTCCATGTCTGTGGGTTCCACATCCATGGAAGTCAACCAACTGGGGCTTGAAAATATTTGAAGGAGAAAAGAAGATAATTGCATCTGTACTGAACATGTAGAGATTCTTTATCTTGTAATTATTCTCTAAACAATATAGTATAAATAGTATCTATACAGCATTTATATTGTTTTAGGCATTATAAGTAATTTGGAGATGATTTAAAGTATACTGGAGGATGTGAATATGTTATATGCCAATACTCCAAAATTTTATATAAGGAACTTGAGTGTCCATGCAGTTTGATATCTGAGGGGTCCCTGGACACTCCCATGGATACCGAGGGATGACTGTATTTACAATTCAAGGAGGAAAGAGGCTTGGAAACTTGGAAACATGTCTAGGTGGTAAAGGGCCCAATACACGGGACAATCTGGCTCCTCCAGAGGTTTTATTTCCCTTCAAAAGGTTGGAGTTTGACTCCAGCACATTATACTTCTTAGGGGGGCCCCGTTACTTGTGCAGAACACTTGACCTGGCTCTTATGGCACCCCAGGAGAAATGACTAGGGCAAGGGGACCCACATACTTATTGTTTACTGTGAGGTTTTAGTAAGAAGGTTGTCTCTGACCCAGACAACTTAATGTGCATAATTAGGATAATTTTATAAAGATGAATATTAAATATGAATAGCTATTACTTTTCCCCATATACATATACTATAATATAAATGAAAATGCTTTAATTATTCCTTGCCTTCAGATTAAATCTAAGGGGAAAGCTTCTTTAATTAGGCTGATGTATAAAACTTTCACAGATTTATAAAATATAAAATGAAAAATTTCATGTCAAGTAATGACTCTGTTGGTCATTGGGGAAATGAAAACTCCTTTTAAAAGTATATTTTTCAATGTAGGTTGATGCTTTTAAGTCCTTTTTTAGTCTAGGAGAGACAGCTAATTACTCAGGCAAGAGCTGACTCCTTTAAGATTGGAGGCAAAGGATAAATGAGAACACAGAGATTTGGGCTATGCAGAGTTGGAAAAGTTTACTGTTTGGGGGCTGCAAACATAAGAGGTAATACTGAAAAAGACTTGAACAAAAAAGACTCTGTAGGGATTAATTGGTTAAAATGGGGACACAATTCTAGAACAGAGACCAGATTTAAACCGATTCATTCTCAACTGAGTCTTGTTGCTTCAGATGGCATGGTGGTAGCCAAAATTCAATTGAAAGAAAAAAATGCATGGGGATGGAGAAATAATGAGCAAATGTGGGCTTGAGGACAATTCCTAGGAAATAACTTTAGGTGAGTGCCGGCACATCAAACTGACAGGAAACAAATGAATCAGAAGTCTATTCCTTCTTTTTATTGCTTACTAAAAAATTCTGTGGGTATCAAGACCTCCCGTAGGTCCTTAAATTTTCCCAGCAGAAAAAAAGGTGGTAAAAGCTGCTTACCCTTCACTAAGGACAAGATCCCCCGAAACCCCATCAGATGTGGCCCTGGGAGATGATGTCAAAGGAAGGGCCCCCACAGAGGGTCAAGCCAGAGTCAAAGGATGTCACACAAGGGAATCTCCCCAAAGAGCAGGGCTGGAATCTAATTGAGGGTCTTCCCACATCCTTCTGGGAAAAGGGTGCTTTCTACAACTTGGCCATCAGGTTTTCATCATTGCTGTAGATCAGTGACTGCAGCGTGGACCCCAAGCTTCCCTTTCATCAGTTGCAGTTTTTCTTGTGATTATCCTAATCATGCCCACCATTGTATACCTGGTATATACATGCAGGAGGCAGATAGCTTGTTTTTAATTTTGTAAGCAGCAAAAGGACAACATGCTGATGGAGAGAACTTTGTCATACCCACTTTGAGCTGTCACACCCACTTTATTGTTGGACTGTCTCTTGGGGAGAAAATGCATGTGTTTTACATGTACGAAAAAATGCATTTAAATATGTGGTGGCCAGAGGAGTGGACAGAAATTTGTATTGTATCCTCCATAATATGCAGTTGTTACTGGGAAATGGCTGCAGGTTTACAGCAGCTATACTTACTTTAACAAATACTTGTAATGGCAAGTACTGATTATGAGTAACAAAATACAAATTTCATTATTAATTTCTCTATGGTAAGGTATTGAAAAGAGCTTGTGATATCCTTTCTCAACTGAAGAATGTACTTTGAATTTAAATATCTAGAATAATAGTACAGTCCCAAATTTCCCTCTGTCAATTTGTAAGTCAGAGATATCAAGAACAGAAAGTGAGTTCAGAAAACCATCTTCTTCCTTTCATATTCAGATTTAGTTCTATATCTTCAGGATACTTTGGGAATCTACACACTTCTTGTTATAATGGCCACAGATAACATGTCAAGAAAAGGAAAATGCAAGAGAGGTCAATTCAAAAAATGTTTCAGGAAACTATTGCATAACCTTTAGCAAACTCATGTAGGGCATTTTCCAAAAATAAATGACCACCTATTCTTAAAGACCTGAAGATCTGAGAAAACTACAAAGGCCACTAACACTGCCCAAGTATTAATTTGTCCAACTCCCCTACATTTAAAAATGCCTGAATTATGTGGCATGACTGATAAATCAGTAAATCTTATGTATGAATGAAAGGGATGTATAACAAAGTAAGTATCAAACAAATTAATTGTTAGAACTACCAATGGTCCTGTAAAATAAACTATGATCATAAATCTTCATAGCATAGTAAGTGCAAAATTACCTCTTGTATATCATTACAAATGTTTGGTGGCCTTAATAAATTATTTCTTAAACATAAGTAATGAGAATTTAAATTCACACACAGCTACTTAAAATGATCAAATGTAAAAAATGAGATTTTACTACAAATAATATATTAAAGGCTGTGGGACCATATTATAATACTGAGAATTGAACACTGAGTCACTCAACTTGCAAAATATATGGGCAGAACCTCTCAGTAGCCTTGAAAGGAAACCTCAGCTGTATCTTGTATAACTTATTGATGGCCATATGTATCAAAATATCTGCTCTAGATGATGGGCAATAATTGGGCAATTTAAAACATTGTCAACATTGAAGTAGTTGATTCTTCCTTATGCCCAAAGCAATAACACTGGGGGCAGGGGCAGGGATAGAGGTTATAGAAGCCTTGATTACTCTCTGTGAAATATACAACTAAGTCAAACATTTGCAATATGTTAAAGTTGTTGGCAACTAAAGGGAAATCAGGAAAAAATCAAAATGCCATTTTTTTTTAGCAGTTTCCACAATGAAAAAGGGGAACCACTGTATTTTATGTACAAAGCAGGAAGACCATAATTATCTCTCTGCCCCTTTCTTCCTCTCTTCTCTTTCTGGAACTTCTACAATGAGTATGTTGCCTGCTTGAGGCATCCCACAGGCTCCTTAGGCTCTGTTCACTTTTCTTTAATCCATTTTCTTTCTGTTCCTTGGCCTCAACAGTTTCCATTGCCCTATCTTTAAAGTTTGCCAATCCTTTCTTCTGCCTGCTCAAACCTACCTTTGAATCCTTGTGAATTTTTATTTTAATACTTTTTAGCTTTGGAATTTCTTTTGGTTTATTTTTAGTTTTTTTCTATCAATTTTTGTTATTTCTATTTCATTCATGTATCATTTTCTTGACATTCTCCATGCCTGAGTATCTTTGTCAGTTGTTTCAAAGTCTTGTTAGCATGTTCACCATCTGGTCCTACTTAGTGTCAGTTTCTGTTGTTTTTGTTAATAGGTTATACTTTCACATTTTTCAATATGTCTTGTGATTTTTTTTGGCCAAAAACTGGACATTTGAATATAATAATGAGGTAACTCTGGAAATCAAATTATCCCCTTTCCCCTTTTTTTTTTTTTTTTTTTGTGTGTGTGTGTGTGTGTGTGTATCTTGCTATTTAAAAAAAATTGTTTTGAATTGCTATGGGCTGTCTCTGTGCCAAGGATCAGCCTGAAGAGTAAACTTCAGGTCTTCTCAGGTTATTTCTGAGGCAGTATTTTGCACAGCGTCTTTTTTTTTTTTTTTTTTTTTTTGAGATTGTATCTCGTCCTGTCACCCAGGCTGGAATACAGTGGTGGGATCTCTGCTCACTGCAACCTCCACTTTCCAGGCCCAAGCAATCCTCTCACCTCAGCCTCTTGAGTAGCTAGGACCACAGGTGTGTGTCACCATGCCTGGCTAATTTTTGAATTTTTTTTTTTTTTTTGTAGAGATAAGGTCTCACCATGATAAGCCAGGCAGGTCTTGAACTTCTGGCCTTTAAGTGATCCACACACCTCTGCCTTCCAAAGTGCTGGGATTACAGGAGTGAGCCACCTTGCCCAGCCTGCACAGTGACTTTCTAATTTCTCCTATAAGTATAGTTGCTTTCGAATATTTTTGTGTTTCATGTCTGACTCCCAAAAGGGGGAAAATAAGAATGGCAAAGAAGTAAAAGGAGTGCTCAACCTTTAAATACCCAGATAGTCACTTCCACTGGAAAGGAAGGGGCTTGCAACAATGAGAGGAAGTGCAACAATAGCTCATCTTCTTTGTCTGCACCACTGTAATCAGAAGCCCCAATCAGTGATTAGATAAAAAAAAAAAAAAAAAAAATCCTTGATATTTGGAGAACGTGGTCATTTATCCCACCTTGATTCCTGCACACTGTGTTTAGGGTGCTCCAGGAACATGTGGCCGGCTTCCAGCCATGGGGCTGGGATAGTGGCTGTGTAGCTGCTTCTGGGCTAAGAGCTGAAACTGACTGCAATTAACTGCATTTACTGTCCAAGCCTCCCCCTGGAATTTGCAAGCCGTCCAGAGACTCAGGAGTTCCAAAATAGTTACGTCAGACAGATTATGCCAGTGCAGTTGCTGTCTAGGTGGGGAGACAGATTCCTGGGGCTTTCTACTTTACCGTACCCCAGATTCCATGCACTACACATATATAGTAAGTTAGAGATACAATATGTGTGCTAAATCAGTAAATTATAATCGTGAGTCTGTGTGGAAACACTGACCTTTTGAAAAATATTTTTTCACCATTTTCATTTTGATAATGAAAACATAATTATATTTATAGCCAAAGCTAACAAAATGTGTATGTTAATTGCTTTTTGAGTCATCTTACAGGGAAGAAATTTTGCGTTCAGATGAAAACTCATTGGTTGCCATGCAGAATAGAGTTATCTAAGAAAAAAAGCAGATGAGTTATAAGGGTTGAAAAGTAGATTAAAACTCTATAATTTATAGGGAAGGCTATTTTTGAAGGCAAGAAGCTCAGAGCACAATCCTGTTCCAGAAGATTAATTTTTAAAATTAATATATCTATTTATTTATCACCTGTGATCCCTGAGGGCATGAAGGGGTTCCCAGAAAGCATAGTTAAAATGCAGAAAGACTGAAAGAAAATTGATGCTTACCTGGCATTGCTCTTTATGAGTGGTGATCAATATTTTGTGAAAGGCCATGAAAAATTGTATCATAAATGCATAACATACTATATTATATCTACTGTGTCCACTTATTCTTTTATAATATATAAATGGCAGAATTGCTATTCTGGAGGGAAAAAAGGCAGAGATTTTTCTACATCTATTTAATTGTTTCGAAGTCGGTATATCTGAAATACAAAACACAGCTTATGTCCTTCCTCACCTAGAGAAGTCCAAGTGCCATTTACATTTGTCTTACAGGCAGAAGTTGAGGTACAGTAGAGGCAGGGATGAGAAAGAGATGCCAAGGGCTCTAGAGGAAGTGTCTCATCTTTGCTCCCTCATGATCCCGCCTTCCAGCACGCTGTGGATGTGTTTATTCATTTCTTTAGCCCCTGATAGCCAAAAATAGCCCTTTGTGAGAAGCAGGAAAGTTAATAATGTCATCACTAAAAAAGAAAAAAAGAACAATGCATGAATGGATGAGAATTTAAATTGATTTGGCAGATATTATTGTACTACTCAGAGTTCTCCAGAGAAGTAGAATCAGTGAATATAGATACAGATATACACATATAGAAAGAGATGTATTGTAAAGGATTGGCTGGCTCACACGATTATGGCAGCTGAGGTCTTACAGTTTGCTGTCTCTAAGCTGGAGGCCGATGAAAGCCAGCAGCATGGTTCCCGTCCATGCCCAAAAGCCTCAGAGAGAACCCAGGGAGCTGGCTGGGGCTTCCCATCACTGGCGGGGGAGGGCTCCCATTCGCAGTGGTGTCTTTCACACTCTCTCTCCTACTCTTTCGTGTTTACACACACAGATTAACTCTTTGTACTGTGACAACCAACTTTTCTTTTTCATTTCATTTTATTTTATTTTTATTATACTTTAAGTTTTAGGGTACATGTGCACAATGTGCAGGTTTGTTACATATGTATCCATGTGCCATGTTGGTTTGCTGCACCCATTAACTCGTCATTTAGCATTAGGTGTGTCTCCTAATGCTATCCCTCCCCCCTCCCCCCACCCCACAACAGTCCCCGGAGTGTGGTGTTCCCCTTCCTGTGTCCATGTGTTCTCATTGTTCAATTCCCGCCTATGAGTGAGAACATGTGGTGTTTGGTTTTTTGTCCTTGCAATAGTTTGCTGAGAATGATGGTTTCCACCTTCATCCATGTCCCTACAAGGGACATGAACTCATCATTTTTTATGGCTGCATAGTATTCCATGGTGTATATGTGCCACATTTTCTTAATCCAGTCTATCGTTGTTGGACATTGGGTTTGGTTCCAAGTCTTTGCTATTGTGAATAGTGCCGCAGTAAACATACGTGTGCATGAGACTTTATAGCAGCATGATTTATAATCCTTTGGGTATATACCCAGTAATGGGATGGCTGGGTCAAATGGTATTTCTAGTTCTAGATCCCTGAGGAATCGCCACACTGACTGCCACAATGGTTGAACTAGTTTACAGTCCCACCAACAGTGTAAAAGTGTTCCTGTTTCTCCACATCCTCTCCAGCACCTGTTTTTTCCTGACTTTTTAATGATGGCCATTCTAACTGGTGTGAGATGCTATCTCATTGTGGTTTTGATTTGCATTTCTCTGATGGCCAGTGATGATGAGCATTTTATCATGTGTTTTTTGGCTGCATAAATGTCTTCTTTTGAGAAGTGTCTGTTCATGTCCTTTGCCCACTTTTTGATGGGGTTGTTTGTTTTTTTCTTCCAAATTTGTTTGAGTTCATTGTAGATTCTGGATATTAGCCCTTTGTGCAGATGAGTACATTGCAAAAATTTTGTCCCATTCTGTAGGTTACCTGTTCACTCTGATGGTAGTTTCTTTTGCTGTGCAGAAGCTCTTTAGTTTAATTAGATCCCATTTGTCAATTTTGGCTTTTGTTGCCATTGCTTTTGGTGTTTTAGACATGAAGTCCTTGCCCATGCCTATGTCCTAACTGGTATTGCGTAGGTTTTCTTCTAGGGTTTTTATGGTTTTAGGTCTAACGTGTAAGTCTTTAATCCATCTTGAATTAATATTTGTATAAGGTGTAAGGCAGGGATCCAGTTTCAGCTTTCTACATATGGCTAGCCAGTTTTCCCAGCACCATTTATTAAATAGGGAATCCTTTCCCCATTTCTTGTTTTTGTCAGGTTTGTCAAAGATCAGATGGTTGTAGATATGTGGCATTATTTCTGAGGGCTCTGTTCTGTTCCGTTGATCTACATCTCTGTTTTGTTACCAGTACCATGCTGTTTTGGTTAGTGTAGCCTTGTAGTATAGTTTGAAGTCAGGTAGTGTGATGCCTCTGGCTTTGTTCTTTTGGCTTAGGATTGACTTGGCGATGCGGGCTCTTTTTTGGTTCCATGTGAACTTTAAAGTAGTTTTTCCAGTTCTGTGAAGAAAGTCATTGGTAGCTTGATGGGGATGGCATTGAATCTATAAATTACCTTGGGCAGTATGGCCATTTTCACAATATTGATTCTTCCTACCCATGAGCATGGAATGTTCTTCCATTTGTTTGTATCCTCTTTTATTTCATTGAGCAGTGGTTTGTAGTTCTCCTTGAAGAGGTCCTTCACATCCCTTGTAAGTTGGATTCCTAGGTATTTTATTCTCTTTGAAGCAATTGTGAATGGGAGTTCACTGGTGATTTGGCTCTCTGTTTGTCTGTTATTGGTGTATAAGAATGCTTCTGATTTTTGTACATTGATTTTGTATCCTGAGACTTTGCTGAAGTTGCTTATCAGCTTAAGGAGATTTTGGGCTGAGACAATGGGGTTTTCTAGATATAAAATCATGTCATTGCAAACAGGGACAATTTGACTTCCTCTTTTCCTAATTGAATACCCTTTATTTCCTTCTCCTGCCCAATTGCCCTGGCCAGAACTTCTGATACTATGTTGAATAGGAGTGGTGAGAGAGGGCATCCCTGTCTTGTGCCAGTTTTCAAAGAGAATGCTTCTAATTTTTGCCCATTCAGTATGATATTGGCTGTGGGTTTGTCATAGACAGCTCTTATTATTTTGAGATACATCCCATCAATACCTAATTTATTGAGAGTTTTTAGCATGAAGAGTTGTTGAATTTTGTCAAAGGCGTATTCTGCATCTATTGAGATAATCATGTGGTTTTTGTCTTTGGTTCTGTTTATATGCTGGATTACATTTATTGATTTGTGTATGTTGAACCAGCCTTGCATCCCAGGGTTGAAGCCCACTTGATCATGGTGGATAAGCTTTTTGATGTGCTGCTGGATTCAGTTTGCCAGTATTTTATTGAGGATTTTTGCATCAATGTTCATCAAGGATATTGGTCTAATATTCTGTTTTTTGGACCACCAACTTTTCTACCTCCTCTGATTTTAGTCAATAAAGATGTGAGAGAAAAACATAATAATTTCCCACAAACTAAATAACAATACTGAGTTTCTCTTTCCACATTTCCCCTTTCTGGCCTTTTTTTTTTTTTTTTCTGTGTCACTCTTCCTTTCCTAGTAATGGTCTTTGTTAAGTCTTCTTCAGCCATCTCACCACTATGCCTGCTCTAACCCGAGTGGTCTGGGAAGCTGCGGGAGTGGGAAGTGTCAGTCTCCTAGTGAGGTCATAAGCCCCTTGCTGGTTTGGGATCCTAAAAGAAAGCCCCTACCCCGGGTGACTGGCTTTTCTGAAGGATTTGGATGTTAACTGCATTGATCGCCTCACCTGGAGTGCATGCATCTTCATGTATCATGTCCCACATCGGTCAGGCCACATCAACTTCCCCAAGCCACGTTGGAATCCTGGCACTTTTTGGGTTTTTTTTGGCTCCATATTTTCCCAGTCCTTCAAAGTTAGTTACCACTCAAAGCAAGTGACCAGGTTTGTGGAAGAAGGGATCTATTTGCCATTCTTGTTTTACCATTTTACCTTCCTTGCTTCAAGGCATAAATAAAATAAAACAAAAATTTAAGAAGTAATGCAGTGATGGATTGGTCATCATTATCTCTCCAACGTTGGAAGGACCACTTCTGAACTATATGGCAACATTCCTCCACTTCTGGGTTTCCCTGGTTTCCTGCTTGACGTATTTAGTTTATCTCACCATATTTTCCTTAACATGGAATACATTTCATGTTTGGATATGAAATCTTCTTTTGATGCTATTTCAAACTTTATTCTTCTCAGTTGCCTATGACACCGGAAGCCCTGGGAGCTGAACATTAGGGTTGGTTGGAGGTCTGCGGAGGCTGAGCCCTCTGGGGACCAAAGCCCTGTGAAACAGATTCTGAGAGATGTATGTGAGGCAAACACGTTCACGTCTGTGGGCTTTAGTCAATCTCCTTTTTCTAGATCAAATCCATTTCTTTTATTCTCTGATCTGTCAAAATCCTTTTGATCTCTCAAAATAAACTGTTTTCTTAATAAAAATAAACACTTGGTCTTTCTCAACACTCACTTATGCCCCTGAGAGGTCATGATTATGGTCTACTGTCTTAATTTTTTAAATATCTCTCTCCCTCGATTGTTGGATCCTGGAGGAATAAGTTCTGATTAATCCCTATGCAACCCTTCCCCTGTCCCTCTGAAGTATTCTGCAGCCCCAGTTTTGTAAGGCACCTGTGCCCAATCCAGACCTCTGCTTAAAATCTTAGAATTTCTCTCTTATGCCCAAAGGAGAATGCCTAACTTCCTCACACGGTGTAGCAAACCACTCATGATCTCATCCTTGCGAGTATTTTTAGCAACACTTCCTGTGCTATTCCTTGAAATATACTCTGAGTCACGAACAATTACTTGCCATTTCACAATACACTATATACATCTTCACAATACACTATATACATCTTCAGTCTGTTCCTGAAATATTTTTCCATTTTCCAAACTCTCCTTCCTCACTGTCTTTTTTCCTTCCTTTTTTTCATCTCCCCTTCCTTCTTTTTTTTCTCACATACAATCTTCTTAAACATCTGTTCTCCCATACATATTCTCCGATGATGGGGATACTTACACGGGTCTTATATTCCTGCTTGTTCCAGACACATTTAATCATTTATGCTTCCAAGATGTCTTCTTGTCATGCTACACTTATTACTATGTTGGTTAATTGTCCCATAGCTTCTGTTTTGTTTATTTTTTCTTGATTCCTCTTGGGGCTGTGCTTATAATTCCTTCACTTAGGACAGTAGTTGCATAATAGAAATGTAACTGGTTTTTTATTCATCTCATCAAAGCCCTTTCCTCTGGGAATCTAGCATAGTATCTCATATAGAACCTGTTCAATAAATATTAATTGAATAAAACATGCTTTGTAAAGAAAAAGATACCTTTCTGAAGGAGTGTGAAACAAGAGAGCAAATACTGACTCTCATTTTTGTCTCTCGACAGCTGTAGTAGTATCACCTTGCCATTCATTTTCTTCACCCTCATTTTTCTCCAGTGGAAAATGAGGGGATTGCTTTGGTTTGCTCTGACATCCCTTTCTTCTACAATTCTACCAAGTGATTTGATATTGTGTGGGGTTAACTTTGGTTTCTATCTCTTCATTTTGAAATCTAAAGAGTTTTGGAAATAACTAAATAGAAAAATAAACATGTAATCATTATATAGTTTCACTGTTTCTCGTCATTTTAAAGATAAAATAGTCTTAAATTCAGGTCTAGTGCCATCGAGACTGACTTAATTGTTATTTTATTCACTAAGCAGTAGTTTTTTTTCAAAGTAAAAATGTTTTTCTAAGGGAAAAAATTAATAGTCATTGAGGAGACATATTGTATTGCTTAATTTTGCTTTTGTTCCAGTGTAAAATTAAAATGTAAAACTATAGGTAAGGAAATTGAAACATTTTCTTAAACACTTCTGCTACGAGTTTACGAAAGTTTGATACAAAACTTTTCTTCAGTGAATTATTCTGGTTTCAATGACTGGAAAAATTGATATAAACAGGAATAACAACCACTAGCCCTGGCTTCCAGAACCTCCCAGGCATGTGTGCTTCCTATAGTCCTTCTATCTTATGGGATAGGGTTCTGTTCTCTGTCCCCACCTAGATCTCATCTTGAATTATAATCCCCACATGTGACAGAGGGACCCGGTAGGGGGGTGATTGGATCATGGGGGCAGTTTTCCTCATGCTGTTCTCATGATAGTGAGTGAGTTCTCACAAGAACTGAGAGTTGATGGTTTAAAAGTGTGTGGCAGTCTCCCCCTCACTCCTTCTCTCTCCTGCTGCCTGGTGAAGAAGGTGTTGCTTCTTGTTCACCTTCTGGTATGATTGTAAGTTTGCTGAGGCCTCCCTAGCCATGAAGAACTATTGTGGGTCAATTAAACCTCTTTTCTTTGTAAATTACCCAGTCTCAGGTAGTTCTTTATAGCAGTGTGAAAACCGATGAATACATTGTGGATCTGAGCCTTAAAAAAGTTATTAATTTTTGTTTCATGCTTTCTTGAGAAGGAGAAACTTGAAAGTCCTAGTGAATACAGCACTTCTACCCTTAACGTGGTGACTAGCCTGCTCACAACCTGAAGTTTTCCAAACTTCCCGGAGTTCAGTGCTAAATACAATAATTGCCATTATTCTTTTGAATTGTTTGTATCATAGGTGCAAGTATTGATTCAACATACATTATTTATGTTGTCCTTTATTGAAAAATGCATGTCTCTGTGTCAAAATCTTATTTCCATTTTGAACATTCCTATATCATTTTGTTTTTATTTATTTTACTATTTTTTTTTTTATTTTTAGACGGGATCTCAATCTGTTTCCCAGGCTGGAGTACAGTGGTGTGATCATAGCTCACTGTAGCTTTGAACTCCTTGAACCAAAATAATCAGCCTGCTTCACTCTCCAGAGGAGTTGGGCCCACAGGCATGAGCCATTACACTTGACTAATTTTTTTTTTTTAATTTTTGTAGAGATGGGATCTCATTATGTTGCCCAGGCTAGTCTCCAACTCCTGGCCTCAAGCAATCTTCCTGCCTCAGCATCCCAAAGTGTTGGGATTACAGTTGTAAGCTACTCTGCCTTGGACTGAATGTTCCTATTTTAAAATTTATTTTTAACATGTATTAATGGACTGCTGCCAAATTTAGAGAATAAATGTAAGTGACGCATTTAAGAAATGATTATTTTGGTAGTAAAATAATGAAAGCTAAATTGCAATTAATTATTAGTTTATCCCTTTTGTACAATTTGGCAAAAGACTCCCACATACTGAAGCAATAGTATCCTTGATTATCTTTCTAAATTTGTCAGATAATTCCCAGATGGCTTGAACAAGTCATTTTGGTTCTTTTGGTTACATTCCATCACCTGTGAAATGAAGGGTTTTGACTAAATGTATGAGATTCTAATATTCCACATTTAATCACTAAATGTGACATTGCTTAGGACTAAACACTTAGAGGAAAATTCAATACGAGGTTGAAGGAAGTGAAGAGAGAAACAAATACTAAAGACAGGAGAGAAAAGAATGATAGAGAGATAGATTAGATAGATAGATAGATGGATAGATAGATAGATGATACATTTTATAAATGTGCTCAGAATTTTTCTTGGGTTACTTTGTCTTATATATTTTCTCTTTCTTTGGAGAGCCTCTGAACCAACCACATGAGGAAGCAGAAGTGTGTTACAGCTGACAAATGCAATCAATTCAATCAGGAATAACAATCAACTGCTTGTCAGCCTCAACTTTAAAAGTTTAATTTTAGAATCCCACATGGATATTGCTAGTCAGAAGAAAAGAGAAAACCAGATTTTAAGGTCTTACAAATTATCATATGACATATATAACCTAAAATTTAACCAGAAGCAAGATACAACATTAAGACTTTCTAATCCTTTTCCTCTTTTCCCCCTAGAAACATATTTATTATGCTATCAAAGTAGTTTTCATACAACATATCAGCCCCTGATGGAAATGTAGTAAAATGTTTATAATCTGTGGCACTGAGAATTAGGAATGACAGGGAATATTAAAAGTTGCTGGTATTCAGATCCTTTTTAAACATTATGTATTGCTGTTGCATCATAATATTGCATTGTGTCTTTCAAACAAATATTATTTCCACAGAGCAGAAATTATTCTGGTCTTGCTAATAATGAATGACACCACACTTGCTAATTCACAAACTCTCCAAGTTTTATTGTCCTCCATTATGAAGTGGGATTAGTATGAAAATTAAATCAGACATGAAAAGCTTTAAGGATAGGACCCAACACACAGGCATGTAGAAGCGTTTTTATTACCATGTTGTCAGTCAAACCCAGAGAATTTCAACAAATTAACTCAAATAGCAGTTTGCTAGTGGTGAGATTATTATTAGAATTTAGGTCACTGTCTATAATTTCTCTTCTTTTTGCCCACAAATGCTCTCCTGGTTACAAGACAACTGGGAGAGGCAAAGGCTAAGTGTAGGTATCTGTGAGGGATGTGAGGGAAAAGAGAATGGAAAAGGTAAAAAGAATGTAAATGTGGATTTTCTACAAAACTGGAACCCACCATCTGTTAACTGAGAATAGAGTAGAACACAGGTTATAAAAGATCACAGCAGATGGCAAGGCCTGGTTGTGAAGCACGAATATTATTCATCAGGAAGAGCAGAGTATTTCCCCATCAGCTATTTAGGTTCTGAAGCATGTTCCAGTGCTGACTACTGTTGCTGAGCAAGGCCTGCATGTTCCAGGCCCACTTGTAGGGGTCAGAGTCCTGTGCAACCTTTCGGGTCGTCAGTTCGAGAGGTCAGCTCATTTGTCCCTTGCAGCCAGCAGCACCAGCAGCACCCAGGACCTCGCTCCAGAATCTGCCCACCATATCCAGACTTCAGCGGACTCATTCTGGAGACACTGGGGTCGTCTCAGCGCCAGTGATTATTGTTAGTCCTGAACTTTTTTGAACCTCTAGGATGTTTGTCTGTTTGGCAAGGTTCCCAGGTGTACAGAATGAACATCTTGAACATTGCCAGATTCATTGGAAAAGTCGACAATATAAATGATGAAATTGTCTTCTGGATATAGAAATTAGAAAATCAAAAGTTTTCAGAGCATTTCCTTTTGTTTCATGTTAGAGATGTATGCTGATGCCAGATTGCGATGTGTAATATCCTGTGGGGATCTCACCAAAGCTGGTTCACAAGTTCCCACCTGGAGGCAGCCAAAGTGCATAAATTAAATGATGAATGCAAAGAACCAGGAACAGCCTGGAAGAAAGAAACAAGAAACCTAAAAATGATATTCTTGGAGTGTAATTTAATAATTCCTGAGCCAAAGCATGCCTTAGCATTCTACAGATTCTTGCAAATCTACCCATAAAAGGGGATATAGTACACCCATCCTTATGGGAGAGAGCAAAAAATAAAACACTTAAATTAATTTTACAGGATCAGTAGTGCATTATATTTTTGCATTTCATTAAATTGTAAATGTATACTAATGTGAGTGAAAATCTAACATTTTAAAATATCTTTGTTATGAGTTTAGGTGTCAGGTAAAAGTCTTAAATGGGTATTTATTAAAACATTACTGGGCTGGGCATGATGGCTTATGCCTGTAATCCCAATACTTTGGGAGGCTGAGGTGGGCGGATCACCTGAGGTTGGGAGTTGGAGACCAGGCTGACCAACATGGAGAAACCCCATCTCTACTAAAAATACAAAATTAGCCAGGCGTGGTGATGTGCACCTGTAATCCCAGCTACTCAGGAGGCTGAGGCAGGAGAGTCGCTTGAACCTAGAGGTGGAGTTTGCGGTGAGCCGAGATTGAGCCATTGCACTCCAGCCTGGGTGACAGAGCAAGACTCTGTCTAAAAAAAAAAAAAAAAGAAAAAAAAATTTAAATTAGTAAGTTACTATATACATTTCTTTTCAAATTTTATAACTTTTAACATTTCTCTACTTACTAAGAATAAATTTATTATGTCAATAATAGCGTTATAATCTGGAAGTTTTCCTTTTCTCAGAATATTTATGAAAGTATTTTTATCAAAGAAAATGTTTCCTTTGACTACACATATGCTCTTTCCTGTTTTATGGCTAATCAATTCTCTAAGTTAATTTAATGAAAAGACCTATAAAATAACTTTATCAAAGTCCAAGTATTGAAATATATGTCAATTAAGAAGGAACTCATTGAACTTACATAATGAGTTTCCTTATGATTTAAAATTATCATTTGAGTTGTTTTAGCATTCTTCACCCAAAGCTCTAAAACCAACAATGAGAACATATGGACACAGGAAGGGGAACATCACACTCCGGGGACTGTTGTGGGGTGGGAGGAGCGGGGAGGGATAGCATTAGGAGATACACCTAATGCTAAATGACCAGTTAATGGGTGCAACACACCAATATGGCACATGTATACATATGTAACAAACCTGCACATTGTGCACATGTACCCTAAAACTTAAAGTATAATAAAAAAAAACCAACACTGAATTACAACTGGGTAAGTAACAAAATGACTAAACATCATTTGCAAACACTGGACTGGATGCTGAGTTGAGTTACATAGAGTGTGAAATGTGTGATCCTACACTCCCACTGAGGTATTTTATAAGGGGCTACAGTCTTAACACACCCCAGTGCAAACACCCAAACCACCAATTCAACAACAACAAAAATCAAATCATACCAAAGTCAGTAAGAGACAATCAATAGACTTTATGTAATATGGAGGCTGATAAGTCGAATTTTAAATATGTTTTTAGAATAAAGTATTTTCTTTTAAGAGTCAGCAAGTGTTGCTTCTAGGGAAACAGTCATCTGCAAATCTTGATGAAGGCTGCTGTTTTCTGAAACTCTGCTCTAAATGCTTTTGGAAAGTGGTGAGAATATTTTCACAGGAGTTAACTTCTCTAGTGAAAAATGGGTTGAAGGTTTTTATCCGTTTTGTTGGGATGAATTCTAATAGCCCTGATGGAAGTCATCTGACACCAAGAATGCACATTTATTTTAAAAAAGAAACTCATTTCAAAATATGTCTTTTTATTTTTTATTCTATTTTTAGTTTTGGTTGTTTGCTTCTTAAATAAGTGCCTCAGGCTCAATATCTGAGCATTCTCTTATGGGAGAGTTGGTAAAGGGGTGTCAAGGTGTGGTGTGTGGCTGCTTCTGGAGCTCCTGATGACCATCATGGGCCACGGCACATCGGGAACAGGATGACTCCAAATATGTTTGTGTGTGTGAGCTGGTGGGGGTACAAGAAGGAGTTAAAAAAGAAAAGCCAAATTATAAAGAACGATGTTATTATAAGTCCAGATGAATTTTGCCATAGACAGCATTGAATACTTTGGAATTGTGGCCTTCTTCAGAACCAATGAGGAAATGCATGGTGTTTTGGCATCTTCAGTGGAAAAGCAGCAAATCAGAAGTTTGCAGATATTTAGAATCTCCCGGTTTCCATTTATTCCAGACCTCCAGTGTTGGTGGTGAAAATAGTGTGGCAGTATACTTGGAGCCTCAGCACCAGTGGTAGTTGTGGCAGCTGAGTTCTACTAATGAGGACAATGTAAGGCAGCTGGACTAAACCCTGAGGTTGAGTGTTCCAATGTTTTTACAATGTTGCAGAAAGGATCTGAAAATGGAGGAATGAACTGCACAATAACCTCACCTGTGGGGCTCAGAAGAACTTTATTTCAAATATTAAATGAAATGCAGCCTTATTTTGTATCTCAATCTGGTGAGTTGCCTCAGATTTGATAAGCATACCAACCAATGTTTATAGATTCTACTTATCAAAATTAAGTTCCTTAGAATTATTAGCCTAAGATGCAATTAATTTAAATTTATTCAAATAAAAGACACTTTCTGAAAGTGTCTTGCAAGCTGAGAGAAGAGAGCCAGTAAAGGCATGGAGGCAGGAGTGCATCAGCCACAGCAGGTGGTACAGGTGGTGGGTGTGGGGGCGGTAAGGGGAACTGGAGCCTGATTCTGGAAGAGCTTATATAATACAGCTGGGTGTGTGCACAGGCTAAATTTAAGTGCTCATAAAAGAATCTTGGATTTGGAGGTGTCATGATAAAAGTTATAAAACCCCCATATCCTAAAGATAAAAATCTTTAGGATAAATCATCTAGCTAGTGATACGTAAAACTGCAGTGAGGAGAAAGAAAACATAAATAATAATACTGTACTTTTCTTAGATTTATGTTACAAAAAGTTGATGTCTATTGACAGTAGTAATATTGGTGTGTGTGTGCATATATATATATATATATATATAGTACTTTTCTTAGATTTATGTTACAAAAGGTTGATGTCTATTGACAGTACTAATATTAGTGTGTGTGTATATATATGGTGGTGAGCTGGGAGCTGACCTGGCTCTTGCAGCTGGCCTGTGGTGTTCTGGTGTTGAACAGAAGAAATTTCACATAACACATTAGACAAAAGCACTCCAAACTGTCATGCAGCAGAGCAAACAATACCCACCTCACAGTGCTGCCTAAAAACATGTAAACGAGGAGTGTGCAAACTAGAGAAATTACTAAACACTACTGTCTTCGTCAGTTTGACTAATACCTCAAACAAGGTGATTTATATATGGCAGATATTTATTTCTTATAGTTCTGAAGGCTGTAAAGTCCAAGATCAGGGTGCCAGCAGATTTGGTGCCTGGTGAGGGCCTACTTCCTCTTAGATTTTGTCTCCTAGTTGTGTCCTCATGGAGGAAGGGGTGAGAGGGGTCTCTGGGGCCTCTTTTATGAGGGCACTAGTGCCATTCAGGAGGGCTCTGCCCTAATGACTTAGTTACCTTCCAAAGCCCCTACCTCCTGTGCCATCACTTTAGCAATTAGAGTTCAACATATGAATTTTGAAGAGACACAAACATTCAGATGATAGCAACCCTATTCTGAGCTATTATAAACAATAGGTACTTCTTTACCAAGTGCATGTTTAATCCCACTCCATGCCTTCCACCTTTTAGATAAAAATTATATGGATAACTTATTATAGAAACTCCCTACAGAGAGCACCCTATCTAGAACAAAACCATGATTCCTTGAATCTTCACTCTAATCCTCTAATTTCAAACCCAATTCTATAACAAGCCCTTCCTAATGGGCTTGACACTCCATGGTTTCTGATCATGTGAAATCTCTGTTGTTGCATCAGCTACTGATAAACCGAACTCTGTTCAACTACAGAAGTGTTCTTAAGACCTTGGCTGGCCAGCACTGGCAATAGTAACATTCTAAAAAGAGGTCAGGCATTGTCCCTACAGTGTGTTACTTCTACAAATGCCATGAGGAGCTACTACCATTTATTGAGAGCCTATAAAATGTAATGAGTTTGATAAAGTGCTTAAGAATTTTTACATTTAACATGTAAGTCATAACATCACATGAAATCGTTTTAAGCACTTTGTGTATCATAACACATTTACTCTCACCACACTTCTGTGAAGTAGGTATTTTACATTTTATAGAGGAAAATATGTTAACTAATTTCATCCTATTCAACAGCTCTGTGAGGATAATATTATGTTTTGTTTTTGTTGTTGTTGTTCTTGTTGTTTTTTTGAGATGGAGTCTCGCCCAAGCTGGAGTGCAATGGCCATCTTCACTCACTGCAATCTCCCAGATTCAAGTGATTCTACTGCCTCAGCCTCCCGAGTAGCTAGGATTACCAGTGCGTGCCACCACACCCAGCTAATTTTTGTATTTTTGGAAGAGACGGGGTTTCATCATGTTGATCAGGCTGGTCTCACACTCCTGGCCTCAGGTGATCCACCCGCTTTGGCTTCCCAAAGTGCTGGATTACTAGGGAGTAAGTTCACTAGGGAGAAAGGTATGACTGAAAATCCCATTCTTTGGATCTTCAAAACTCACATTTACTCATTTAAATTTCCCTCTCTGTTTATGTTTGAGTTTGACTCAATGACCTGGTTACTTCTACCTATTGTCATTTTAAAAATTATGCACCTAATTCTAAGGCTTGAAAGAACAGGAAAAGGAAAATTTGGTGTGAGAGATCACACTACTCGCTGACACCAGCATGGAGTCTAAATCCAAAGCAGAGTTCAACTGATAACCAAATGCTGAAAATAGGTCAACTTGAGTTTCCTGGACTATAACTCAGTAACATAATTAATAAGGCTATTTGGTGATCATTTTGGTATTTTTGTGTTTAGAGAAGTTACTGCAACAAATATACAAAATAACTTCCCAAATTTATATGTAAATCGCAGATGACTGGATGGAAGACCATATTGGTTTTAAAGGTTATTATAAAAGTGTCACAAAGAAACATTGCTCTTAATGTGTTACCCATATTTTCTTCTTGCTTTATAAATTGTACAGTCTCTTCATTATTCTTGAAGCATTCTTGAAGCACTATCAGCGACACATGTCAGGTTTCAACTAAAATCAAATTTATAGAAAGCCTCAGGGAGCATAAGATATTTAAGAAGGAGGCCATTCAACATCATGTCTTATCAAGGAGCACAGGGCAGATTCCTGGCTGAGTTCCCATTTTAAAAGGATGAGAGAGTTCCCCGTATGTGCTGAAGGTTGTTTAGTGTGTAAATTTCAGTGTTCCCAACAGAGGGAGCAAGAGATTTTCCTCAGATGAAGAGTGAGCTAGGATTTTTGGATGTTTTAGCATAAGGGATTTTTTTTCTTACATTAGTTGACATTTGCTCAAAGACTTCTCTCAAGCTTGTGTACAGCCTGTGGGTAAGATACATTAGACCTGAAGATTGGTATCTTTGGTAAGCACATTTGAATGATCAGTGTGTACTTTTCCATATTGGTATTTTTCTTTCTTACAAGAACTTAGTTATATTCATGGATTATGAATGTTAATGTTTGATTGTTATTCATTTTATAAATAAGGGTAGAAGCATAAAAGAGACATATATTTTTCCATGTTCCAATACTTCTGTTAACAGTCTTTTTCCAGGGATCTTTCTGCAACTTTTAACGCTGTTTATGATTTTTTCAAATCAGAAAATAAATTTTAAAAAGAAGTTCTGAGACGTAATATAGAGTGTTCTCATTTGTTTTTTTGAGAAGGCTATATTTTCAGGAACAATCTTCTGGTACCACCTGCTCTTCTAGAATGTGACCATGCCACTTCCCCATGCGCTTGGACCAGGCAGACCTGCTCCTGTTTCAGCCAACACAGTATGGTGAAAGTGATCTGGGTGATTTTCAAAGCCGTCAGAAAAGGCCATGCAGCTACCACTTGATTTTCCTGAGGCCTTGAGAGCAGAGTGAGATGTCCTTTGTCATGCTGGAGGGTCCACAGGGAGGTGCTGATGGACATCACTGTTGTTTCCCAGAAGCCATCAGCTCTGTGAGGGAGTCATTGCCTGCCTTCAGGACCAACCTTCTGCCAACCGAGTTCCAGGCGTGATATCAGCATCCAAGAGGAGCAACGGAGCAGCCAGCTGATTCTGCCAGACTCCTGAGCTTCTGGATCCATGAGCATAGTAAAATGCTTGCTGTCTGACACCACTAAGTTTGAGGTAATTTGTTACACAGCAGCAAGAACTGAAAATGTTTGCTCATGAAATTAGCAAAAGGTTTTAAAATAATGGTATTTAGCCTTCATTGGAGTGCACATTGCATCCGTTCAGCCTTGATGGAAAATAACTTCATAATGCATTAAGGGTTTTAAAACCTCCAGACTTTTTGACTCTGTGGCACTATCCTAAGGATATGATCAAATAATGTGCACATTACTAATGCCTATATTATTTATGATAACTGTAGTGGCATATAAACTCTTCAACATTAAGTAAATTATTCAACAATTTTATTCAATTAAGTCATAAACTTATTAATTTGTGCTATTTAAGAGTTTTTAATAGCATGGGTGTGAATGACTGTCCAACCATGAAACAGAAGCTACTCCACGTATTTGAACACAGTTAAGACACAGGGAAATTTATAGAGAATTAGTTTCTCTGGTAACGTAAGAAGTGAGAAGCCAAGCAGGGGATGCAGAGCTCAGCAACCTCATGCTGAAGTGACATAGGAAAGAGTCCCTGTCATCAGCACCTAAGATTGGGGTTGCCTAGCAAAAAACAGGAACACAGCAGGCCTGTCAGAAGGATTTGCAGGCATGGAGGGCACTCTCACATGGCAGGTTTTGCCATCTGTGACAGCGAGAGAGAAAGGAGATATAGCCTTGATTCTCCCAGCCCTTATCCTCCATTCAAACTCACCTAGAATCTTACTGACCTAGGAGACAAGCAAGCACAGGACTCAAAATTAGCCCTCAGAGGTACACAGCAGGGTGGCAGAAGGGCAAGCAAAGTCTAAGGAAAGAGGCCTAGGACCAGCAATACAAAGGGAATGCAAAAAATAGAGTGAATACTTGAAGGCAGGTTGTAACGTGCACACCTGGACACTTGCTTTCACGTGCCTGTAAGATGATTGGAGAACAGAATTCTAAATGGTGGATTATTCAAAAGTGATTTAACTCTATGGTAACTTTAACTTTGCAAGTTTGACTTCCAAAATCTTAACATAATTGTTGATATTGATGAACTTACTTTGATAAGACAAGATTTCACTAGACCAATTAATTTTTTATAGATTCTCATCACAGAAAAAAAGACAAAATTTTCACTTAAAAATATATTGTTGACACATAATAATTGTATATATCTATGGGGTAAAATGTGACATGTTGATATATGTATGCATTGTGTAATTATTAACTTTAGGTAATTAACATATCCATCAGCTTAAAATGATCATTTCTTTGTGATGAGAACATTCAAAACCTTACTTCTAGCTATTTTGAAATATATAATGCATTAGTTTTAACTCTAGTCATCCTATGATGCAATAGAATGACAGAACTTATTCCTCCTTGTCAACTGTACCTTTGGACCCATTGACTAATCTCTCCCCCACTCTACTCTCCCCTCCCTTTCCCATCCTCTGGTAACCACTATTCTACTCTCTACTTCTATGAGACCAACTTTTAGATTCCACATATGAGTGGGACCATGCAGTGTTTGTCTTTCTGTTCCTGGATTATTTCACTCTCAGTAGTGGCTCTCCACTCCTAGAGGCCTTTCCACTCCTAGAGGTCACCCTTCACTCCTAGAGGTCGCTCTCCATACTAGGGGACACCTTCCACTCCTGGGGGTTGCCCTTCACTCCTAGAGGTCACTTTCCACTCCTAAAGGCCACCTTCCACTCCTAGAGGCAACTTTTCATTCCCAGGGGTTACCCTCCACTACCAGAGGTCACCCTCCATTTCTGAAGGCCACCCTGCACTCTTAGAGGCGACGCTTAACTTCTGGAGGCTACCCTCCACTCTTAGAGGCTGCCCTTCACTCTTAGAGGCCACCCTTCACTCCTGGAGGCCACTCTCCATTCTTAGAGTCTGCCCTCCACTCCAAGAGGTTGCCCTTCACACTTCGTGGCTTTTCTCAGCTACCAAAGGCTGCCCTTATTTCCTTGCCGCATAACTTTCTTAGCCATTACCAACCTCACTGAGCCAGCAAGAAAAATCCCCAGAATGAGTGTTCTACAAGACAGAGTCTTATATAGGAACATAATTCTAAGAGTGACATCTCCTCACCTTTGCTATATCCTCTCAGTAGGAAGCATGCACTCAAAGAGAGTAGATCCTACAAAGGTGTGAACACTGGGAGTTGTGGATCATTCGGGGGTTGACTTAGAGTCTGTCTGTAATAGATCCTGTGGGTAAGATCTACATACACTATTTATGGCACAACTGTATAGCTAAAAAGGAAATCTGTTCAAAATAGGTGGTCCTGAAAATAGAAAACTATAAGTAAGAACTTTTCAGTATTTTGTCCCATGGCCCAAATGAACATCCCTTAGAACCATATTAACCTAGAGTTAGTTTTCAGGAGGGTATTCTTAATTATAGCAGTAATCTAAAATAAATAATTGGCAGATAAAACAGAAACAAGCACCCCTCAACAAAATCCAACATTATTCCTCTCTCTCTCTCTCTTTTTTTTTTTTAGACGGAGTCTCACTCTGTAGCCCAGGCTGGAGTGCAATAGGGCAATCTTGGCTCACAGCAACCTCCATCTCCCAGGTTCAAGCAATTTTGCTGCCTCAGTCTCCCAAGCAACTGGAATTACAGGCACGTGCCACCACGCCTGGCTAATTTTTGTATTTTTAGTAGAAACTGGGTTTCACCATGTTGGCCAGGCTGGCCTCAAACTCTTGACTTCAGGTGATCCAGGTACCTCGGCCTCCCAAAGTGCTGGGATTTCAGGTGTGAGCCACCATGCCTAGCCTATTATTTCTCTTTTGACACACAGATATATTCCAAAGTATATGTAAGCATCTGTATAATTGCTATAACAATTTCACAGTTATTTATTGTGAAGTTAATGTTAATTAATTTATTCTGCTGTACTTATCTACATGATGCACCCACGAAAAACAATGATCACACCAACCTTGACCACTTATTATTTTAATTTTGTAATTGATTTTATTTTTTAGAGCAGTTGTAGACGCACAGCAAAATTAGGAGGAAGATGCAGAGTTCTCACATGTCTCCAGCCCCACATGTGCACAGCCTTTCCCATCATCAACTTCTCCCACAAAGGGGTCACATTTGTCCCAGTCAATGTAACACATCATTATTACCCAGAGGCCATAGTTTACATTTGAATTCACTCTTGGTATTGTACATCCTATGGGTTTGGACAAATGTACAATGCATAATGACAGTGTATAAATCATATGTTGACTTTTTCTTAGGAAAAAAAATCCATAAAATGAATGTAGAAACTAAAAGGAAGTGCTTTTGACCTAGTATTATTATTTGCTTGCTTTCGACCCTTGAAAGAGAAAACACAATGTCAGGATCTTGAAAAAAATTGGCAGCTAAGAAGGTTGTGTCCTTGGAACAGGAAGTAAACATTTATGAGGGATAAAATAAAGAATAGTTATTTTTGTTATTTATACTTTATCCCTGGAAATCAATCTATCATGTGTTTCATTTCTTCTTATCTCTCCTTTTGTTTATTTGACAAGTGTCCATTTTTTTGCTGGTTGGTTGGTTATTGTCATTTTTGCTGTTAGAATTGTAAATGCATACAATTTTAATATATATATGTATATACATGTATGTGTGTGTGCATGTGCATGCATGTCTATGTATTCAAATGTTGGTAGAATCACCTTAAAAGAAGGGGGGATGTGTTAACCAAGCTAATAAAATTGAGAAACACAACTGAGTTTCTTGTATTTTTTTAATTGGGGAAATTTTAGTCATTTCCTTGTTAGTATTACTCATTATTAAAAACATCAACAAAATTGGTACCCATCTAGAAATATGAGTTGCTTTCTGTGTTCACAAATATTTATAACATCGAAACACTCAGGAAGAAATAGAGAACATTTTGCAAAGTAAAAAGAGTGGACAAGTATAATCTTTTGCTGAAGAAATTAGAAATAATGGTAAGTGACCAGAATGGAAATATCTGAAAGTTCTTGTTAGAAAATTCCACTTGCCCCATCTCCCAACCAGCCATACTGTACTGTGGTCAAATATGTATGTATTCTGAATTGAATAACCAATATTGAGAGGTGACAACGTGCTAGCAGCCCTAGCTCGGTCTGGGCACCTCCTCGGTCTCTGCGTCCACCCTGACCACGCTTGAGGAGCTCTTCAGCCTGCCACTGTGCTGTGGGGGCCCCTCTCTGGGGCTGGCCGAGGCCAAGGCGGCTCCCTCTGCTCCCGGGGAGGTGTGGAGCGAGAGGCGCGGGTGCAGCACTCGCGGAAGAGCTCTGTCTGGGCTGCCAGAGTGCCCGGGCTGGGTGCCTCAAAGTCCCCCTGCGAGTACCAGTGAGAGGTGAAGCCAACTGGGCTTCTGGGATGGGTGGGGACTTGGAGAACTTTTCTGTCTAGCTAAAGGATTGTAAATGCATCAATCAGCACTCTGTGTCTAGTTAGAGGTTTGTAAACTCACCAATTAGCACTCTGTGTCTAGCAAATTGGGTAAGGGACTTGGAGAACTTTTCTGTCTAGCTAAAGGATTGTAAACCCACCAATCAGCACTCTGTGTCTAGCTAATCCGCTAGGGGACTCGGAGAACTTTTGTGTCTATCTAAAGGATTGTAAATGCACCAATCAGTGCTCTATGTCTAGCTAAAGGTTTGTAAACACACTCATTGCTCTGTCAAAACAGACCAATCAGCTCTCTGTAAAATGGACCAATCAGCTCTTTGTAAAATGAACCAATCAGCTCTCTGTAAAATGGACCAATCAGTAGGATGTGGGTGGGGCCAGATAAGGGAATAAAAGCAGGCCACTCCAGCAAGCAATGGCAACCCCTGAGTTCCGCTTCCATACTGTGGAAGCTTTGTTGTTTCTTTCTTTGTAATACATCTTGCTACTGTGCTCTCTTTGAGTCTGCGCTGCTTTTATGAGCTGTAACACTCACTGTGAAGGTCTGCAGCTTCACTCCTGAAGCCAACGAGACTAGGAACCCACTGGCAGGAATGAACAACTCCTGAGGCGCCACCTTTATGAACTGTAACACTCACCACAAAGGTTTGCAGCTGCACTCCTGAAGCCAGCAAGACCATGAACCCACCTGGAGGAAAAAACACTTCTGGACGCGCCGCCTTTAAGAGCTGTTACACTGACTGCGGAGGTCTGCGGGTTCACTTCTGAAGTCAGTGAGACCACGAACCCACCAGAAGGAAGAAACTCCAGACACGTCGTAACATTGGAAGGAACAAACTCTGGACACACCATCTTTAAGAACTGTAACACTCACCACGAGGGTGTGTGGCTTCATTCTTGAAGTTAGCGAGACCAAGAACCCACCAATTGCGGACACAGTATGGTTTGAAAGTGAATGAATGTGTGTGTGTGTATATAAATATATAGTATTTGGTTAAATATCTTTACGTAAAGAATGTGGCTTTTGGTGTGAGCTTTTAAAGAGCTCTTGAGATCACACTATATACAAAAAGAAATTAGACTAAGGATGTGAGTTAGACTATATCCTTAATTCAAACAAATTTAGAAAAAATTGAAACCTTTTTATACATAAACATAACCTATCTATTTTGACTATTGGTCAATTAAGATTTTTAAATTATCTTTTTAAATCCAATATATGGTGTTTATTTTCTTTTAACTTAACCTACATCCGGATTTATTGTATTGCCTTTTTATGCTAACATGTTGCAGAAATGCAAACATTTCTGTTATGGAGAGTTCGTTTATACACTTTTGTGTTTATCTCAAGGAAGTTGGAAATGTCTTAATCTTTTAGACAGTGAAGTTTATGTCCTGTCACAAAGACACAAATGCAAACTAAATGTTAAGTGTTTTATTTAAATTTTGTCAAATTGCCGTAATAATTTAAAGAACTTAACAAAATTTCATGGGAGCCTTCAAAATCTCTCTGGGGAAGGTTTTAGTACAAGGATTACATTTTTATTTATTATAAGAAAAAACTTTAATTTTAAATACCTGTTATGGGCTCTAAGTAAACTTAGTATACTCTATCTTTTACAATTTGAAAGGATTTAAACAGTAACTTGGTAAACTATTTTGGCCTTTTCTCAAAATGGTGATAAAACTTGCGATTTTCTATATACTCTTGCCGATTGCCAATTAGGGAAAGGAAAAGAGAAAAGGAATTACTAAAGAGGTTGATAGAATCTTTTAGTAATTTGAATAAAAATTTTCAGAATTAAAATTTATCTAGCTTTCCAAAAGTGTGTTATTTGTGGGCTATCCCCTAAATCCAAAGATTTTAAAGTAGAAACAATAAGAAAATAAGATACCACTTAACACTTTCAATTTGTCACCAGACTGTCAGAGATTAATATGATTAAAAGAGAAATAGAAGTAAAACTCAAGTAGAATTTTGCTATGACTGTATTCCTGAAAAATTAGAGGAGAATTGAAAAATATTTGTATTTAACTTAAATTGAATATAGATTTTTTTTTTTACTTTTTGCAAATAATATAAACTTCAATGATGATATTCCATTATGTGTCAGACGCTAGTTAAGTATTTACACAACAAATTAACTTTTCAAACTCACTTTATAGTATCCACCACATGGCTGTGTTCTATCCAAGAGAGTGTGAGTTGACTATGTGCACCACTGTCATGCCCTGCACATAAATACCTTCCACCTCTTTTGACTAGACAGAGACAAATACAGTATCTTGGAAACCATTTGTTGAAGATGGTCATCCCTCCAGGTAGAACAAATGTGGTCACTGACAGGTTTTGAACCGAGCTTTTGTTAATCAGGCACATCCATTTTGGAAGGAGTTGGAAATGAACTTTTCTTATAAATAAGTAAGAACAGATATTAACACATCATAAAATTTGGAGTTTGTGTATTTTGAATTGTTTTGAACTAAAATGAAGGCTAAGTAAAATATTAATAATTTCAGAATTAAGTGTAAATGAGGAAATGAGCATTTTTTAAACATTGTAGAACAATTAAAACAATTAGCAAAATCCAATGGTAATTAATAATACTAGATAACGTGGAAGTATAGTACAAGAGAAACACCAGAAGTAGTAGTCAGTATCAATAGGTTTTCATTTCTATCTCAATTACTATGCAATTTTTTGTAAATTACTTAAGGTTTCCAACTCCCAGTTTTCTCTTCTGTATGATAATAATAACTACTCGGGAGGCTGAGGCAGGAGAATGGCGTGAACCCAGGAGGCGGAGCTTGCAGTGAGCCGAGATCGCGCCACTGCACTCCAGCCTGGGGGAGAGAGCAAGACTCCATCGCAAAAAAAAAAAAAAAAATAATAATAATAATAATAAGACTTTTAAATTTGATTCCAATGAGAATGGAATGACATAGCATGTATCTAATCAATTGCAGTGTACAACAGAAAAATAGTTATTAGATAAATTTTAGTTCCCCTTTAAATAAGGAAAAGTTTTTTTTTAATATCACAGCCTATGTAAGACTGTATCTCTCTACTGACTTTAACATCATTTGTTAACATAAAAATTCAGTCTTAATTTATTTTAGAAACAATTATGTACTGTTACATTCTATACTTATATTTTAGAATTTATACTCTAATTGTTTTTATACTGATGAATGCCCATGACATTTTCTGAAGATGATTACTTCAGTTTCACTTTTCTTATGATCATTTTAATTTTAAAACAGTGATAGAAGTAATAGCTAATGTAGTTACAGGTATTCACATGATACATTTATTATCCTATTTAATCCTCACAACAACCCAAGCAAGTGTCATTATTCTAATTTTATAGATCAATTAACTAAGATTTATGGAGACGAAGTAATTTATGTTATATCCACTCAATTAGTAAGTGATAGAGCTGTCTAGAATCATGTTACTTACCACCGTCTTTTTCAATAAGGTCATAAGTTTAATTTAAATAAAAACCCAGGTACTACTACATGAGTAGGTATGTGTGGTAATTCATTTTTAAGGGTAAATAACTGTTGGGTAAAATGCATGTAGACACAAATAATTGGATGCATTAATATGACACAATTATTTTGAAATGTAACTGAAGCCTACAGTTTAGGCACGGCAAGGAAAGAGAACCTTACAAAGGGCCTAAGATGGAAACAGCTTTCACTGTGCTTGAGGAATTAGGATAAAGCCAGTGTACTCAGAGCATAATGGCTGATGTGCTGGAGGTATTTTAAAGGCAGCTGTATAATGAGAGGCTCATGAAGGCTATGATCAGCCTACATAAAATTTTGTTTGGAGGAAAAAATTTCTAATTTCAGAGGTGAATGATTTTTCTAGGCCAATGACAATGTCTTTTCATCTTTTTAGTCATTCATGTAAGTTTGGTGCTGATTGGAATGAGGTAGTTGAGAGGGTGAGAGGGAGGGTTAGAAGATAACAAGGAAAGTGAAAGCCAGAGAGTGCATGCAGCTGATCAGGAGACAAAGAAGATCCACGAAAACAAAGCTCTGCAAATGCCAGAAAAAGATTCAAGCAGGAGAGGAAGGTAAGTGCCTGACAGGAGAAAAACAAACCCTTCACTCTTATTCCAGGGAAGATGAAGAAAGCTGACAGTGCTTCAGACGAATTTGTAGAGTGATACTGAGAAAATGAAAGAGGAATCCCTTTCATTTTACCAAGCGGTATGCAGTTACCTGTATACAGAGAAAAAGAGAGATGAGGGGGTTGGGATGGTGAAAAGAGAGAGAAAGAGAGAGAGAGGGTATATAGACATGAAGAGACAGGGAAGGTTAGAAAGATTTGTTTCAGAGTGAGAAAGAGAGATATTTAGAGAAATATTCCCAGAATGGCAGATCAAAGACTTTCAAAATTCACCATTATGGAAAAAGCACTGAGAACATTGTCAAAAGTTGTCAAATTCAACATGTTCATTAAATTAAAAGCTTGAAACAATGCAAGAAGCCTTTATTTAAAAACAAATATTGAATCCAGATAAAAACAGCAAATTTTGTAGCCTCTTAACTTGCCCTATTCCCATTCAATCTTTCCACATAACCACAATCAATTTGAAGACCAACCTTACATTGACAGTAGCTATGAAAACCAGCAGCCAAGAAAACACTGGAAGATGCACAATGAGCTTGGAGCTTCCCAAAGGCTACACCCCACAGAATCTCAGGGGTTGTCTTTATTTGATGCCACTCAGAATTTAGTTTATGCGAACAAGTCTGTCCTGAGAGCATTTGTCAAAAATAAGGAGTGTCAAATGATTAATATTACAGATGCCTGGGGTGGCAATTCCAGTTGGAGATACCAAAAGGCTGGCCAGAATCCTTCAGAGGAAAACTAAGAATGAGATATCAATAGGGTGCATGAAATAGGTCTGACGTATTCATAGGACTCTAGAAAGACATGTACATGTTCAGGGCTGTGTGCATGTTTAAAAAAGACCCAAAAAGGCCCTAAGCTCTCACCTCTGGCTGACTTTAAGGTCCTGTACAAACATACAATATGACAGAATTATAAACTGCTTACTAAAGTATTGAAAAATGCACATAACACACACACACACAAAGCTATTTGACGAAAGCTGGGAGACATATTGATTCAAGGTGTTTAAGAAAATTTTTGCATTGTGATTAGTTAATTCCTTAACTAAGAGAATTTAACAACCATACTGGAAAAAAGAATAGACACCCTAAAAAATTATTTCAGGAATCTAACTAAAAACAACAACAATAATGAGAGCAACAAGCAGTTGCTAACAAACACTAGCAGGAAGGTTCATTTCAAATGATACCACATTACATTATTTAAAATTTTTGGTTTTAATGACAAAAATTATGGTGCATACAAAAAAACAGGAAAGTTTGTCCTGCATACAGAAAAATAAAAACAAGTCAATAGAAACTGTTTCTGAGAAAACTCAGACGCTAGACTTACTAGAAGAAAACTTTAAATCAATTATTACAAATATGTTTAATGAAGAAAGGGAGAATATGTTTACAAAATTGGAAGAATGTATGAAAATGATGTATTCATTAAATAGATAATATCACTAAAGAGAAATAGAAAGAAATGAGTTTTAAATGAAACTAATAGATACTCTGGAGTTGAAAAGTACAATAACTGAAATTAAAAATTCACTAGAAAAGCTTAATAACAGATTTAAGAAAGTAAAACCATCAGGTAATTTGAATATAGATCAATTGAAATCATCTAGTCTGAAGAACAGAAAGAAAAAATAATGAAGAAAAGTGAACAGAGCCTCAGCGACCTGTGTACCATAATAGGAGTCCAGGAAGAAGAAGTAGAGAGAGAAAGGGGCAAAAGATGGCTAAAAATTTCCAAAATTTATGGAAGATGTTAATCTACACATCCAAGAAGCGTAATTAACTCTAGCACACATTCAAAGAGGTCCACATGCACATGTATCATAGTCAAACTGTTGAAAACAAAAGACAATAATAGAAGTGACTTACTGTGTAAAAGGGATTATTAGTAAGATTATCAGCTGAGTTCTCATCAGAAACCATGGAAATCACAAGGCAGAAAGGTGACATGTTCAAAGTGCTAAATAATAATGTCAACCAATAACTTTACATTTAGTAAATCAATGCTTCAAAATGAATGATGTATTAAGACATTCCCAGATAAACAAAAACAGAGAATTCTCTTTGAGAAGACCTAGCAGGTGTGTCATAAAAAATTATAAAGGAAGTCCTTCATGCTGAAATGAAAAGACACTAGACAATAATTAAAATCCACTTGAAAAAATGAAGAGCACCAGAAAGATAATGATATAGGCAATTATTTTTTTAAATACATTTTAGTTGTAATTTTTTCCTCTCCTGTCTATTTTTTTAAAGCTGCACATATGCCAAAAGGTGAAAATTCTCCCCCTCTACATGAAGCAGCAGTATTACCAAATCCGACAACATGCAAGCCATAAAGATGTCTATATTGGGATGAGTAAAGAAGTTCTGCTGGAAACCACTCCCCTGGAGAGCAGCAGGACAGGCATATTCTGTGGCCTGGAGAGAGACAACAGTGTGTGTCTGAAAAGAAACTCATGAGCCCTGGGATAGGGGTGTGGTAGGGAAACAGCGTTCTGGTCTTTCTGGGAGGTGGAGCTAGTGCAGATACCTTACCTCACCCAGAGACATAGGCCATTTCACCAGAAGTTCCCCCAGGCACTGTAGTCCATGCTGGTACCTGTGCTTGTCATTGAAACATCCATGGGCAAGCCAGGTGGTCCAGCTGTGCCTAGTTGTGTCTCACCTTCTCCTCTGCAAATAGGAAGCTCAGGGCACTGGATGTTGTACAGTCCAGCACATCCTCTGAAACAACAGAGAACACCTCACAATAAACAAAGATCAAGTACATACCTATCTGCTCTTGCCTCAGCTGCCTCTTACCGATAAGCGTCACCTACTGGCCTGTAGGTTAAACTGCACAACCCAATATAAATCTGGCTGATGGAAGAACAAAGGGCTATAGAAGCAAAGCTGAAATACAGTACCACAAATCCTCTACAGTAACACCCTTGTTAGAGGTTGAGGGCACAAATAAATCCGTGAATAAAATTAGATAAAAATCCCAATCTAAATAAAAGTAAATTCAAAACCAAGAAGTGTCAACTTCTCCAGATGACAAGTAACTAGTGTAAGAATTCTGGTATCATGAAAAGCTGAATGTTGTGACACCACCAATGGATCACACTAGCTCTCTAGCAAAGAACTCTAACCAAAATGAGAACTCTGAAATTACAGATAGATCATTCAAAGTATAGATTGCAAAGAAGATCATTGAGATCCAAGAGAAGGTTGAAAGCCAACACAATGAAACCACAAAAGCAATCCAGGGAATGAAGAAAGAGATAGATATATGAAAAAAAAAGAACTACTGGAAATAAAAAATTCACTTAAGGAATTTAAACGTGTAGCTGAAAACTTTAGCCATAGAATAAACCAAGCAGAAGAAATAATTTTGTAGCTTGAAGATCAGTCAAATCAGTCTTTCAAAGTAACCCAGTCAGACAAAAATAAAGAAAAAAATAAACCCAACACCTTTGAGAAATGTGAAATTATTTAAGTGATCAAAAATATAATTTACAGAAATTCC
This sequence comes from Hylobates moloch, assembly GCF_009828535.3. Classification (NCBI taxonomy): domain Eukaryota; kingdom Metazoa; phylum Chordata; class Mammalia; order Primates; family Hylobatidae; genus Hylobates; species Hylobates moloch. The sequence goes on along the minus strand of NW_026652284.1, from coordinate 50,326,871 downwards.
TAAGGAAGAGGAAGAAAAATAAAGAAATTTGGAAAGCATATTTGAGGAAATAAGGCAGGATTTTTTTGTTTATTTTGCTGGAGATGTAGACATCCAGATACAAGAAATTAGGCAACACCTGGGAGATATGACACAAAACGAATGCCAACAAGCATATAGACATCAGACTATCTTTCTTAGATATGCCACTGAGAAAGAACATATCTTAAAATCATCTAGAGAAAAATGATTAATCTCCTATAAGTGGAATCCCGTTATACTAATAGCAGACTTAACAGAAACCCTACAAGCCAGAAGAGATTGGAAGCCTGTTTTTTGCCCCCTTCAAAAAAATTGCCAGCCAAGGATTTTATATCCTACATAACTAAGCTTCTTAATTGAAGGGGAGATCGTCTTTCCCAGACAAGCAAATACTAAGCGAATTTATCACCACTAGATTGGTCCTATAAGACATGCTCAAGGAAGTTCTGAACATGTAAACAAGAGGATGCGACTCATCATCATAAAAAGACCTGTAAGTACAAAGATCACAGATTTTACAAAGCAATTACACAATTGAAACTCCAAGGCAACTAGCTAACAACATTATGTCAGGAACAACACCTCACATATCAATACTAACCTTAAACATAAATAGCCTAAATGTTCCACTTAAATCCTGCAGCTAAAAACATGCTTAACAGTGAGACAGAATGCTTTCCCTTCAGATGAGGTAAAAGACAAGTCTACTCTTGCCATTTCTTTTTTTTTTTTTTTTTTGAGATGGAGTCTGGCTCTGACGCCCAGGCTGGAGTGCAGTGGCGCAATCTCAGCTCACTGCAACCTCTGCCTCCCAGGTTCATGCCATCACTCTTGCCATTTCTATTCAACATTTTACTGTAGTTTTTGCCAGAGTAAGAGGAAAAAAAGTTACCCAAATGGATAGAAAGAAGTAAAATTATCTCCATTCTCAGATAACCTGATCTTGTACAGAGAAAACTTAAGAAATCAGCATCAAAACTATTGATTTAGTAAATAAGTTCAGCAAAGTTGTGAGATACATAATCAACACACAAAAATAAAATGCATTTCCATACACTAACAATGTACAATGTGAAAATGAAGTTAAGAAAAACAATAGGATGAATAAATAAATTTAACAATGAAGTACAAGACTTGTATACTGAATAATATAAAACGTCATTGAAGAAAATTAAAACCTAAATAAATGTAAAGACACATTATGTTATTACATCAAAGGACTTAACATTGTTTATGTGATATTTTAGTCAGCTAGGTCAGCCATAAGAAAATACCATACACTTGATGTCTTAAACAACAGAAATTTATTTCTCACAGATCTGGAGTCTTGGAAGTCCAAATTCAAGGGGATGGCATAACAGGTGTCATTTGAGATCTCATCTGTTGGCTTATAGGTGACTGTCATTTCACTGTATACTCTCATGATCTTTTTACTGTCCACACAAGAGGAAAATGAGTGATTTCTATCTCTATCTCTCTTCCTTTACTTATAGGACTATTAATCAGACCAAATTAGGGCTCCCATCCTTATGACTTCATTTAACCTTAATTACCTCCTTATAGACCCTATCTCCAAATAGGGGTCACATTGGGGATTAGGACTTCAACATGTGAATGGGGAGAGGTAAAATTCTGTCCATAGCAGATGGCAATACTTCCTAAAGAATCTACAAATTCAGTGCAGTTCACCTCAAATTTCCAGTTGCCTTTTTAAACTTGTTTATTTATTTTATTTTATCTTGCAGAAATTGGGAAATTGACCCAAAATTGGGTTTTGGAAATTAAAGGGACACAGAATAGCCAAAAAAATCTTGAATAAAGAATAAGTCATAGAGGACTTACAGTTTTTTTTTTTATTTTAAAACACCGCAAGGCTTGAATGATCAAGACAGCATAAGCGTAATATTGGCATAATAGACATATACATAATACCGGTAGGTCAGTGGAACAAAATTGAGAGTTCAGAAATAAATCCTTACATTTAGGGTCAATTGATTTCCAATAAGCATGTCATGAGAATTTACCAAGAAATAATAATATTTTTAACAATACTTCTGGTTTCTTAAGGGAAATAAAAAATATTCTAAAGTTAGGCATGATGGTTACACAATTGTGTGAATATATTAAATTACTAAATTGTACACTTTAAAAGAATGGATTTTAAGGTATGTGAATTATGTCATTAAATTGCTATAGAAAGGAAGACGGAAAGATACAAAGAAAGCTATTAGTAAGATAAATAGTTCCAGACAGTGTTAAATGTTTAATATAATCTATCAGAAATGTAATACAAAGGGAGTCATCCTGGCTTCATACTTTTTCAAAATATGTGTTCAAATATACTTGTGCTTCTTTGGAGAAGGCCAACTGCTGGGCTCAGCCACAATGTTCTTACATTTTCATTTTTTAGAATGATAGCAAAATATAGGAAAAGTCTTCTGAGGTTATTTGCAAGCAATTTAGTGCAATAAAAACCATGACATCTAAATAATGCTGGGAGAGAAAAGAAAACAGGAAAGATTGCATGAATAGTAGAAAAAGTTTGCATCAATGAACTGGAAATATAAAAGGAGGTGATGATTGGTTAGCAGAAGGGTTGGAATTAGTATTGTATTGTATTGTATTGTATTGTATTGTATTGTATTGTATTGTATTGTATTGTATTGTATTGTATTGTATTGTATTATTATTTTGAGACAGAGTCTCACTCTGTCGCCAGGCTGGAGTGCAGTTGCACGATCTCGGCTCACTGCAACCTCTGTCTCTCAGGTTCAAGCAATTCTCCTGCCTCAACCTGCCGAGTAGCTGGAATTACAGGCACATGCCACCTCACCCAGCTAATGTTTGTATTTTTAGTAGAGATGGGGTTTCACCATGTTGGTCAGCCTGGTATTTTAGTGCTGATGCCATTTCTGGCTGGGCTTTGTCCTGGATATGAGCATGAGAGTGGGTTTCTGATATAAAGTGAAGAGAAGACCACAGGGGATGAGAAAGCCAATGAACCAAGACGCTGGGATTTGGAATGGGTTGTCCTATGGCTGCTGCTAATGACAATGTTGGCAGGAGCTGAAATGCAGTAGACAAGTGCTAACATTTTTTAAAAGTAAAGAAGTGACTGTGATGAGTTGTACAGATGGCAGCATGGGGAGGAAAGCATGACAGTAAGTTCTGAGAGAATGAGGCTGAAATAGCAGGTCATTTTGGAGGATTGTGGAGTGGGCAATACTTCAAAGATATGGCAGGTAAATTTAAAAAAACACTATGTCACCTTAAGACCCTGAGATGAAAGGGCAAATGAAGAGAGAAAGATTAAATGAGCCTTGGGATAAGACCAGGTTTCTCACAAAACAGTCAAGACAATGCTATGAGAAGGCGAGTAGATGTAAGAGAGTTTGCAGATTGTAAAGCATGATTTCTGATAAATATATCAAGATGTTTCTGATGAAAGAGGAAGTGGAAGTGAGTACATTTTAAAAGAACAGTTTTCAACATTATAAACTTGAATGACAAATGCTGTTGTAGTGTTATTGAAAGAAACTCTTTTAGATGTGAATATGAGCCCCCATTTGCCTCATCCACACAAAAAATAGATACGTATTTTCTTTTCTTTTTTTTTTTTTTGAGATGGAGTCTTGCTGTGTTGCCCAGGCTGGAGTGCAGTGGCACAATCTCAGCTCACCGCAAGCTCCACCTTCCAGGTTCACGCCATTCTCCTGACTCAGCCTCCAGAGTAGCTGGGACTATAGGTGCCTGCCACTACCCCCGGCTAATTTTTTGTATTTTTTAGTAGAGACGGGGCTTCACTGTGTTAGCCAGGATGGTCTCAATCTCCTAACCTTGTGATCTGCTGGCCTTGGCCTCCCATAGTGCTGGGATTACAGGCGTGAGCCGCCGTGCCCGGCCAAAAATAGATACATATTTGTTTTTACATAAACCAATATTTGGAATTTGAACCTTGGGCCACCTCCCATGCATTTCTGCTGTATCCAAGGATAACATGTTAGAAATAAAGGAACAACACGGGAGGAAGAGGGCCAGAGGCTCTCAGCTCAGAGGACCGTATTACTGGAGGGTACGTGTGAGCTGTGATTTCATAGCTAAAGATCACCCAGGATAATGAAACTTAGCAGCCTGGGAGCTCTTGTGTTCCCAGAGTATCTCTGACAAGCAATCCTTGACAGCAAGTCTGCACTTCCAACCAACGGTAACCACTGTTTAGGTGATGAATGGCAGCAGTGGTTTCTTGGTTCTGCCAAGAACAAGGTGAGCCAGCTGTTCTCTGGCATTGCAAGTCAGAAGGAATCTTGTGCAAAGTAAAAAACAATTTTCATGGTTTTGCTTTTTACTTCCCTGTGACTTCTTTTTGCTAGTCTCATGACCACCATTTTTTCTTACTGCAAGAACTAAACAAAAAGAAATAGAAGTTATTAGAGAACTCGACGGGCTTATGAAAATCTCAGTAACTCAAGTATAGTGGGAAATTTTCTTTTAAATCTTTTCTATAATTTTGTGTTCAGTTTGTATATACACCCAAACACACACACACACACACACACACACACACACACTATACAGTTGACCCTTGAACAATGCAGGGGTTAGCAGCATTGATGCCCCCTCCCACATAGTCAAAATTTGCTGTATAACTTTTGACTCCCCAAAATCTTAATTACCAATTGCCTACTGTTTATCAGAATCCTTACTGATAACATAACCACTTTACACATATTTTGTATGTGTTTTTTATATATATGTATATATACTGTATTATTATAATAAAGTAAGCTAGAGAAAGTAGAATGTTATTAAGAGAATCATAAAAAAGAGAAAATATACTTACTATTCATTAACTGCAAGTGAATCATCATAAATTTTTTTCCCCTCATCATCTTCACAGTGAGTAGATTGAGAAGGAGCAGGGAGAGGAGGGGTTGGCCTCGCTGTCTCAGGGGTGGCAGAGACGGAAGAGGTGAAGGAGGTGGCAAGGGAAGTGGGAGAGGCAGGCATACTTGGTGTATATTTTATTTTTAAAATTCCATGTATACGCGAACCCACACAGTTCAATACCTTGTTGTTCAAGGGTCAACAGTATATATAATTGTTTAAACAATTTCTTGTTTCTTGGGCGTCACAGCTCTCAAGAATAAAGATCACAGTCAAATGATTACTTTACTCCAGCTTCTTCGAAAGCTCCTGGAATTCCAAATCCAGTCGTCCTTCCTTCACTTCCCTGCTTGATATTCACATTTGCCCTTTATGAAGGTCTCATTCTTCAATTACATTATCTTGCTGAGTTTTCAGGAAAACAAATGTGAGGCGATGCAAGATGGATTATATCTCTTGGACCATGGCATCTCCTGGGCTTTAAATGAAATCCTGTAAGTCACCACTTTGATCCGTAATACTAGAGAAACACTGGTTCTTTTTCTCCAAGTGGACAGTAGCTTAAGAAGGGCATACATTTTAGTCAACTCTGGATGCACTGAGACCTCCGTGTGACACTGCTCTTCCCCAGTGTGAGGGGGAACACAGGACCCTTCACAGTCTGGCTCTAACCTTTCTACCTCAGCCATTTCCACTCTATCCACATACCCAAGATTTCTCTCTTGCAACTTTTTCCACCGTTCCCTAGTCATATCAGGGTCTTTGTTTACATTGTTTCTGGTCTTTCTGCCTAGGATGCCTTCTGTCCCGATCTTCATTCAGTGACCTCCCACACATCTTTTTTATGCAGAAATCCTTCCTGGATTCTCTTTAGGGAAAACCAGCTAGGCAGAATATCCTTATCACCAAATAAATGCATTTTTATTTGTTAGATGTCCCTGGGAAACAGCTTTTGAGGCAGAGATTTAGATGCAAGAGGTTTCATGAATAGTGTTTTCCGGATGCCTATAAGGAAAAGATAAAGCTCAGCTGGGCAGGTGATGAAGTTGAGCTGTGATGGAGCTGTAGTAGAGTGCTTAGTTGATCCTAGCAGGGGTCTGGAGTTGGGATGACTTTTCAGAGTTGTCTGGAATACAGGCAGAGACAGGGTCTACACATCAATAATTGGATGTTGGCTGCTCCCGGGGAGAAGCATAGTTTGTGTTGAGGCAGTGCTCTTTGACCAAGAAGCATAAGCAGGGACCACACTGGGAGCATCAGCTGAAAATATTACTGGCAGAAATTGTGGAAGGCAACATGCTACAGTCCGTTCATGTGTTCTTTAGTTCCATCTTCTCCCTCTTGGAAAATGGATTTCCATTACCAGATGAATTCTATTGAGATGAAGTATGCTCATTACTCTACTCCCATTTGTCTTCGTGAAGTCATTTTCTGCCACTACTCTCACCAAATTCTATTGACTTCATCTTCAATGAGCATTTCTGTTGGGTACAATGGGTTACTTGGCTGAGTGATCGAAACCCTTATCATCAAGGGATCTGCAGCACCGGTCATGATGTCTTCTCAGAGTGTGGCAGCTTCGCCTTTTCACTTATTGGCAAACATGGACCCAAGGGTACAAAAGCTGTTCTCATGTTCTTCTCAGGCTTCATATGTAATACCAGCTCTGTGTTCTCCTATGACAGGGTCTACTATGCCTGCCAGGATGGGGACCTGTGTCCTTGCCTGCTCTTAACATGAAGAGCCTGAAGTGACTAAGTGGAAGCCAGAAATTTGAGTGCAGAGGGACTCTTCCAGTGTGCCTTAGGAGAAGCCATCTCCATCCTGGGACAAACCTGCACTGCTCATGTCTTGAGAGTGTTATTCATAAAGAGGACTTTTCCATGTACTTCTGAGGAAACCACAAAGTACAGAGGGGAACATATTGTTATAATGAGAGCTACTCCAAAAGTGGATGGTAATTTCCTTTAACTTCTATCAGGGACTATTTAAGTTCATAGCAAATTTTAAGTACATTTCTTTCTCTTCATGTGGTACTCTTTGATGACATTGAGAATATCTGACTAAATCTTCTACTCCTGTTTCATTTTCTCTTTTTGACTATGGCAGCTAGAGACAGATTTTGTTTATGCTGGTGCTGGAAATAAATGGAGATGACTAGAACACACAATTTCTTCTCTTTTTGTTGTTCTTCAGGTATCCTATACATTAGGGGAGAAATTTGAACCATATAATTGTCCATATAATTTTGACTATATACATATATAGAAAAATATAAATAAAACTAAAAGTTAGGTTTAAAATTTTCATTGATAGAATAATTGATTTTAGTCATACTAAAATCATACATTTTTATATTATAGAGCAATGAGTAGATATAACATTTGGGAATCAAGTATCTTACTGTGCATAGGAAAATAGAAATATTGTTTTAATGAAAGTGGGAAAAACCTTGGTGTTAAACTGAAATTAGAGTTATTGGTATAAACACATTCTTTGAATATTAACTCCTTTTTGTCAGACTTTGTACATCATAGCAGACAAATGTTCTTGGTACAATAGTTAGAAAAACTGACTAAAATGCATAAAGCACATTGTAATGACATTGCATATCTGAAAAACAAAGATTGGGTAAATTAAAATTTGGTAATTTTGTAATATCTGGCTGTTTTTCCTTTGTAGGCACTTTCTTGTATTTTGGGTAAGGACAGCTTTGCTTGTATAAGACAGAAAGATTCTACTGGGAGAAAGAGAAATCAGCAGCATGTTTTCATTCATAAGGGACTGGAACTAAAAAATTCAAAACTTGCAGGGATTCAACACTATGGCTAGTTTTCCCTGGAACACTTGCTGAGAATAGGGGCTGCACAGGAGTCCAGGGAGCTAGAAACCGAAAACTTCTACATGTCCAAGTGAACCAAACCTGCCCCATATCAATTTCTCATTGGAATGAGATGATCAATCCCTCGTCCTATCTATTTAGCACAGGAGAGGGGTGTGAGTTATATTATCTGGGATCTCCGGAGTTCTTCTATGTATTAGGTATGGTATACAATCAAAGGTGCTAGAAATATGTAGAGGCAGAACAATTAGGCAAAAAACAAAAGCAAAACAAAAAAGCTGTGGAGAGACTGAATTTACAGACAACAGACAGACCACCCAAGACACTAGAACTCTGACCAACACTTCTGCAGCAGCCAGCCCAGGATGCCAACTCAGAAACCCTGCAGCAGCCAGTTTAGGAAATCAACCACCAAACTCTATAGCTATCAGCTCCAAATGGTCAGGACTTGGTCAATGACTGCCAGCTTCCCTAATTTTTATCCCTGCTTCTATCTTAGGACCATCCAGGGAAAGCCAAATATGGATCTCTAGCCAATCACATAGAACGCTCCTTCAAGGTAGCCAACTCCAGCTTCCCCAGGCCAATAGCCTCATCACAACACATATTTTCTGCTGTAAAACTTTCCCCTTTCTTTGCCTACCTGTGAGTCTCTGTCAAAACAGAGTGAGGCTGGCTGCCTTCCTTCCTGTAGCAATCTCCGCATTAACAAGTTTTTCTTTTCTCATGTAGGTGGTCTTCATTTATTTCTATTCCAATAATGTTACAATAAAATAATTGATAAATGAAAACATAATAAAGATATTAATACAAATAGAAAAGGGCAAAAAAGGAGGAATAAAGAAGCAAACAACATATGGAACAAAGGAAAAACAAGTAAGGATACAATATATAGAGCAGTAATTACATTAAATATAACTGGACAAAAAAATCTAATTCAAAATCAAAACCTTGTTAGGATTTTAAAAAGGAGGGACCCACCAATATGTTAATTGCAAATTAAATACAATTACATTTTGAACAAAGGTCACACAACTTGATTGAGTATAAAATGGTAGAAAAATATATATTATGCAAAACGAAGCAGAAGAAATATGATGTGGAGAAATTAATAGCAGTTAAAATATAATGTATGTTTAATAGAAGTAAAAGTATTGCTAGAAATAATGATAATTCATGATGAAAAAGAATCAATTTAACATAAAGACATAATGCCTCCAGATTTGTATGCATCTGATATGGTTTGGCTCTGTGACCCTACCCAAATCTCATCTGGCATTGTAATCCCCATGTATTGGGGGAGGGGCCTGGTAGGAGATGTTTGGATCATGGGGATGGTTTCTCATTTGCTGTTCTTGTGATAGTGCATGAATTCTCATGAGAGCTGATGGTTTTAAAAGTGTTCGGCTGTTCCCTCTTCACTCTCACTCTCTCCTGCTGTCATGTAAGATGTGCCTTTCTTCCTCTTCACCTTCTACCATGATTGTACACTTCCTGAATTCTCTCCACCCATAAAGAATTGTGAGTCAATTAAACCTCTTTTGTTTAGTTATCCAGTCTCAGGTAGTATCTTCATAGCAGTGTGAAAACAAACTAATACAGCATCTAATAATATATCTTCAAACATATATAAAACAAAAATTGTCAAGAAAAGCAGAAATAGACAAGTGTATTTGGAGATTTTAACATACCTTTCACCATAACTGATGTAACATACAGAGAAAATTATCTGTAAAGACATAAATTGAGCAATGTGATTAACTGCCTGGACCTAATTGACATATGTTAGTTATTGGAAAACATTGTAGAATGCACATTTATTCCAAGTGCAGTTGGGAGATTTACTTGAGCCATAAAACAGGTAACAAATTTCACATGATTTAATTCACAATGAGAATGTTTTTTGGCCAGGGTTGCATTAAACTGGAAATCAACAGAAAGCAAACTAAAATATCTCCAAATTTGGAAATTAAGCACACCGATTCTAAGTAGGTTGTGAACAACAAAAAGTACTCATGACAAAAATCTTCTAAATTTTGAACAGGATTAAAAAAGGATGCATGAAAACACATAGTGTATTGCCAAAGTAGGGATTAAAGGGAATATATTGCTTTTAATGCGTATATTAAAAAGAAAGAAAAAAGCTGCAAATTAGTGATCTAAACTTCATGTCATATGATTCTCTATGTCAAAAAGTAAGAAAAAAAGAGCAAAAAAAAAAAAAAATCCCCAAAACAGAAAAAAGGAAATTGTAGAGATAAGTATGTAAATAGAAGAAAGATAAAACATTTAAATAGAGAAAATCAACAAAGCCGAAGGTTTGTTTGTAAATTATGAGTAACATTGGTGAACAACTATTGAGACTAATCAAAGATAAAAAGCAAAAGCAGAAATGATCAATATCAGGAATCATATATGATCATCATAACATATCCTATAGACATGAAGAAGATTTACAGAGATACTATGAACAATTTTACATAAATTTGATGATGTAGATAAAAATTTTAAGTCTATGAATTAAAACATATACCTGAAAGAAGAAAGAATGAACAATTTAAATTTTCCTATGACAAATAAAGAAATTTAATTTGAAAAATAAAGTTTTCTTTAATGGAACTATTAGACCCAGAATGGAAATATTAGACCCAGATGTTTTCACTGGTGAATTCTTTCAAAAATTTAAGAAAGAAATAGCTCTTATGTACAAAAATCTGTCCAAAATCTAGGAAGAATTACTTATTAATTTTCTTCATGTCATCAATATAATTTTTATTTCAAATCCAAAAATTATTGTAAGTAAATAAGAAAGGAAAATTGAGAGTGAGGGAGAGAGGGAAGAAGGAAGAAAGAGAGAAAGGCAAATATGTTATTAGGAACATAATATTTAAAAAATCAAAAATACAGCAATACATAAAAATCATAGTACACACTAATCAAGCGTTGTTTATTCAAGAAATACAAGTTGGTTGAAAAATTACAATACAAATTTTGATTAACAGAATACTGATTCATGAAATTTGCCTCATTAAAAACATAATCATCTCAATAAATGAAGAAAAACTAGATAAAATCAAATACCCATTAATAACAGACTTTAATAATCTAAGAAATGAAAGGAATTTTAAAAATCCTACTATCATTAAGCACATTCGCGATGAACCTGCAGCAAACGTGTTTAATGGTTGCAGTAGAGCCTGTGAACTTTCTTTCTTACCAAGCAGTAGTAGGTAGGTGTTAGTTGTAGAAAGTGATTTATTATTTGCCTAATATTTATAAAGATATAATTTATTTCCATTCTCAGAGAGTATATGCATTTTGAACTGAATGTTTCTCAGATGCTAATAGCTACACATAGTATCTCAGGAAAGGTTAATACCTAACACAGTTTAGCTCCACTTAAGTTCATTTAACATCGAATTAGAAAGACAGACTTCCTATTATGGAGAGTGCGGCCATTGGACACATACTCTACTAAGAGCTCCACAATCATTTTCAGGTAGAAATGAGAGTTGTGCAATTTTTGTTGAAGTGATGGTGAGGGGAAGAATGCCAGCTGTTAATGAGGGGCATCATTAGCTGATGCTCTAATCCAGTAAATATGGAAGCTTCTCTAATCAAAGTCTGATATTACCTTCCATTCACATTCTCCACTTGTACCATAGCATCATCAAACATCTTTATTAACCTTTTAAAGTCAATTTCCCCTGATAGCATATGAAGTTTTTGAGGGCAGAAACTTCACGGCAACTAGTTTAATGCTTGGCACCAAATAGGAACTCAATGGAATTTGCTGAAATAATTGCAAACCTGTTGTTACTATGAGTCACACTGAAGAGAACTGTTTTCAAGTATAGGAAATTTTTCTATCAAACCACAAAAACATGATAAACATATATTATTCTAATCACATGATCTTTGTCCCATATAGGAGATTACTTAGAAAACTTAACTGCACTCTTTAAATATATAAGAAAGTATTATCATGCCACTTTTTAGCCATAAGTTTGGCTAATAGACAAAGATGATAGACACCTCATTCCAAAGAGATATTTGACACCACCATCAGCACTTCCAAGTGTAGGGAGATAAAACTGATTTGTACTTTTAGCCTACAGCAGGAGGAGAAAGTCTGAGGTAAGAAGAGAGAGCTGTGGGTCTTCTGTGATTCCATATATCCAAGGAAAAGGGATGGAGAACCCTATTACTTTAGCTGCTTAGTGAAAAGGGCAGTAGTTGGTCCACTTCTCAAAGCTTGTGCAAGGTGGATGCCATGACAGATTTCTAACCTATACCTGAGAAAAGACCAACAAGCTCTGCTGATGGCAGGCCTAGGAGAGGTGACTGTGTGAGGATCTGTTATCCTGTTCTCATGAAGATGGCTGGGGCAAAGAATAAATAGAAAGGTTCTGTAGATCAATGTGACTCGTGTAGGCTGCTTGCATGAGAACTGGATGCAGTTACTCAGATTCCATCCAGGTGGTCCACCAGACTTGTGGAAAAGGACAGTTCACAGGGAATAAAGCAGGAGCCCAATAAGAGGAGGTTGACAAGCCCTTATTATTTTCTCCCTGGACACAGAAGAAGACTACATTTCTTTGAATGCTTTGCAAATATGTCTGAATCCTGAAAAATAAATTTATTTATGTTTTATTGTATATATTTAAGATATACAACATGATGTTTTGATATACATAGTGAAGTGATTACTATAGCCAAGTAAATTAACATGTTATCATCTCATGTAGTTCCCTTCCCTTTTTGCTTGTGGTAAGAGTATGTAAAAATCTACCCTCTTACAATATTATGAACTATAATCCTTACATTTTAGATTAGATATCTAGACTTATGTATCCAATAAAACTGCATCTTTCTACCCTTTGACCTGTATATCACCATTTTCTCCATCCCCAACCCCTGGTAAACACATTCTTCCCTCAGTTTTTATGTATTTTATTATATTTTAGAGTCCACAGACAAGTGAGATCATGTAGTATTTTTTTTTCTGCCTCTGGCTAAATTCACTTGGCATAATGTCCTCTAATTTCATCCCTTTTGTTGCAAATGGCAGGATTTCCACCTATATATACATGTTATATGTGTATACATATGTGTATATATGTATACACACATATGCATATATGTGCATATATGTATACATATTTTATATATGTAGACACATTATATACATATGTGTATATACACATATGCATGCATGTGTACTAGTTTTATGTGTATATATATACATATGTGTATATATGTGTATCTATACATATATACACATAAATATGCACACTTATTTTTATATTTTATTTTATTTTTTGAGACAAGAGTCTCACTCTGTCACCCAGGCTGGAGAGCTGTTGTCACAATCTCAGCTTACTGAAACCTCTGCCTCCTGGGTTCAAGCGATTCTCCTGCCTCAGGCTCCTGAGTAGCTGGGATTACAGGTGCGTGCCACCACGACCAGCTTAATTATTGTATTTTTAGTAGAGTCAGGGTTTCACCATGTTGACCAGGCTGGTCTCAAACTCCTGACCTCAGGTGATTCATCTGACTCAGCCTCCCAAAGTGCTGAGATTACAGGAGTAAGCCACCTTACCTGGCCTATTTATATGTGTGTACATGCACGCACACACACACACACACACACACATATATATATGTATTTTTTTTTCTATCCATTCACCCATTGATGGACACTTAGGTTGTTTCTATATCTTGGCTACTGTGAATATACTGCAATGAACTTGGGAATGCAGATAGAATACGTTCTACTCAATGAAAGATGGACAGAAATGATAAAGACTACTTTAAGATTTAGCTTTTAAAATATCCCACAAATTATTCTCCAGTCAGGGCCTTGAAGGGCAGATGTTTTAGGTGATGTCCTCACATAGGTGCCTGGGCACCTGAATTGAATGTGTAGAGCAGAGGCTGTTAATGTTCACATCTTATTTTTACACAATCTCATAAAACTTGTGTGTGTGTGTGTGAGTGTGTGTGTTAAGCCACTGTGATTTAGTGTTTTTACAGAACATGACATCGGTGATCAGCTGGAAGAGAGAGAATTCTTCTAACTAGGGAGTTGCAAGTGAGAGAACTCTAGTAAGGAGGTGACAGAGAGAGTGAGTGTTGAAAATTCCATGAAAGAATGCTAGGAGAGAATGTTAACATGAGACTAACGAGATCTGCAGATGCAAATGGAGAATTTTATTCTCTAAAAGCAACCTGCAGATTGTGGAGATACAACTTCTGGTGCAAAATAAAAGTGTGCTCTGAGGTGGGGTGGTGGTCAGAGAGTTAGAGGTTATAAAGGCAAAAACCCTGCAGGGCAGGAAAGAGGAGTCAGTAGTGTAAGCACAGGGTCTGGATTAGATGGTCTTTAAACCTCAATCACCAGTGTTTCTTAATTGGCTAGTTCTACCTGTCTGTTGGTGGTCAGCTCAGAAATTTCCAGATGCAGTTGTTTCCAGAAACTCTCTTCTGATTGGTTGCTGGAAAACAGGTTCTGCAACACTTTATAAGAACACAGAGAGTGTGGCCACTCCTTCACACTTCCATGGCCTCTTGGGTCTGCTTTTAACTTTTGAGCCATAGGGAGTTCATATTTTCTACAACTAGGGGCATGACTTGACAAGAGTGAATCCATTTTTCATGCCTGTGAGTCCCGAAGAGCCTAGTCGCAGCCCCTTAAGAATATAGCAGGAGGGACAAAAACACTTCCATCATACCTCACACCTTTAGCAGGGTGTGGGGCAGAGGTTGGCTCTGAATGTAGTTTAAAGTTATGACCACCTTTAGTTAGATATATTTGTTACTGCGTGGAGGCCTTTCAGTATTTGTAAGAAACAAGAAATAATAGGATTCATTATTTCTTGCGATTATTGCATATCAGTCCACAGTGTTTTCCCCTTTGAATCTGATGCTCTAGTCATAAAAATTGATGACATATTTAAGGACTGAGAGAAAGACAACAGGTGAGATATAGGAGGGTCACATTAGGCACTGAGAGAATCTCCTGTAACCCTAGTCTCCATTTGCAACTCTGTAAAGTATTATCTCAGGGCACCCACACACTGACTTAGCTCTTATACACCAAACCTACGACACGGGGGCTAGCCACATAGAATTGATAGCTCAATTCAGTCATGCATAGACGTTACTTAGCCTAAAATGTACATGCCCTGAATTTTATCCAGGGCCAAGAGAAGAGCTCTTTAAAGAGAATATACTGGATGTGAGGGTGATCTGATGGCTGCAACATCTGTCACCCCATTGATCTTCAGGGTTGTTTCAGCTGATCTGGCTGGCTAGGCTGGTGTCCCCTTCCTCCCTCACTGCTCCATGTGTGTCCCTCAAGAAGCTGTGCGCTTGGTCGAAGAGGATGACCATCCCCAATAGAGGAGGACCGGTCTTCTGTCAAGGGCATACAAGTTACTGCGCTCCCCTGATAGAACCTCCAAACAAGCTCTCAAGAGAATATATTTAAGTGAACAGTTAGGGACAAAAATAAAGTTGCTTAATGATTTCACTGCATGGGTTTGGTTGCTCACTATAGCAATTAGCAGTAATTTCTGTTGTTGCTTTGCAAATATTATATCTAGAAGATGAATAATTCACAACATTTGAAAGAAAAGTATTCAGTTGTTCAATACAAAAAAGCATATTTTCCATTTTAGTAAAGCCTCTAAAACAAATGCTAATTTATTACAATTGAGTGTATTTTTCTTTGAAATCTTTTGGATTTCATTTACTTATGTTGTCTATAGGATTGTGGTAGCCCAGTCATATTGGAAAATAATTAGAACATTGATGCCATTAAAATCTGAGGTAGTGTTTTTCCTTTGAAGTGGTGGTAATGATAAATATCACCTTATTCCACAAGCTTTTTCACTGGAACTGTAGAAGACTCTAATAAAGCTGGCCATTTTTCAAAAAAGTGAAAATGTTATGAAATGTAATGTCAGGCATTTTATTTCTTCACAGCACTTTCATCTTCTCACTGCAACCATCATGTCTTCATAGCACACCTCATGGGTAAGGACCCTTATAACTGTTATTTGTTTTTATTTTATGTCTTCAAAGTTATTCTAGCAAAGTGTTGCTGGGACTAAGACTTCACTACCATTGCTGTCATATTAAAAAATAGAAAAAAGGTTTTAGAGAGAAAATGGTTTTGAAAAATATAGATTACAATGCACCAATTTCCTGAGTATTTGCAGCCTAATATTAATATTTTTGATATTTCTTTTTTGTTCTGTATTAGACTTCTCTAAATGTTTATAATAGTAATCACTTCCATTTACTGGGTTCTTCATATGTCAGGAACGAGCCTAGGAGCTTTGCGTACATAGTAATATAAAAGGTCAGAGAGCTCAAGTATCTTTCCTAACCATGAATTTTGATGGAGCTGGGACTTGTATGGAACTCTTACTTCAAGGCTACTATTTCCTATTCAATATTCGCCTCACTTTGATAGTCAAGAAGAATTTTACACCATCAATTAATTAACTTACTTTAGATGTCTAAAAAATTATTTGAAGAGTATTGTTCTATAGTAATTTAAGTTATGTGATAAACTTACAAAAAAATTAACTCGTGCTACAACTCAGTTACTGTAAGTCAGTTGTGTAGAGAAAACATAGGTTCCTCAGGAGGCATTATATGTTTACTATCAATAAAAAAAGGGAAAAGAATGATGAGGAGAAAGAGAAAAGTTTATATAGTTCCACCTGGTAAACTTATTGGAATAAATATAATTCGCACTTTTGTCTTAAGAGATTCAGTGCTGACTCTTGAGTCTCTGCCTTGTCTGTCATCTAACCCACTTCCTGGTGAAAATTCCTCTTCCCCTTCTCCAAATAGGGACTTCAGTCCATGCCACAGGGAATCACATGACTGGTCTCAGGTCTGGGTTCTGTGTCTTGGATCCTAACTGAGCTATTGATTCCATGTAGCAAGTCCCCAGGTCATAGTTGAGGAGTACAAGAGGTAATTCAGCAGGTGGGTGTCCTGAGATAATACTTTAGACAGTTGTAAATAGGGACTAGGGATCCAGAAGATTCTCTCATTGGTTAATGTGACCCTCCTATATCTAACCTATTGTCCTCCTCTGTGTCCTTGAGTATGTCATCATTTTTCATGACTAGATTATCAGGTTCTAAAGAGAAAAAATTCATGCATTGCTATGCAACAATCACTATTTCTCACAACATCTAGTACAAAAATTTCTGATGCTAATAATACTTACATATGCTTTAAAGTGATTATATAAACCTAGAGAATACGGCTTGAATATCTCATTCTTTGATGCTGTTGTTGTTATTCCTATAAACTGATTTTAATTTCTCAAATATGTCACATTACCTAACAACCTAACAGGAGCCAAAAGAAAAAAAAAAAAAAAAGGAGGTAGAGCTGCTAGACAATATTAGTGCCTCTATTTTTTAATACAGTTTTTAACAAGTACTGTATTTTCCACTTCTGTCCTCTGAATCAACAGATTTTGGGCTCCTCGGATTTATATCATTCATCAGGACTATAGGATTGAAACTTGCATCATTTAAATTATAGTCAATACCTATTAGGTAAGATTATAGAATGTAGTCTGTTAGGTGTCATAACCTATCCTATCAAGCCAAAGCCTGACTTCATGCTAGGCCACAAGCTTGAAGGAAAGAAGGTTGATTCTCCTGAAGAAGGTGGACATACAGCCATATTGCATAGGGATAAT
The DNA here is from genome assembly GCF_009828535.3 of Hylobates moloch. Classification (NCBI taxonomy): domain Eukaryota; kingdom Metazoa; phylum Chordata; class Mammalia; order Primates; family Hylobatidae; genus Hylobates; species Hylobates moloch. Next base: position 50,309,388 of record NW_026652284.1, on the reverse strand, counting down.
GAGGTTTATAATGACAATAAGAATTGATATAATATCATTGATTATAAACACAGTTTGCTTTGTGGTGCTGAGGTGAGAAAGTTGTAACTCGTCAATATGTGTTTACTAAAAGATTAGTTTGAATGGAGAAAATTAACTAAATTGGAGAATAATGAGAAATAAAGACTGAGAGGCCAAAACAAGAAATATTTAACAGATGACCTTTAACACAAAGCAACAGACTTTATACATTCTTTTATTACCTAAAAAGAAAAAAACTACCAAATGGTAAGATATTTTTAGAGAACAATGCAGATAAATATTATTTTAATGGGTACTAAAATAATTCTCCCTTCCCTCCCCTCCTTCCCTCCCTTTTTTCAATTCAATTATTGACCATTTTTTGTCAAGATGCTGTTAACATGCTGCATATAATTCTAGGCGCTTGGAATAAGATGTTAAAAAGTCAGATTTGGTCTTTGGCATCTGTATAGTGAATAATTAACTTTACCCAAAGAGATATCTGGCTTATGTCCAGGCTCCTGGGAGGTGACTTGTAGCCCTTGAAATTTCCTGAGATAGAAGTTTCACCCTATTCACAGTGGATACCTCAGACCATACTTAATCATTCATGCTAACAAGACGACTCTGTGTGACACCAACCAGAAAGACCAATCATGTGATTAAAAGTTGAGGCTTTGGGACAGGTGAAATTGACTGGCCTTTGGGGGCTAGGGTAGTGGAGATGGAGTTTATCCCTGTGGACAGGTCCTGAGACATCTATGCCTATGCAATGAAGCCCTAGTGGAAGCTCTGGAGCCTGGGCAGCCTGGGGGCTCCTGTGTGGCAGTCCTCTGAGTGTGCTGCGCATCCACACTGGGAGGGGAGTGCATCCGGAAGACACGAGAGCATGGCAAGGGAAACCCCCGGCCCCAAATTCCACCCTATGCATCCCTTGTTTTGCCTGGTTCTGATTTATATTCTTATGGGATGATCAAATCTTAATTGTAGGTGTTGAGGCTCAGAAGATGATACCCCAAAGTACGGCACCTTGGCATGCTGAACACTTTGAACTGAAGGAGACCAGAAGGGCCTCAGAAGCAAGTCTGTCTGACCTCCTATCACCCTGTCTTTTGTTGGTCTTTCTCCCCCAAAGCAAAAGATAGAAATTATCCAAGGCAGGTCACAGAAACTAGAACTCCTCTTCCCCAAGGTGAGTCATAAAGCCCAGAAAAATCACTTTCTTCTTTCTCTCTTGAAGATCATTATTGCAGAGGAGTTCTGCCCCATATCTGGGTGGGGGGGAAGAAAAGCTATACACAGAGACCAAGAAGACTCTGACCATACAGGCTTTGTTGGGTTTCCCTTTCCGTCTATTACTGTGAGGTCATACCCTTTTGTCCAATCACATTTCCGCATGGCTTTCCATTCTTTGTTGAATCTAAGCATATAAATAGATACTTTCCCCTGGGTCTTTAGGTCTTCATTTCTCACAGTTCCCTCATCATGTATAACTTTGATTAAATAAATTTGTTATGCTTTTTCTTTTGTTAACCTGTCTTTTGTTACATGGCTGTTGGCTGTGACCCTTATGGTGGGTGAGGAAAGGTATCATACCTTTCTGCCCCTACATAAATACAGCACTTTCCTGGGCTCTGGGTCATTCTAGAGAAGTATCAATCTTCATGAACTCTGTGGGGACCCCCATAGCTGCAGCCAGTGAGTCGGAAGTGAGAGTGGCCCTTGGGGAACCCTGCACCTACAGCTAATATCAGAAGAATTGCCCACACCTGGCAGCCTGGAAGACTGTCTCTTAACCTTGAGTTGAGCTAGCTCTGGATACTTCACAGGCTTTTTAAAGTAGTGAAAAACAGAGAGAATTGGTGCAACAATGACAGGATATTGGGTGAAACTGTGAAGTGATCACACAATGATGAATGCAGCTCTTGTATTCTCTGCTAAATGTTTTTTCTTCTTTTGAGTAGACTGTTTATCTCTTTTCTCTATTTCATGTAATTTCAGGCCATAAATCAATCTACCTTGCCCAAGCATTTTAATGAATTATTGGAACCAATAGCCACAATTAGATGTGGTTTATCTTTTCTCAAATACTACCTTTACTTTGGAATAATTTGCCTTTGTGGTTTGTCAGGGTTCTACAGTATAATATCTATTAATATTCTTATGTCTTGGCTTGAAATAATTGTTAGCTTATTATAAGGTTAATGAATTGATAAATAGTGAATTGCAAATATACAATGTTTTGATAAAATTTTGTTTTAAAGTTTAATTCTTAAACTCCAGTATGATAAATTCAATTAATTTTACATCTGATAACAGATAGCGTAGAAGATGTGTAATTTTTTTGTTGTTGTTGTTTTTTGAGATGGAGTCTTGCTCTGTCTCCCAGGCTGGAGTGCATGGCGCTATCTGGGCTCACTGCAAGCTCTGCCTATCCTGCCTCAGTCTCCCAAGTAGCTGGGACTACAGGTGCCTGCCACCACGCCCGGCTAATTTTTTGTATTTTTAGTAGAGATGGGGTTTCAGCATGCTAGCCAGGAGAAGATGCTTAATTTTTAAACTAAATGTTAACTAATTTTTGATGCCTTTTGTGGTCTCATTCTGTTAAAATGAAATGATTTGTTTATTGGCTTAACATGATGTTTTAAATGCCATGAAATTTATAGAAAAGGTAAAACTTTGAAGCTGCTGTAGGGCTGAAGGGAAAACTCCCACTTCACCCTCTGAAGGGTCACAGAAAATTAACTGACAAAGCCAGTTTAACAAGAGAAAAGGCATCTAAATTTATTTGATCATAGTATTATGTGACATGAGAGCCTTCAGAATGAAGACTCCACATACAGGGGAAACTGTGCATATTTATGCTTAGGTTCAACAGAGTGTAGATAGCTGTATAGAAACCTGATGAGATGAAAGGGTAGGATCTAATGCAGATAGACTGAGCGGGGACTCCTGGCAGGACCTGTCTGTCTCGATTCTTCTTGGCCTCTCTGCATAGCTTTCCTTCCATCTGGGTGTGAGGCAGGTCTCTATTTGGAATGGGAGTCTTATGACCCACAATCAAACAAGGTAGGTCAGACAATTTTTTTAAGGCCAGTTTTTACACAGAATTGGTAGGGAAAGCTAGAGTAATTTTTAGGTTTCATGGCTGGCTTTGGGGAAAAGAGGCTTAGGTTTCCATGACCCGCCTTGAAGAAGAGAATTTCTAGTTTCTAGGGCTGGCCTCAGGGAAGAATGAGGGACCAGACACAGGAGGGCAGGAAAGAAACCTCAGCTACTGAGGTTGATTTTGAGGCCTTCATTTTGAGGTATTCTGGGCCCCAGCACTGCCTAAAAGGAATACTCTTCAGAAGGTATGTGCACCTGTATCATTCCAACCAAGATGGGGCTGCTGAAATAGTGAAACCTGCCACTGAGTCACTATCATGGTGGAAGAGCTCCATTGCTATTAAAGAACAAAACCAAGCAGATATATGAGCCCCACTTTGAGTTCAGCTCTATGGATTAGTTTGTTAATATATTCTTTGCAGGACCACAATGTTCAATCTGAATATACAGCAAGAACAGCCGTGTTTGGATAATACATGCCATTTCACCATGATTATTTATTTCTTTTTGAGCTAAGTAGAGGAATCACACTAAACTATTCTTGGCATAAATCAGGTTTGTACTCAATTATAATTCAAAACAGTTTCACCTAAAATATTTTACATTTTGTGCAAAAATACCTTTCTATTGCATGTCAGTTCATCTGCTAACGGTGCTTTCTTTATGCTAGATAAACACACTTTTTCAAGAGCTGAAAAGTTAACTGTTTGAAATAGTCACTTAGTGAATTTCTGAGATTTGGCATACTTTCCTCTTTGTTGGCCTCTTTTCTCCTCCTGTACTTATGATGGTGGGTGGGACAAGGACAATCTGACAGGCTAACAATTAACATTAAAAAATAACTTATGAGAACTTTGTTTAAAACAAAATTTACTTACGTGTGGCATTGTCATTTGACGTCACAGACTCTGTTGTCTACCAAATACACATTGCAAATGATTCTGCTTACCAAATTTTTCTGTGACTTTCTCATTGTAATAGCTCCCAAGACCTTAAATTGTTCATCTAAAATATGCTAAATTGTACATATTTCAGTATATTCATCAAATTTAGTATTTCTTATAGTTAATACTTTTAAAATTTTCTCCTGTATCAAATAAAAGACACATTGTTATTTCATTTTTCCTCATGGATTGTAATCTTGTTTTTTTTTTTTTTTTTTTTTTTTTTTGAGACAGAGTCTCACTTTGTCGCCCAGGCTGTAGTGCAGTGGCATGATCTCAGGTTCAAGCTATTCTCCTGCCTCAGCCTCCAGAGTAGCTGGGACTACAGGCGCCCACCACCACACCCGGCTAATTTTTGTATTTTTAGTAGAGACCATATTGGCCAGGCTGGTCTTGATCTCCTGACCTTGTGATCTGCCCCCATCGGCCTCCCAAAGTGCTTGGACTACAGGCATGAGCCACCACGCCCGGCTGTAATCTTTAGTGAACTAGTAAAATGGTTTGCCTAAGATTAAAGCCCTGGTTTGTACCATTTTCCATTCTCCATGATGTAAATACTCCCACTAGGCAGATCTCAAACTGTATATGTAACATCACTGAAGCTGAGAAGTTGAGAAGAGATGCTAACAATCACCTTTCTTAAGCCACTTCAAGCTGGTTCCAGCACATCACTCATCGAAATTTAGTTCCCATAGAACCGGGGATGGCAGAGCTTCTAAGTTGCGATTGAAAAAATATATACAGAAATACAGGCAACTTGGATAAATGTTAACCTTTCCTAAATCAGTACATTATATCTGGATAATAAGATAGGGTAAATGCTAATTTGGTGACTGTATCATTAAATAATCTATGTTAAAATTAATTTTGTAGATGAAAATAATTAAAAACCTTAAAGGAGAAGCCCTTCTAGAAGCTTTTATTAGCCACTAATGGGAAACATTATGATCCTGGGAATTAACATATAAATCCAGAATAAAATGCATATTCATATTGTAAATCTTTTTTATTCTTATTTTCTGGGAATTTGAGAATAAAATTACCAGTTGTGAGAAAATGTAAACTGAAATACATTAAACAGGTTATTGAAGGCTGCAATTTAGCACTATTAAATACAAAGCATGAAGAAATTGGTCACTATTATATTTGTTGTCAGTCAATGAAAAAAAACCTGTTGGTAGGCAGATTATACCCGACAAATGTGTAGGGACTTTTGTTTTATTTATGCTTAGATCCTGAAATAATCATTGCATAATCCATAAGAAAATAAAGCTTTTTATATTAGTAAGGAATAAAAACTGGGGACAAATGCCATTATGAATATTTATTTATTAATTTTCAATAAATAATTTATGGATTATGGTAATACGGTATTTTAGAACCATAAGGAGGAGAGGTTTCTAGTTTTAGGACTAGGTAAACTTGAATTCAAATGCCTTTTCTTCCATTTCATAGGCAGACAACTACCTGATAACTCCGAGTTTGTTTCCTCATCTGTGAAATGGAAATAATGTCTTCCATTCGTGGAGTTATTTTAAGGATTATAGAGAGTGTTTGTAGAGCTCTTGGACAAGGAGGAATAAAATAGAAGTTCAATTAGCGGCAGCTCATAATAATAATGCAGGTGGTTAGAGCTGGAATAAGCAATTTGAAGTGAAAATAAAATCAAATCACTGAAACCATTGCTTGTTACCTCTTTGACAACACGTTTGTTCATTAATAAATGGCTGATCTTTTAAATGATTTGTATCTTTAATTGAAATACAATATTTGATTTTTCTTATCTCTATAAAACAAAAAAAGAGAAGTAGAATTCTTTTGAAAGGCTTAGAATGTCAGCTTTTTTTTTTTTTTTTTTTTTTTTTTTTTAAATACGCACTACAGAAAGACAACACCTTGAACTTAACTGGGAAACTTCCACAGACTTTATTAAAAAGAACTTGGTGGAAGTAAATACCACAAGTCAAAGAGATGAAACGACCCCATGGTTTTGTAAGTGACCTGAATATTTTACAATCTCCCCTGAGCTGTGAAGTACTCTTTTGCTTTGGTGTTATGAAATGTGAAGGATATTTTATGCAAACACTTTGGTCATCTTTTTATAAAAGTAATCCCATTCTGCTAGGCTGTCCAGGAATCTGACTTTTGCTTATAATATTGCCTATAAGGAAAAATGAATCCATATAATCATATTTGCAATGTGCATTTAATGGCATGTAATCCCTTTTAAACTAGAGCACTATGCATATTTGTTATCTATTGCTATAATAACCTGAAAACATGGATTAAAACAATAGATTATTATTACTTAACAGTTTCCATTGGTAAAGAATGTGTTTAGCTACGTGCTTCATGGCTTAATGAGATTCCAGACAAGGTGTCAGTTGGAGTTTCAGCCATCTGAAGGCTTGAAAGGGGCTGACAGATCTGCTTCCAAACTCATTCATTGGTTTCTGACAGGCTCAGACCCTCCCTAGCTGTTGGCTAGAGATACCAATTCCTTCTCACACGGGCTTCTCCATAAAGTTGCTCTCATTATGCCAGCTTGCTTCTCCTTTTGTAAGGTATTACAGAAAGTAAGAAAATGAGTGTGGAGAGAAATTCAAGGCAAAAGCCACAGCCTTTTGATAACATAACAAAATCAGTGGCATCCCAGCATTTCTGCCATTTTGTATTTTTCAGTAATGAGTCACTAGGTCAAGCCTACACTGAAGTGGAAATGATTACACAAGGGTATGGATTCTGGGAGACAGAACACTGTGGGCCATCTCAGAGTGTGCCTGCCACAGGAACTGGCTATAATGATAAAATAGAACATTGAAGAAGGAATGAGTGTACTGGATGTCTGTCTTTTATCATACTAGTTTTATTTTCATACAACTCTTGGAAATTGAACTGTGGAGTCTAATACAGTTCAAAACTCAACTGCCAACTTGATTTCAATCTCCTGTTGCCTTACTCCCAAAGCAGGCTGGACGTGTCCAGGGCCTTCAGGTGAGGAGATGGGTAGGGTTTTCCTTCACTCCTTACTCCCTTATTATCTTAAGTCTAGCCCACCCATCCACTCACTCCTCTGTTACGTGAGTTAAATTGGGGGCTACAAACAGTCATAGTAATAGTAAAATTTTAGACTTATAATTTTAATTAAAAGCATATTCCCAAGATTATAGGCCTCAGTAAAAGAATTCCCTTCGCTCATGAGGGGCATACTGGCATTGAATCTATTTCTGTCTCCTTATTAAGTGACTCCCAGAATCCCAGGAATTGTCATACCTTTATTTACAACATCTCCTTCAACCAAATTTGCTACTCTTTCACCCACAGATGGGTTAGCAAACATTCTGCTTTTGTTATTTTCCTAAAAACATATAATAAATCTTTTATGAAAGGAAAGGAAAAAGAACAGAAAAAAAGGAAGGCTATAAAAAGCAAAAGACTTTCATTATTTGAACTACTTTCCAGTGGCATATTTCTCTTTCTTCATATACATTTTCATTCTGGGGAAATAATGTTTTATATTCATAGAAGGCAGACTAAAGGCCCCCAAGATGCCATATGTACTCCGTGGATATTGTGAATATAAAGAAATTAACCCAGATGAGCTCGATATGATCACAGAGCTCCTAAAAGCAAGAGAAAAGAGGCATTTTAAGAACCAGAAAGGCCCCACATACCAAGCCTGGCTTTATGATGAAGAGGCCACATGGAAAGTCTGGAAAGAAACTGAACTTTGCCACAACCAAGGATTTTAGAAGAGGACCCCACACCTCAGATAAGAACAGCAGTCCACACCGACAACTTGGTTTCAGCCCCACGTAACCCTGGGAAGAGAATCCAGCCATGTCATACAGGACGTTAGACCTAGAGTAATGTGAGCTAATGAATGGGCATTGTTTTAAGATAGTAAGTACCTGAGATTTTGTTAGGGCAGCAATAGGAAAACCTATACCATGTTTTTGTTTGTTTTACTTGGATGGCTAAATATATTTATAACAGAGAGTGTGCATAGATTGAGGGATATAGACCCTGGCTCCTTCTATGGGTGAAAATGTGAGATCAAGATAGATACTCCTTTGGTCCTGGGCAGTGGTTTGCACCTGTGCATGCACAAGAATCATAATCACTTTCTAATCAGTTCTGCATTGATTGGGCTATTCCATTGAGAAAATTATCCACTAAACATTTTTTTTTTACTTGACATAATTGTTTCATGTAATACAGCAATGCTCTTAGGCTTATTTCGTTTTCTTCTTCCCATACCTGGCTCACCTAATGTGTCATAATCCCCCATCATATTAAGTGTGTGTTTAAATACTTAACATCATTTCCTGTTTACATATTTGTTCCTACAGATCCCTTAACCTCCTGATCATACAATTCTTGAAAGTTAAGAGATGTGTATTTTACTTACATTGATACCCAGCACTTTGCATAGGCGACTGTCATGTGTTCAATGCTTACTTAATGAATGGTTTATTTAATGAATAATTGCATCTTAGTTTTATAAGCTATAACGAGTGCTTTTTTATTTACTATCTCTCTATATAAATGCATTTACTTTTTTCTTTTTCAGTTCCTAATTTTGAGAAACCATGTTTTCTCTGGATCAGCTGTTTCAAGTTATTTCTGTTTCAAATAGGAAACTTTAAAGTTTCAATGTCAGGAATAATAAATCTAGTTTATTATAATAAAAAAACATTAGAAAAGTATTCACTTTTGATACAAGATGTGGCTTTATAAAGTTTTCTTTTATAAGATTTGCACACTTAATAGATGACAGATCTTTAGAGAATAGTAAATAAAATGAAATGATATAAATTTTTTCAAAGAAAATAATTCTATAATGACAAGAGAGATAATTAAAATAACTAGTAAATGTACCAAATTTATGCTGTTTAGCAGATGTAGTTCTAATAAAAAGAATTAGATATATGCAATTAGCACTAAAATTCTAACTTGTTTTCAGAATATTAAAATAATTGCCAAGAGTTTATAGATATGTCAAGTCATGACAGCTTTTCTCTAATTGTGAAATTGTAATACATATGTCATTACAACGTAGATTTTGCATACAAACATAAACCACGTGTAGTTGACATGGAAAACAGACTTAACAGCTGCTAGAGTAAAATTAATGTCTTCAAATTCTCAGAAGATGAATATTTCCTCTTGTGCACTCATAGAATCTGATGGAGTTTAAGATCTCAGTTCCGGTAACTAATTTGGGCAGATGTCAGAAAAAAAGGACCTAAGAGACATAATTGGGTGGTGTCTCAGAGCATAGCAATAAGCAGATGTGAAAGTCAGAGTGACCCCCCGCCACACCCGGTAAAAAATACCATGGCCATTGGTGCCTGCACGGGAGAACTTGCCTTGTGTGAGTCGTGTGGACAACTGCTTCCTCAAATGCTGCTAAAATTGTATGCATCATAGTTGCATGGAGAAATGCTAAAACACCTTTATTATGAATATGTATATATATACTCATGTAATTATATATGATATAAAATGATATGTCATGTACAACAAGCATGGAATACATTCTATTGGTGTTACCATGCCTTCATCACTTTATGTATCCACACCCTTGTCCACATGACATTGCAGTTCCCCCACAGAAGATAATGTATACTTCTCAGTTCCATAGATGTTTGATTGATCTTTGTCCAATGGGATGTCAGGAGGTGTGATGGGAGGAAAGGACCAGTTTACACTTGCCATCAGCTAGGAAACATGCATCAGGTAACCCAAGGTCTAAAGTTTGAGAGAGAAAGGTGGAGGAACTCTATACCCAAGCTGCAGCTTGGATCCAAGCCCAGGCAATCCAATCCTAGGTCAGGCAACCCCCAGCCAGCACAGCTGTGTGAGCAAGAATAAATTATTGTTGCCTGGGGCAATGAGCCTTGGGGTGATGCGTTACACAGTATTGTTATGATAACAAGGGACACAATGCCTTCCAAAGTAATTAAACATAGGCACAGAAGGATCCCCAAATATTCAATACATATCCAGTTAAATTTAATATACTTAAAAAATGTTGATAAGGATGATTTCCTTCAAGTATTTCCACTGTGGCAGTATTAAAGCCAATAGAAAGACTTATCCGCAGTAACTGAAACCTCAAATGTTCATTTTCCTTTCTGTATGCCATTCTGATTTTCCCTTAGGTGAAAAAGCAAAAACAATTCTGGGAACAGCATGGGAAGAAAAACACAGGCACAATCTAGATTTTCTGACAAGTTCCCCATTACACTGAAAGCAAAATGCTGTATTTTACAGTGTTGTCACACCATGTAGTTACTAGCATGTACTCTGGACAACATTCAAGCAAAGAAATCAGGAAAAGGCACATTGAACCACCTACTGTGAGGACTGCAGAAGTAGAAAACTCTCAGCTATAGATATCGAAGGAAGAAAGCCTAGTTTAAGGGCTGGAAAGAGTTTTCATTTTGTTTTGTGATGCTTGTAGATTATACTCTTGCAGATGTTGTGAATACACCTGCACGTTTTACTAGTTCTGTCTGTTATGATTTTGTAAGTCAAATATTTCTCTTCCAAAGGGTTTCATTATTTGTATTGTATTTCCCATGTATTAATCACACAACTCAGATAAATATAGCAAATCTAGTCAGATCAAATAAATCTAGTTTGCTAAAGACAAAGAGTATGGGATCTTTAACCCTAAAGAAGTTAATAACATTCTGTTATTTCATGCCTCAAAAAGACAAGAAATGAGAACCCCTGAGGCCAAAGTATTAGGCAAAGGTTTATATTCATAGTTGTTGCTACGTGCAAAACAGAAAAAGGAAATTCTAAAATGAAAATGAGATCATTATTAATAAATAATAATTAATTAACCATTAGTGGCCACTGGTGCAACCTCATAAGCTAATATTCTTCCAGAATTTCACCTTGTTTCTTTGCCTGTTCTTTCATAATTACGCAGGGTATTTAGTTTACATTTTCCTTGTATATATAACTTTTACCCACACTTGTACAATAGGGTGTATATGCATTTAAAAATGAAACAGCTGAAGTTGTTCTGAAAATGTCAGTAAATGTTTTGCATTTGTACATACATTTAAATACAAACTTGGAACTAAAAAAAAAGCCTTTTATTTATTTTTTGTTGTTGTGGCTTATTTATTTTTCTTTTTTGATTATTTGCTAATACCGTATATTTAATTTAAAAACTCAATACTCATACTATATTATATATTTGTAATAATTATACAAATCAGAATATACACAATTTGTATGATTGTGATACATGTCAATATATATAAGATAGTGTTTGCTCATTTACATATTAAGTTTCTTACTTCAGCTGAGACCTTACTGAATCTAGGAAGTAAGTGACAATATGGGGTAGGAACTGAAAAGTTATCCTACAAAAACAAAATATAGCAAAGAGGGTGACTGTTGTTATACAAATGCATTTTGTTGATTAAAAGCCTTTACATTAAAAGAAAATCTAGCACAGATAATTTTTTCATAATTTTTACAGCATTGTTTTGGTGAAAATGACCATAGAAAACCTGCAACTCTAAAAATATCTGTAGTCAATAAATGTTTACTGAGTGCTAGTGAGCAATATCACACAAATGAGAGACTCCGCTTTTTAGCCTGAAAGATAAACATAAATTTTATATTTTTAGAATGCCCCTCGGGAGATAAAATAAATATAAACTCAGAAGTAGACACTAATAGCTGCTCTTCCAATATCCATTCTCCCCTCCAACTTTTTAAGGCAGTGCTGTGCCTTACCGTAAAATGACCTTTACTGGCCTTCTTTATAGACAGGAGTTGTCCTGTGAAACAATTCAGGCCAATTGGAAATGAGTTGTTGGAGTCGGGCGCAGTGGCTCACGTCTGTAATCCCAGCACTCTGGGAGGCCTAAGCAGGCAGATCACCTGAGGCCAGGAGTTCGAGAGCAGCCTGCCCAACATGGCAAAACCCCGTCTCTACTAAAAATACAAAAATTAGCAGGGCATGGTGGCGGGCACCTGTAATCCCAGCTACTTGGGAGTCTGAGGCAGGAGAATCGCTTGAACCAGAGGGGAGGAGGCGTCAGTGAGCCGAGATCGGGGCATTGCACTCCAGTCTAGACAACAAGAGCAAAACTCTGTCTCAAAAAAAAAAAAAAGAAAAAAACAGAAAAGGAAAAAAAGAAAAAGAAGAAAGAAAAGAAAAGAAATAAGTTGTTGGGAAAGGCTTCTTGAATGCTAATGCTATTTAAAAAGGAGTAGGCTTAAATAAGGTAAAGATGTCACTGGTCCTTTGTCCTTTTCCTTCCAGGAATGTGGATGTGATGGTTTGGGAGACAATTCTCCCTGGGTCAGGCATTTCTGCCTGTCTTGCAAGCAAGGCTCCGACTACCATCTGTTCCAGAGTATCTTTTCAAAGGCCTTTGATAGCAAATGGCCTTGGAAGATATAGTGTCTCTCTCCAGAGTAAAGGACAAGGCCTAATCACGGAGCACAGCTCAGAGCTCAGTGCCTGTAACATAACCCTGTGCATGTGCAGGCCTCCCTCTGGGTCCATCTGCATGGGACACGTTGAAGGCAACAGTGATGATGCTCATGTTGCCTACTGAGTCCTAAAGCACTTTTTCCATACACAGGAGTCTTGTGACTTCTACCAGCATCCATAAAATGATAGCAGGGTAAATTGTAATCTTGCAAGCAGGGTAGAAATCTCAGACCTTCAAGTTTTTTAGCAGGTGGCTGGGGCAGATAAGAGTTTTATAGAGATAGCATTATGATTTGGTCTACAATCCATTTTGATGTAATTTTTAATTATGAAGTGACGTAGTGTTCAATTTTTTTTTTTATGTAGATAGCCAGTTCGCCCAGCACTATGTTCGAAAAGGCTGCTCATTCCTCCAGTGACCCTTGTTAAAAATCAGTTGACATTACATGAAAAAGTTTATTCCAAGACTCTCAAATCTATTCCATTGATCTATATGGTCATCCTAAGAGTACCATATTTCTTGATTACTTTTGCTTTATAGTAAGTTTCTAAACACAAAGGTGTATGCCTTCCAACTTTTGTTCTTTTTGTTCAAGATTGTTCTAGTTATTTTGAATCCTTATATTTCCATATAAATTTTAAAATAAATGTCATTTTCTGCCAAAAACGTCGCTGGAATTGTCATAGGGATTATGTTGAATCTGTACATCAATGTGGGGTGTAATGACATCTTAAAAATATTGTGATCCAATCCATGAACATGTGATATCTTTCTGTTTATGTCTTCTTTAATTTTTTTCAACATTTTGTTGTTTTCAGTTTAAAAATCTTATATTTATTTCCTAAAATTTATTCCTAAATGTATTTTTGATATTACTTAAGTGAAATTATTTTGTTTCATTTTTATATTCTGATGACCAGTATGTGGAAATACAGTTTACTTTACTTTTATATACTAATCTTACGGTATTTTCATTTGTGGATTCCTTAGAATTTTCTGTACATAAGATTCTATCATCTGCAAATAAAATATGGCTTTTTCCTTTTCAATTAATACATCTTTTGTATCCTTTTCTTGCCTAATTGCCCTGGTTAGATTCACCAGTACAATGGTGAATAGAAGTGGCCAAAGCAATAATTCTCGGCTTATTGCTGATTTTAGGGAGTAAATATTCTGTGGATTACAATTAGGTAAAATGTTAGTGATGGGTTTTTCACAGATGTTATCAGTTGAAGAAATTTCCTTCTATTCTTTGTTTTTATCATAAAAGAAGGTTGGATTTTACAAATATTCTTTCTAAATATTGAGATTATCATGTGGTTTTTTCCTTTATTCTATTAATAGAGTATGCTTCATGAATGTATTTTTATAATAAAGCAGTCATACATGGTTGTGATAAATCCAGTTTTTCATGGTGTATCTCTTTTTACATGTTGCTTTGTTTTGTTAGCATTTTATTGAGGATACAGTTGTCTATATTTTTAAGGGATACTAGTCTGTGTACCTTTTCTTTTCCTGTGTTGTCTTTATCTAAATGTTTAAAGAAGAATTAACATAAATCCTTCACAAACTTTTCCAAGAATATAAAGGGATTTAACCCTGCCAAACACATTCTATGAGGCCATAGAATAAGATACCAAAACCAGACAAATCATCACATATGAAAAACATTTTTTCATTGATTTTTTCCCACTGTTTTCTTGTCTCTGTTTTATTGTATTTGTAGTAGAGACGGGGTTTCACCGTGTTAGCCAGGATGGTTTCGATCTCCCGACCTCGTGATCCACCCACCTCGGCCTCCCAAAGTGCTGGGATTACAGGCGTGAGCCACCGCACCCGGCCAATGTTAAGCTTTATTTCATTCCTTCTGCTTGCTTTGGGTTTAGTTTACTATTCTTTGACTATTTCTTAAGGTGAAAGTTTAGGCTGTTGATTCGAGAATATGAGGCTATTGATTTCAATTAAATATGGCAGGTTTTCATTACACATGCATACCTAAGCCCTTATTTAGCAGTATTCCATAAATATGTTTGTTATATATTCAATTTTCATTCATATCAAAGCATTTTCTAATTTCCATTATGATTTTTTTCATTGATGTGTTAGTTACTTGGAAGTGGAAGTACTTTAATTAATTGCTTTATTTCACTATATCTGTAAATTTCCCAAATTTTGTCCTACTGTAAATAGACATATTGGAGTGCCAAGGTACTAGAGAAGCACTTGCGAGATAATAGACGGTAGTTTATGTTTGCTATTCAATCACATCTATGTAAATGTATTTTTTGTTTGATATAACAAATTATAATAAAAATTATAATTTAATAATACAAATATGGGATTCTAAATTAGGTCACTTAAGCCTAAGGACATTTAGGAGGGTCAAAACCATCACAATGTATTCTCACAAGGACTAAATGAAGGAAAAATATTTAAAAAAGTATGATAAATATTTTCATAAATCAAAATGAGCTTTGCACAATTATTTCAGTTCTGTCTTTACTGGGAACTGTTTGCATAGCTATAGATTATTTAAAAAACAAGGCAACATAAAGGAGATGAAATATTCTGTTCCTATTTAAAAATATATTTTTGTTATTGCTAGAATGTATAAACTGAAGGCAAAATGATACTTCATTGGTGGTATCTGGGAGAACACAGACGATCTAATGAAGAAGAGTTCGAGAGCTTCAGCAACCCACATGTGACCATCTCCACCTGCAGAACTTTATAAAAAGATATATTGAAAATATGAATAAAAGATAAATAACACATTAAACCTTTTGAGAGTATTTAGTGATTGGACAGCTACATGATTGATAAAATTATTGCAATGATGATGACGGGAAAGAAAGAACATTAATCAATACACAATTCCTTTAAGCTCAAATCTTTTATATAGCTTTCTCCCCAGGTTTTTTATTGAATACAATCAAAGCCAGTTTCAAAAACTGCAGCAAACATATTATGTGCTGTGCTTCACCAACAACATTTCTTTCCTGGAGCAAGATCACAGTCCCTTTTGCTAGTGTCATCTGATACCTAAGCATGACGTGTTGCAGTTTGTCTACTCCATCTCATTTCCACCATCATTTCTCTTAAGTGTCTACCATGTGGTAGGCACTATTCTAGATACAGAATTCTGAGCACATATAGTCAGGATTTGCGTGGTTTTTGAGTTTAGAGTTAGTGATGGAATTTGATAATAAATAATTTTAAATGTAGGGACGAAATGCAGCTAAGAGGAATTCTTTCTCTTTACATCTCTCTTTCTTTGGCATACTTAGTTCTCATCACATGCCAGACCCCACGTGCCAGCCCTGCTGTCTCAAGCTTTGCTGGAGGTTGGACGTTGTCATCTGTGCCACTGCCCTGGAAGCAGGGAGGCAGAACAGGCACAGGTCCCAGCATCAGAAGGGCTTCTACAGAGGAGTCTGTGGACTCTTCCTGAACTTGGTATATCGTTAGCCAGCACAAGGACATAGAATAAAAATTTCAATCTGATTAATTCTAGGTGTTGTTTTACTCCTAAACCTTAGGGTATGATAATATAAAGAAGATTGAATGAGAGGTTTTGATTTGTACAACATGAAATCTGATAATTCAGGAATTATGTTGTAAATAATGTAGACATTTTTCAAACTGGCAGTTGGTGAAAAGAAAGTTAATAGCAAACCAAAAAATAATAAAGAATGAAACGAAAGACTGAAGAAATATGAAAATAATTTGCTTTCTGGTAGTTTCTTTAAAAGATCCCCAAATTGCAAGAATCTTACTGTATTAAATTTCATCACATTTTGTTCTTTTGAGTAAATATCAAGAGTTTTCAGAGGTCCTTTGAGACAGATGTAAAAGTAATGATTAGTTTGATTAATGTCACTAATTTATATAAAAATGCAAATATTGTAATACTCCATAACACTCTCCAAAAGATTTTGCTTTGCTTTCATTATGTAACCACTCTTATTTTCAATTTTCTTTTGCCCCATCAAGCACGTTTTTCTCTCAAAGTGTTATGTTATCACTCTAAATATAATTTTGTTTTATAAAAGTTTCACTGGGATTATTTTGACACACATTCACATTTTCTCATTCAACTCCTATTTCCATTATGGTATTTGTCATGAGACTTACATTTCTGGAGAGGAATAGTGGAAAGCACTCTATTATTACAGCCTAGAAAGAGTGTTGAAATCACTTTATACAGAGAAACACAGCACAAATACATGGATTGCTCATGTTAAAGGGCAAAGCTTCAGCACATTGGGCACCTTCATAATTTTGTGACAATCTAAGTATTGTTAAATATGCTTACCGGGGCTTCGTAACTGAATGTTGTCCTCAAAGTCTAGACAGAATTCATGTGTGGAAAAAGCAGTAGAGCAGAAATCTTAAAAATATTGTTTATAAGGCGTATTTGTATCTAGTTATAGTGAGTATCACATACAATATTACTCTTGAAATGCCACTTTCCTAAGGGCATGTCCATAAAATTACTCCAAAAATATATTATCAGGTGTTAAAACATCAGAGGATATTACCTTTTTCTTTTGCCAATGTAGCACTGTGAACTTGAAATTTGCATTGTTCAAAATATAGAAAATGCAAAGAGAATCTATCAATCTTCAACAAGTTAATTCTAAATTGATATTGATATAATAGTTTCTGAAAAAAAATTCTGAAGATTTTCTTCTTTACACTTGGGAAGATAAAGTTTTCTCAAGAACATTTCATATCCATGAAGAGAAGAATTTGCCCTGGAGAAATTAGACCAATTTTCATTTTAACTGGTCTCATATTCCATTCATTCTAAAGGGTTTCACACATATGTCTTCATATTGTAGTAATTATGTTACATTTAACATTTGTAGTTCTCCTAAAAAAAACTACATGGTTTTCTAAATAAAAATTAATTTTATTCTAATGAGGAATCCTTGAATCTTTGAGACATTCAACCCGGATATTAGGTCACCTAGTGAGTCATAGGATGGAACAGATTCATGAAAGCCACCACAGACGTCTTTTCTCACATTGTTTTAACTTTTTATCTATGGAAATGTTAAAGCTAACACAGAAGTACAAAGAATATATAATGAATCCTCATGTGCTCAATATATAACTTTAATAATTACGTACATTTGACCAATTTTGTTTCATTTACACATCAACTACATTTTAAAAATATTTTGGCTCTGGAATTATTTTTTTAACTCACAGATGATGTCATTTTATTGATAAATAAGTATTCATCTATAAATACACTGTTTTTACTGAAACTAAGTTATTTTTTTCTATCAAATTTTACATATTCTTGATCTGCCCCATTTCATCTCCATGGCGTCATTGTACATATTCCTTATACTCTACATTTTTTGTAAATTTGTTGATAAATCTAGAGGCTTAATCATTTATTGTTCTGATAGTTAAAAGAAATTATTTTGTAGGTGATCCTTATTCATTGCCTCCATCCATTTTTATTTTCCACTGGGAGCTGAAAAAAACAGAGTATCCAAATTCCATCACTCCTTCTGCATGCACTAGCTGGAATTCTTCTATAAAGAACTTCCCATCATCAACTACTTGGTTACCATGGCTACACTGCACACAGTTCTGCTGTGTCCTCCTTGCGGGGAAGGCTCTTTCTGGCCTGTAGGTTGAAGTTTAAAGAGTTCTTCAGGTCTTCACATTTTTCTAAAATCTGATTCTACATGTTTAAAAAAACAACGTCATTTTCCATTAATCCCCAGAACTTAACGTTCCAGTGAAGAAAGATCCCCCATACATATATACTTTTCTACTTTCCTCAATTTTAACGATGCTATTATATCAGTAAGAATTTTGTTTTCTTCCATATTCTAAACTTTTGCTAAATTCCTAACTTATTCATGAAGATCCACTGATATTTCTCTAGTTTGAATTCGTCATATCCTTATGATCAATATTAGATCATCACTTCTCATTTATTTGATACATTAGCTATTTATTTGCAACTGAATAAAGATTCTGAAAATGACCATGCTTTATAGACCTCAGCACTCCTATTACACCTCTTGTCCCATAGTTTTTAATAAAAACTTGTTATATTTATTTGTTTATTTGTAGAGAGAAAAAAAGCAGCAACATTTGTGAGTTACAAATTTGATGATATCATGGTTACATTATGCTATTTACATTATTTAGTTTTTTTATTCTTTCTGAGAGCTTAGAACGTATTTATTGGAACAGAAATTTAAACATAAGACCCAAAAGACCACTGTGATAATACTTAATCTTTGAAATGTAATTTTTAAGTCTACTTACTTTGTATTAATAATTTATGAAATGTTCCATATTTTGCGCTGTAAATTTGCACCAAGGAAAGGTTTTCAGCTTTGAGCATAAAGTGATTTTCTCTAAATGTTTTTGTGGCTAGAAGTTTATTTGTCTTGCTCAGGATAAACTGGAGATTTGGTAGTGCTCAGATTCATTTCAGGACAGATAAGCAGGATAATCATCATTAATTGAATCTGAAGAAGTAAGAAATGGGTGCAGTGGCTCCATTGCTAATGTTATAAGACAAAATGATTCCAATATCCAAATCCAAACAAATGTCTATTTGGAGTAACCAGAAGGTAGTTAAAGGCACATTACCAGCTCAGAGGAGCTTTTTGTTTCTCAAAACCACAGTCCACAGCCAAGTTCTGAAGACAGCAGAACTTCCTCTTGTCAACTAACAGATTCTTTGCAAACACCCAGATCCCATGATTTGCTTGTCCCCACGTACACCTACCAGTAATGGTATCCAAAGGTGAACCGAGGGAAGCTTATTGACAATGACTGAATTACAAATATCTAATAATAATAGGAAAGGTACAGTTAAAACTGGAATAAAATTTATAAATCTTTGTGCATTAAAAATATTATTAATTGAGTTTCTATTCACATTATTAAAACTGATGTTATAATTTAGGAATAGAGAGACTTTAAAGTCCATTAAAATTGTCATATCTAACTCTTTTTTTATTATACATATTTTATTTTATTTTGGGGGGAGTTTTTTTATTATTATTATTATACTTTAGGTTTTAGGGTACATATATAACTCCTTTTTTTAAAAATAAATAAAGTCCAAAATCTGAACATTTTTTTTCTTCCGCTTATTTTTTGAAAAGATGTCTGGATAGGCATTGCAGTGTCATTGACAGGCAGAGCTGCACCATTGACTTATTTCATCTGTTGTGGTCAGCATGACCAGTCTGGACAGCTGCTTTGGCGTTTACCTTATAAAACTATAGGTAACATTTGCTTGAAGTACAAAGTAGTCTAACTTTATAGTAGCATAATTTTGTCCAGTAATTTTGTCACAAAATAGATAAATGGAATAGTAATTTAAATGCATAATATACTACTTTATGCCAACACAGTAAATCTCATCAAATTTAGGAAATTTTCTTAAACTTTTTTACCTTTCTGTATTAATTGAACAAAACTGTCTTCTACTACATAATGATGCTTGCATGTGTCTGAAATAACAGATTATCTGAAGGTGAATTGTCCAGTATTACTGCAACAATGCATAGTTTCTAGTTTCTATTATTAAAAATAGACAAGATTAATTATTTCATTTCCATTTATACGGTTTTAATATATGATCATATATTCTGTTCAGTTCATTTTAAGAAAGACCACGAGGAAAACATGACAAGAAAGGAGAGGAGGGCAGACTCAAAGGAAAAAAGCTGCAGAAAAATAGGGAGGAATGTCTCTCAAAAAAAAAAAAAAAACAAAAATTGAAATATTATGCACCATACTAAAATATAAGACAAAGTAATACAGAATGTATATGGTGCACAATTTAACACCAAAATACTTATCACCAGAAATAAATACATAAAATTAATTAAAAAATAAAGATTAAGACACTACATATGAGTCTATTTAAAATAATAGTAATATTTAAATACTCTATGATACAGAAAGGTAAAAAGTTTAAGAAGAGTTACTCTTTTGTTATAAATTGTTAGATAGATTCATGACTCAGAGATAAATCCAAGATTGCTTATTCACAAAATTTTAAATGCATCCTATTGCAATAATAATAAATTTCAAAGAGAATAAATTGCAAACAAATGACAATACAATCACAGATTGTAAATATCAATTATTATATTTAAAGAAAAAGAACAAAATGGACACTAGTGCAAACCTTTTAAACATTACTTATCTTAAATACACAAAGCAATGCAAAAGGCTAAGAAATGAGATACGAGTTGCAACAATTTGAAAGAAAGAAACAAAACTCTCATTTTGTGCAGATGGTTTCTACCTAGAAAAACCTAGATTATGTATAAGTTTTTGTTCATCTACAATGAGTGAATATTTCTCATGAAGAAGGCTAATAGAATTTAAGAATAGATACTAAGCAAACAACTGCAATGTGATACTTTATTCAAACAAAGTATAAAACTCATGTAAAATATTAAAATTTATAAAAAATTTGTGATTCACATGTTTTTATAATTTACTTGTATTTTTGGTCAGACTATCTCATAATGTGAAAGAAAAATTAATAATAATGGGTTGAAACATTTCTGATGAGAATAACAATATAAAATTATATAATACTGGAAAATAAAACTTCAAGTTATTTATGAAGATAATTATGAAACTATAATGAAAGTCAATAATGAAGCGTTTAGCTGAGTAGATATACCTTGTAGTGTCAGAGGGAAATACTCAATAATTTAAATATTATCTTTCTGCCAATTACTCTTTAAACTCAAACAGAATTTCAAAAAATACTTATGGATCTTGGCAGTTGTTGCCACAGCTCATCACACCAGCCAAAAATTAAGAAAATTCAGTAAGTATGTGTCTGTTATTTCCTTACAGAAGACAAAAGCTTAAAACTGTAATAGATTGTTTTCACATTGTTATATTTACAGCACATTAGTAGGAATAGGTAGGCTAAGATCAATAGTCTGTTGGAATTAATTCAGTTTACATTTTCCTTTTTTAGGGAGATTCAGTAAGATAAAACTGGACTTTTGTAGGCTCTTTACTTATAAAAGGATCTTGGCTGTATCTCCTTAAGATGTAAATGATAGCTCCTATTTTTGTGTAGGCTTTTAAATTATATGAAATTCTGAAAGTATGATTAGAGTAGGCAGAATATTTATGAACTGTTTATGTTGATAATCATTTAAGACACCACGTATTTCACAATATCTGACTTTATAAAAATAGACTAAATTTTTGGAGCAGTTTTAGGTTCACAGAAAAATTGACCAAGAAATGCAGAGGATTCCCATACATGAACTGCCCTCACACACACACACACACACACACACACACACAGACACACCCTCCCTCGCCACCAACATTCCTCTCCAGGATGGTACATTTGTTATAATCAATGAACTGACATTGATACATGATTATTACTCAAAGTCCCGGGTTTACATTAGGGTTCACTCCTGTTCTGGTATATTCTATGAAATTTGATAAGTGCATAATGACATATATCCATCATTGTTGTATCATACAGAAAAGTTTTGATGGCTTAAAAATCCCCTGTGCTGTAACTATCCATTCCTTCTCTCCCTCAGGGTTAGAACCCCTGGCACCCACTGGTCTTTTTTGTTTTTGTTTTTGTTTGTCTGTTTGTTTTTTACATGTCTGCATGTACCACAGTTTATTCACTTACTGAGGGACATTTTGGTTGCTTCCAAGGTTTAGCAATTATGAATTATCTGCCATAAACATCCACGTGCAGGTATTTGTGAGGAATATGTTTTCAATTCATTTGGGTAAATAAACATCAAGAAGCACAATTGCTGAAATGTATGATAGAGTACATTTACTTTTGTAAGAAATTTGACTAGTTTTAAAAATTTATTTTCCCATTCTTCCAGAGACTAAATTCTGATGCTCAATCAGTTGCAACTTAGTTTTTCTTGTATCTGCAATGTTTTAATAACTGGCTTGTCTAATTACAAGCATAAAAATAAAAATGTTGCTCTTTCTAAAATTCATGTCTCACATTACATATAAAATATATCTGATACATATCAAACATGTTAACTTTTTATCTAAGTAATTAAAATATGAGCGATTATATCTATAAAGTTAGCATTGATTAAGCAATATCTTAAAAACAAAAACAGTATTAAAGAAAAAGAAAAATAGTTTGGAATTCATAATATAAAATTTATATCTCAATTACTATAACAAAACGTAAATTACTAGTGAAACACTGTAAGAAGATAGTTGCAAATTACTTAAGGTAAATTTGACAATTTCAGATATGAGTTTGGATCAGTCTTTCCCCTTTTAGACAGTTTCTACTGAGAAAAGCCTGGGAGAAGTACATCTGAGGATTGGAGGTAAACTCAATGGATACTTGGTTTCAGAAAAATTGCATGTAATACCTGGTGCAGCAGCTCATTTCTAAAACGGGTCAAGGTGCTTAATTCCTCATTCTATTTGTCTAACAAAGGGAAAGAAATGTCCTTTCCAGAGGAAGCCTCTGCAGTTACTTTAATTGCAATGTTCAGACTACAACAAAGGGTATATTTGGGCCTGCAAACATGCAATAAATATAATTACACTCAAGAATTATTGGGAAATACAGTTAAGAGAATGAACTCACAAATTATTCTGATATTGCTGTTAACAAATACTTTAAAAGTCTGTGATTTTATTGTTTAAAAAACAGAAAATAAATATGCAAAAGAAAGAATGCAGATTTTCACCAGAAAATTGGAATCTATGTAAAAAATAAAATCATAAGTAGAAAATTAAAGTACCTAAAATCAAAAACTAAATGGAATAGTGAACAATAAAGCAGTTAAATGGAATGCAACTAATTTGAAGCATAGAGAGATAAAATATGAAAAAACTGAACAATGCATTAGAGATGTGGGAACAGTCAAAAGATATAACACATTTACAAGTGGACTCATAGAAAAAAGGAGTAAGAGAAATGGGACACTAGCCACATTTAAAAAGGTGATGGTTGATGATTTTTGGAGGCTGATGAAAGGCAATAACCCACAGATTTAAGTTATCTCAATTTATATAGTAAAGCAGGGAAACAAAGAACAATTAATGATCATTTTAACAGATGTAGAAAAATCATTTTATAAAATTCAGTAACTATTCATGATAAAACATTTAGCAAACTGGAATAAAAGTGAAATTCTTTAATCTGATAGAGTATCTGTTAAATAGAACAACATATTTTCTTCATAATAAAATTTATATTGTACTGGAAGTCTCATTTAATATTCAAAGTTATAGTCAATACAATTAGACAAATTATTTTTAACGGCATAAGGACTTGGAAAAGAATAAATAGAATTATCATTACTTGCAGAAGACCTAATTGTGTATACAGAACATTCAAAAAATCAATAGACATACTAGTGGAATTAATAACTAAAAACAAAATCTTCATTTATGTAATCCATACAAATTAAAAAAAAAAGAGCAATTATAACTTCACATCAACTCAAGAGGAAGGTTTAGAGATTTCCCATATACCTTTTATCCCCACATACACACAGTTTCACCCATTCTCAACATCTCCCATTAGAGTGATGCATTTTTTTTACAATTAATGAAACTGCATTGGCACATCATACTAACCCAGAGCCCTTAGTTTACATTAGGATTCACTCTTGGTTTTGTGCATTCTATGCGTGTGGACAAATGCATAATGATGTGTATCCATTGTTATAGTATAGTACAAAGTACTTTCATTGACCTAAAATTCCTCTGGGCTTTTCCCACATCCCCATCTCCAACTCTTGGCAACCATTGATTTTTTTTTATTTTTATTTTTTAGATGGAGTCCCCACTCTTGTTGCCCAGGCTGGAGTGCAATGGCACCATCTTGGCTCACCGCAACCTCTGCCTCCCAGGTTCAAGTGATTCTCCTGCCTCAGCCTCCCAAGTAGTTGGGATTACAGGCATGCATGCACCACCATGCCCGGCTAATTTTGTATTTTTAGTAGAGACGGGGTTTCTCCCTGTTGGTCAGGCTGGTCGCAAACTCCTGACCTCAGGTGATCCGCTCACTTGGGCCTCCCAAAGTGCTGGGATTACAGGCGTGAGCCACCGCGCCCGGCCCCACAGATCTTTTTACTCTTTCCATAGTTTTGACGTTTCTAGAATGTCATATAGTTGATAGCATATAGTGTATTGCCTTTTCAGATTGGCATCTTTCACTTAGTATTATGCATTTAAGATTCCTCTTTGTGTTTTTGTGGCTTGATTGCTCATATATTTTTAGTGATGAATAATATTTCAATGTCTGGTTGTACCAAAGTTTATCTTTCACCTAATGAAAAGATATTTTGGTTATTTCCAAGTTTTGCAATTATGACTACAGCTTCTGTAAACATTTGTGTGCAGGCATTTTTGTGAACAAGTTTTTTTTTTTGTAGATAATTTCTCAACTCCTTTGGGCAAATACTAAAGTGTACAATTGTTGGATCGTATGGTAAGAATATGTTTAGTTTTATAAGAAACTGCCAAACTATCTTCCAAGGTGGCTACAGATTTATACCTGAGTGTTTTATTTTGGGGAATGCTTATCTAAATGCTGTTGTCTTTTAATTTCAGATTCCACTTGTTCATTGCTATTTAATAATATACTAAACATTAATTGGCTTTGTATATTGACCTTGTATCCTTCAAAGTTGCTATATTCACTCATCAATTTAAGGAGTGGTGTGTTGATTCTTTCAGAATTTTTATGCAATCATGCTATCAGAGAACAAAAATAGTTTTATTTCTTCCTTCTCAATTTGTACACGTTTTGTTTTCTTTTCTTGTCTTATTGCATTAGCTATGCCTAATAGTACTATTGTGAAAAGAAGTGGTGAAAGGGGACTTTTTTTGTCTTGTTTTCATCATAAGTATGATGTTAGACATAGATTTTTGTAGATATTCTTTATCAAGTTAAGGAAGTCCCCGTACTATTCCTAGTTTACAAAAGAAGTTTTAATAGCTTTTAAAAGCAGTCTGTGTATTTTACCATATTGGTATATTTACCATTTTGGTAAAACATACATACCGTAACATTTACTATTTTAACCATTTTCAAGCATACAATTCCAGGCAATAAATACCTTTACATTGCTATGCAAAAATCACCACTATCCAGTTCCAAAACAATTTCATCATCTTAACATAAACTATGTGACCATTAAAAATAAATCACAATTACCTCTTCCCCAAGCCCCTAATTGCCACAATTCTACGTTCTGGCCTTAAAAATTTTTCCAATTTAAACACATGAGAGCAATAATACAGTACTCGGCCTTTTAAGACTGGCTTATTTCACTTAGATAATGTTTTGTAAATTCATCCATATTATATCATGTATCAAAGGTCACTCCTTGTTAAGGCTTAATAGTATTGCACTGTATGTATGTGCCACGTTTGGGTATACACATGGACATCTGGATTGTTTCTACCTTTGAAGCATTGTAAATAATGATGCTGCAACACTCATGTACACGTATCGGTTCAAATCCCTGCTTTCAATTATTTGGGGTGTATACTGAGAGGTGGAATTTCTGGATCACATAATAATTCAATGTTTAAGGTTTGTGGAAACTCCATCCTGTTTGCCACAGCAGCTTTACCATTTTACAGTCTCATCAGTAATGCACAAAAGTTCCATTTTCTCCACATCCTTCTCAACATTGGTTACTGATTTGCTTGTTTGTTTTTTTAAATAATAGCCATCCTTACTTCTCTTTGTGGTTTTTATTTTCATGTCTCAACTGATGTTGAGCATCTTTTCATGTGCTTATTTGTGATATGCATGCTGTCACTGGAGAAATGTCTATCATGTTTCTGTCCATTTTTAACTGGGTTTTATCATTGTTTTTAGAAGTTGATACTTTAAACTAATTTATCAATATTTTCAATTATGTATACTTATATTGTTTTGTGTGTTTTTTAATAATATTTGCCTACCGCAACTATAGGAAATATTTTTCTCTAGTTTCTTCACTCATATTCACACCTATAATCCATCTAGAATTTATTGTTGTGCCCTGTAGCAGATTTAGAAGCATTTTTTAAAATATTTGGATATTAAATTGACCCAGCACTTTTTTTTTCAAAATTTTATATTGTGGTAAAATATATATAATATACATTTTTAATTTTTTATTATTTTTTAATTTTTAAAAACTTAGTACCTTTACCATGTTTAAGTATACAATTTAGTGGTAACGAATATAAGTATATAATTTTTTTGCCCTTCATTCTCCCATCCTCCCTTTCCTGGCCTCTAGTAACCACCAGTCTACTCCATATTATCATGAAATCCACTTTTCTAGTTCCAGCATATGAACTAGAACACACTACATTTGTCTTTCTGTGCTTGACTTATTTCACTTAACATACTGGCCTCCAGTTCCATACATATTGCTGCAAATGATAGGATTTTATTCCTTTTAAAATTTACCATCTTAACCACTTTAAGTGTGCTGTTGAGTGTAATTAAATACATTTATAATGTTGTGCAACCATCACCACCATTTATCCTTACAGCCCATTATGTCTTATAAAACTAAAACTTTATATCCATTAAATATTAACTCCTAAATCCCCTTTCCCTCAGCCCATAGCTAACAGCATTTTATTTTCTGTCTCTATCATTTTGACTACCCTAAGTATCTAGTATAAGTGGAATTACACAATTTTTTTCTTTTTGTGATGGTCTTATTTCACTTAGCATAATATCCACAAGGTTTGTATGTGTGGTAGCATTTTGCAGAACTTCCTTATTTTTGAAAGCTGAGTAATATTCCATTGCATGCATAGACCATATTTTGCCTGTCCATTCATCCCCCAAAGAACATGGGTAGCTTCCATGTTTTAAATATTGTGGAAAATGTTTCTATGCACACGGGTAAAAAATATATATTTAAGACCTGCTTTCACTTCTTTAGACTATGTATGTAGAAGTGGAATTACTGAATCATACAGTAATTCTATTTTTAATTTTTTGAAGAATCAAATTATTGTCCACAGTACATTATTTTACAATTCTGGATATTAATATCTCTTTAGATATATGATTGGCAATTATTTTCTCTCATTCCATGCATTGCCTTCTTCCTCTGTTTATATTGTCATTTGATAAGCAGTTTTAAAATTTTTCTCTGGGACACATTCAAAGCAGTGTGTAGAGGGAAATTTATAGCACTAAACGCCCACAAAAGAAAACAGGAAAGGTCCAAAATTGACACCCTAACATCACAATTAAAAGAACTAGAAAAGCAAGAGCAAACACATTCAAAAGCTAGCAGAAGGCTAGAAATAACTAAAATCAGAGCAGAACTGAAGGAAATAGAGACACAAAAAACCCTTCAAAAAATTAATGAATCCAGGAGCTAGTTTTTTGAGAAGATCAACAAAATTGATAGACCGCTAGCAAGACTAATAAAGAAGAAAAGAGAGAAGAATCAAATACATGCAATAAAAAATGAAAAAGGGGATATCACCACCAATCCCACAGAAATACAATCTACCATCACAGAATACTACAAACACCTCTATGCAAATAAACTAGAAAATCTAGAAGAAATGGATAAATTCCTCGACAAATACACCCTCCCAAGACTAAATCAGGAGGAAGTCGAATCTCTGAATAGACCAATAACAGGTTCTGAAATTGTGGCAATAATCAATAGCTTACCAACCAAAAAAATTCCAGGACCTGATGGATTCACAGCTGAATTCTACCAGAGGTACAAGGAGGAACTGGTACCATTCCTTCTGAAACTATTCCAATCGATAGAAAAAGAGGGAATCCTCCCTAACACATTTTATGAAGCCAGCATCATCCTCATACCAAAGCCAGGCAGAGACACAACCAAAAAAGAGAATTTTAGACCAATATCCTTGATGAACATTGATGCAAAAATCCTCAATAAAATACTGGCAAACCGAATCCAGCAGCACATCAAAAAGCTTATACACCATGATCAAGTGGGCTTCATCCCTGGGATGCAAGGCTGGTTCAACATACGCAAATCAATAAATGTAATCCAGCATATAAACAGAACCAAAGACAAAAACCACATGATTATCTCAATAGATGCAGAAAAGGCTTTTGACAAAATTCAACAACCCTTCATGCTAAAAACTCTCAATAAATTAGGTATTGATGGGACGTATCTCAAGATAATAAGAGCTATCTATGACAAACCCACAGCCAATATCATACTGATGAAGCCAGCATCGTCCTGATACCAAAACCTGGCAGAGACATAACCAAAA
>NW_026652284.1:50151237-50275617 GCF_009828535.3 Hylobates moloch | reverse complement strand
CTAATGCTAAATGACGAGCTAATGGGTGCAGGAAATCAACATGGCACATGGATACATATGTAACAAACCTGCACATTGTGCACATGTACCCTAAAACCTAAAGTATAATAAAAAAAATTAAAAAAAATTTTTTCATGAAGTCCGATTTGTCTATTTTTCTTTTGTTTCCTGGGTTTTTTGTGTCATATCCAATAAACCATAGACAAACACCAACTGTCACAAAGCTTTTACCCTATGTTTTCTTATAGGAGTGCTATAGTTTTAGGTCTTATATTTAGGTCTTTCATTCCTTTTCAGTTTTTTCAGTTTTTTTTTTTTAATTTTTATTTTTGAGACAGATTCTTGTTCTGTCATCCAGGCTGGAGTGCAATGGTGCCATCTCGGCTCACTGCAACCTCCACCTCCCAGGTTCAAGAGATTCTCCTGCCTCAGTCACCTGAGTAGCTGGGATTATAGGTGCATGCCACCACACACGGCTAATTTTGTATTTTTACTAGAGACAGGATTTCACTATGTTGGCCAGACTGATCTCGAACTCCTGACCTCGTGATCTGCCCGCCTAGGCCTCCCAAAGTGCTGGGATTACAAGCGTGAGCCACTGCACCTGGCCCAGTTAATTTTTTATTTGGTATTAGATAAGTGTCCAACTTCATTCTTCTACATGTGGATTTTCAGTTATTTCAGCACCGTTAGTTGAAGAGACAGACCCTTCTCCATTGAATGGTCCTGGCACCCTTGTTAAAAACTCCTCTTACCATATATATGATGGGTTATTTCTGGACTCTATTAGGTTATATGCCTGTCTTTCAGTCTGTACCACTTGGTTCCGATTACTATAGCTATATAGGAAGTTTTGAAATGATGAATTGCAAGTCTTAAACTGTTCTATTTTAGGACTGTTTTGGCCATTTGGGGTCCCTTGAGAGTCCACATAAATTTTGAAACGGATTTTTCTCTTCTTAGAATAAAATCTCATTGATATGTTGGTAGAAATTATGTTGAACCTATACATCAATTTGGGTAGTATCAGTACCTCAACAATATTAAGTCTTCAAGTCCATAAACAAGGTATGTCTTTCCATTTTTGTTATACCTTCTTAAATTTACTTCAGCAGTTTTTTGTAGCTTTCAGTTTACAAGTCTTTCAACTCTGTTGTTAAC
This sequence comes from Hylobates moloch, assembly GCF_009828535.3. Classification (NCBI taxonomy): domain Eukaryota; kingdom Metazoa; phylum Chordata; class Mammalia; order Primates; family Hylobatidae; genus Hylobates; species Hylobates moloch. Next base: position 50,274,456 of record NW_026652284.1, on the reverse strand, counting down.
TTCTAAGTATTTTACTCTTTGTCATGCTGTTGTGAATAGAATTATTTCCTAATTTCCTTTTCAGATCATTCACTGTTACTGTGTACGAGTGCAACTGATGTGTGTGTGTGTGTGTGTGTGTGTGTGTGTGTGTTGGCTTTGTATTCCTCTACTTTGCTGAATCATTTATTAGCTAAAGCAGTATTTTTGTGGAATCTTTAGAGTTTTCATCATGTGTAACATTTTATCATCTGTAAACAGAGATAATTTTACTCTTTCTCTCCAATTTCGATGCTGTTTCTTTGTTTTTCTTGTCTAATATATCTGATTGGTACCTCCAGTATTATGTTGAGTAGAAGCTGTGAAAGTGGGCATTCTTGACTTGTTTCTCATCTTAGAGTAATAGCTTTCCATCTTTTACCAATGGGTACAATATGAGTTTTTCAAATATGGTCTTTACTATGTTGAGATTGTTTCCTTCTATTTCTAGTTTGTTGAGTACTTTTATTATAAAAGCGTCTTGAATTTTTTTAGATGATTTTTTTCTGCATCAGTTAAGATGATCACGTGTTTTTTTTTTCCTTTCATTTTGTTAATGTGGTGTATTATGTTAATTTTGTGTTGAACCCTTCTAGCATTCCAGGAATAAATCCCATTTGGTCATGACATATAATCCTTTTTAATATGCTACTGAATTCAGTTTGCTAGTATTTTGTTGAGTATCTTGCCTGAATTTTGCTAAGGGATGTTGGTCTGTAGTTTCCTTTTCTTAGAGTGTCTGTCTAGTTTTGCTATCAGGGTAATGCTAGCTTCATAGAATGAGTTAGTAAATATTCTCTTCTCTTCAATTTTTTGGGAAAAGTTTGAGAATAATTGGTATTAGTTATTCTTTAAATGTTAGGTAGATGTCAGCCATGAAGGCGTCAGGTATAGTGTTTTTCTTCTTTGGTGGATTTTGACTACTGATTCCATCTCCTTACCAAATATAGGTATATTCAAATTTCCTAGTTTTTTTTTGTCAGATAGTCTTGTTAAATTTTGTGTTTCTAGGAATTTATCCATTTCATACAGGTTATCCAATTTGTTGTTTATAGTACTCATAATCTTTTTTGATTCTCTAAAATTAATATTAACATTCCAATTTTCATTGCTGATTTTCTTTTTTTTATTATTATTATACTTTAGGTTTTAGGGTACATGTGCACAATGTGCAGGTTTGTTACATATGTATCCATGTGCCATGTTGTTTTGCTACATCCATTAACTCGTCATTTAGCGTTAGGTATATCTCCTAATGCTGTCCCTCGCCCCTCCCCCCACCCCACAACAGTCCCCGGAGTGTGATGTTCCCCTTCCTGTGTCCATGAGTTCTCATTGTTCAATTCCCACCTATGAGTGAGAACATGCGGTGTTTGGTTTTTTGTCCTTGCGATAGTTTACTGAGAATGATGGTTTCCAGTTTCATCCATGTCCCTACAAAGGACATGAACTCATCATTTTTTATGGCTGCATAGTATTCCATGGTGTATATGTGCCATATTTTCTTAATCCAGTCTATTGTTGTTGGACATTTGGGTTGGTTCCAACTCTTTGCTATTGTGAATAGTGCCACAATAAACATATGTGTGCATGTGTCTTTATAGCAGCATGATTTATAGTCCTCTGGGTATATACCCAGTAATGGGATGGCTGGGTCAAATGGTATTTCTAGTTCTAGATCCCTGAGGGATCGCCACACTGACTTCCACAATGGTTGAACTAGTTTACAGTCCCACCAACAGTGTAAAAGTGTTCCTATTTCTCCACATCCTCTCCAGCACCTGTTGTTTCCTGACTTTTTAATGATGGCTGTTCTAACTGGTGTGAGATGGTATCTCACTGTGGTTTTGATTTGCATTTCTCTGATAGCCAGTGATGATGAGCATTTTTTCATGTTTTCTGGCTGCATAAATGTTTTCTTTTGAGAAGTGTCTGTTCATGTACTATGCCCACTTTTTGATGGGGTTGTTTGTTTTTTTCTTGTAAATTTGTTTGAGTTTGTAGATTCTGGATATTAGCCCTTTGTCAGATGAGTAGGTTGAAAAATTTTCTCCCATTCTGTAGGTTGCCTGTTCACTCTGATGGTAGTTTCTTTTGCTGTGCAGACGCTCTTTAGTTTAATGAGATCCCATTTGTCAATTTTGGCTTTTGTTGCCATTGCTTTTGGTGTTTTAGACATGAAGTCCTTGCTCACGTCTATGTCCTGAATGGTATTGCCTAGGTTTTCTTGTAGGATTTTAATGGTTTTAGGTCTAACATTTAAGTCTTTAATCCATCTTGAATTAATTTTTGTATAAGGTGTAAGGAAGGGATCCAGTTTCAGCTTTCTACATATGGCTAGCCAGTTTTCCCAGCACCATTTATTAAATAGGGAATCCTTTCCCCATTTCTTGTTTTTGTCAGTTTTGTCAAAGATCAAATAGTTGTAGATATGCGGCATCATTTCTGAGGGCTCTGTTCTGTTCCATTGATCTATGTCTCTGTTGTGGTACCAGTACCATGCTGTTTTGGTTACTGTAGCCTTGTAGTATATTTGGAAGTCAAGTAACATGATACCTCCAGCTTTGTTCTTTTGGCTTAGGATTCACTTGGCGATGCGGGCTCTTTTTTGGTTCTATATGAACTTTAAAGTAGTTTTTTTCCAATTCTGTGAAGAAAGTCATTGGTAGCTTGATGGAGATGGCATTGAATCTATAAATTACCTTGGGCAGTATGGCCATTTTCACGATATTGATTCTTCCAACCCATGAGCATGGAATGTTCTTCCATTTGTTTGTATCCTCTTTTATTTCATTGAGCAGTGGTTTGTAGTTCTCCTTGAAGAGGTCCTTCACATCCCTTGTAAGTTGGATTCCCAGGTATTTTATTCTCTTTGAGGCAATTGCGAATGGGAGTTCACTCATGATTTGGCTCTCTGTTTGTCTGTGATTGGTATACAGGAATGCTTGTGATTTTTGTACATTGATTTTGTATCCTGAGACTTTGCTGAAGTTGCTAATCAGCTTAAGGAGATTTTGGGCTGAGACAATGGGGTTTTCTAGATATACAATCATGTCATCTGCAAACAGGGACAATTTGACTTCCTCTTTTCCTAATTGAATACCCTTTATTTCCTTCTCCTGTCTGATTGCCCTGGCCAGAACTTCCAGCACTATGTTGAATAGGAGCGGTGAGAGAGGGCATCCCTGTCTTGTGTCAGTTTTCAAAGGGAATGCCTCCAGTTTTTGCCCATTCAGTATGATATTGGCTGTGGGCTTGTCATAGATAGCTCTTATTATTTTGAGATACATCCCATCAATACCTAATTTATTGAGAGTTTTTAGCATGAAGGGTTGTTGAATTTTGTCAAAAGCCTTTTCTGCATCTATTGAGATAATCATGTGGTTTTTGTCTTTGGTTCTGTTTATATGTTGAATTACATTTATTGGTTTGCGTATGTTGAACCAGCCTTGCATCCCAGGGATGAAGCCCGCTTGATCATGGCGGATAAGCTTTTTGATGTGCTGCTGGATTCAGTTCGTCAGTATTTTATTGAGGATTTTTGCAACAATGTTCATCAAGGATATTGGTCTGAAATTCTCTTTTTTGGTTTTGTCTCTGCCAGGCTTTGGTATCAGGATGATGCTGGCTTCATAAAATGTGTTAGAGAGTATTCTCTCTTTTTCTATCTATTGGAATAGTTTCAGAAGGAATGGTACCAGTTCCTCCTTGTACCTCTGGTAGAATTCGGCTGTGAATCCATCAGGTCCTGGACCCTTTTTGGTTGGTAAGCTATTGATTATTGCCACAATTTCAGAGCCTGTTATTGGTCTATTCAGAGATTCAACTTCTTCCTGGTTTAGTCTTGGGAGGGTGTATTTGTCGGGAAATTTATCCATTTCTTCTAGATTTTCTAGTTTATTTGCATAGTGGTGTTTGTAGTATTCTCTGATAGTAGATTGTATTTCTGTGGGATCGGTGGCGATATCCTCTTTTTCATTTTTTATTGCATCTATTTGATTCTTCTCTCTTTTCTTCTTTATTAGTCTTGCTAGCAGTCTATCAATTTTGTTGATCTTTTCAAAAAACCAGCCTTGGATTCATTAATTTTTTGAAGGGTTTTTTGTGTCTCTATCTCCTTCAGTTCTGCTCTGATTTTAGTTATTTCTTGCCTTCTGCTAGCTTTTGAATGTGTTTGCTCTTGCTTTTCTAGTTCTTTTAATTGTGATGTTAGGGTGTCAATTTTGGATCTTTCCTGTTTTCTTTTGTGGGCGTTTAGTGCTATAAATTTCCCTCCACACACTGCTTTGAATGTGTCCCAGAGATTCTGGTATGTAGTGTCTTTGTTCTCATTGCTTTCAAAGAACATCTTTATTTCTGTCTTCATTTCATTATGTACCCAATAGTCATTCTGGAGCAGGTTGTTCAGTTTCCATGTAGCTGAGCCGTTCTGAGTGCGTTTCTTAATCCTGAGTTCTAGTTTGATTGCACTGTGGTCTAAGAGACAGTTTGTTATAATTTCTGTTCTTTTACATTTGCTGAGGAGACCTTTACTTCCAACTATGTGGTCAATTTTGGAATAGGTGTGGTGTGGTGCTGAGAAAAATGTATATTCTGTTGATTTGGGGTGGAGAGTTCTGTAGATGTTTATTAGGTCCACCTTGTGCAGAGCTGAGTTCAATTCCTGGATATCCTTGTTAACTTTCTGTCTCGTTGTTCTGTCTAATGTTGACAGTGGGGTGTTAAAGCCTCCCATTATTATTGTGTGGGAGTTTAAGTCCCTTTGTAGGTCACTCAGGACTTGCTTTATGAATCTGGGTGCTCCTGTGTTGGGTGCATATATATTTAGGATAGTTAGCTCTTCTTGTTGAATTGATCCCTTTACCATTATGTAATGGCCTTCTTTGTCTCTTTTGATCTTTGTTGGTTTAAAGTCTATTTTATCAGAGACTAGGATTGCAACCCCTGCCTTTTTTTGTTTTCCATTTGCTTGATAGATCTTTCTCCAACCCTTGAGTCTCTGTGTGTCTCTGCACATGAGATGGGTTTCCTGAACACAGCACACTGATGGATCTTGACTCCTTGTCCAGTTTGCCAGTCTGTGTCCTTTAATTGGAGCATTTAGCTCATTTACATTTAAAGTTAATATTGTTATGTGTGAATTTGATCCTGTCATTATGATGTTAGTTGGTTATTTTGCTCGTTAGTTGATGCAGTTTCTTCCTAGCCTCGATGGTCTTTACAATTTGGCATGTTTTTGCAGTGGCTGGTACCGGTTGTTCCTTTCCATGTTTAATGCTTCCTTCAGGAGCTCTTTTAGGGCAGGCCTGGTGGTGACAAAATCACTCAGCATTTGCTTGTCTGTAAAGTATTTTATTTCTCCTTCACTTATGAAGCTTAGTTTGGCTGGATATGAAATTCTGGGTTGAAAATTCTTTTCTTTAAGAATGTTGAATATCGGCCCCCACTCTATTCTGGCTTGTAGAGTTTCTGCTGAGTGATCAGCTGTTAGTCTGATGTGTTTCCCTTTGTGGGTAACCCGACCTTTCTCTCTGGCTGCCCTTAACATTTTTTCCTTCATTTCAACTTTGGTGAATCTGACAATTATGTGTCTTGGAGTTGCTCTTCTCGAGGAGTCTCTTTGTGGCATTCTCTGTATTTCCTGAATCTGAATGTTGGCCTGCCTTGCTAGATTGGGGAAATTCTCCTGGATAATATCTTGCAGAGTGTTTTCCAACTTGGTTCCATTCTCCCTATCATTTTCAGGTCCAACAATCAGACGTAGGTTTGGTCTTTTCACATAGTCCCAAATTTCTTGGAGGCTTTGTTCATTTCTTTTTATTCTTTTTTCTCTAAACATCTCTTCTTGCTTCATTTCATTCATTTCATCTTCCCTCACTGATACCTTTTCTTCCAGGTGATCACATCGGCTCCCGAGGCTTCTGCAATCTTTGCGTAGTTCTCGATACTTGGCTTTCAGGTCCATCAGCTCCTTTAAGCCCTTCTCTCCATTGGTTATTCTAGTTATCCATTTGTCTAATTCTTTTTCAAACTTTTTAACTTCTTTGCTATTGTTTTGAATTTCCTCCCGTAGCTCGGAGTAGTTTGATCGTCTGAAGCCTTCTTCTCTCAACTCGTCAAAGTCATTCTCCATCCAGCTTTGTTCTGTTGCTGGTGAGGAACTGCGTTCCTTTGGAGGAGGAGAGGTGCTCTTCTTTTTAGAGTTTCCAGTTTTTCTGCTCTGTTTTTTCCCCTTCTTTGTGGTTTTATCTACTTTTTGTCTTTGATGATGGTGATGTACAGATGGGTTTTTGGTGTGGATGTCCTTTCTGTTTGTTAGTTTTCCTTCTACCAGACAGGACCCTCAGCTGCAGGTCTGTTGGAGTTTGCTAGAGGTCCACTCCAGACCCTGTTTGCCTGGGTGTCAGCAGCGGTGGCTGCAGAACAGCGGATTTTCCTGAGACCACAAGTTCAGCTATCTGATTGTTCCTCTGGAAGTTTTGTCTCAGAGGAGTACCTGGCTGAGTGAGGTGTCAGTCTGTCCCTACTGGGGGGTGCCTCCCAGTTAGGCTGCTCGGGGGTCAGGAACCCACTTTAGGAGGCAGTCTGTCCATTCTCAGTTCTCCAGCTGCGTGCTGGGAGAACCACTACTCTCTTCAAAGCTGTCAGTCAGACAGGGACATTTAAGTCTGCAGAGGTTCCTGCTGAATTTTTGTTTGTCTGTGCCCTGCCCCCAGAGGTGGAGCCTACAGAGGCAGCAGGCCTCCTTGAGCTGTGGTGGGCACCACCCAGTTCGAGCTTCCTGGCTGCTTTGTTTACCTAAGCAAGCCTGGGCAATGGCACGTGCCCCTCCCCCAGCCTTGCTGCCACCTTGCAGTTTGATCTCAGACTGCTGTGCTAGCAATCAGCAAGACTCCGTGGGCATAGGCCCCTCTGAGCCAGGTGCGGGACACAATCTCCTGGTGTGCCGTTTTCCAGTCCCGTTGGAAAAGCACAGTATTAGAGTGGGACTGACCCGATTTTCCAGGTGCCTTCTCTTACCCCTTTCTTTGACTAGGAAAGGGAATTCCCTGACTCCTTGCACTTCCCGAGTGAGGCAATGCCTCGCCCTGCTTTGGCTCAGGCACGGTGTGCTGCCCTGGCTGTCCTGTACCCACTCTTTGGCACTCCCTAGTGAGATGAACCTGGTACCTCAAACGGAAATGCAGAAATCACCCATCTTCTGTGTTGCTCAGGCTGGGAGCTGGAGACCGGAGCTGTTCCTATTTGGTCATCTTGGCTCCACCCCCCTCATTTCTGATTTTCTGTACTTGAGTCTGCTCTCCTTTTTTTCTCTTAGTTCATCTATTTAAAATTCTGTCAATTTTTTTTATCAAAGAGCCGACTTTTGGATATTTTTCTATTTTAAAAAATTCTATATTTTATTTATCTCTGCTTTAATATTCATTTATTCTGTTAGCTTTGAGTTTAGTTTGCTTAGGTTTTTGATTTTAGATCTTTTTATTGTTCAATGTAAGTGTTTATAACTATAAATTTTCCCATTGTCACTACTTTCACTGTGCCCTGTAAGTTTTGGTATTTTATGTTTTCATTTTTATTCACCTGTAAGAATTTTTGATTTTTTTCTTGGTGATTTAGTGTATGGTCCATTGGTTGCTTAAGAGTATGTTGTCTAATTCCCCCAAATTTGTGAATTTTTTAGTTATGTTAATTATTTCTTTTTTTTTTTGAGACGGGAGTCTCGCTCTGTCGCCCAGGCTGGAGTGCAGTGGCGCAATCTCGGCTCACTGCAAGCTCCGCCTCCTGGGTTCACGCCATTCTCCTGCCTCAGCCTCTCTGAGTAGCTGGGACTGCAGGCACCCACCACCACGCCCGGCTAATTTTTTTGTGTTTTTAGTAGAGATGGGGTTTCACCGTGGTCTCGATTTCCTGACCTCATGATCCGCCCACCTTGGCCTCCCAAAGTGCTGGGATTACAAGCGTGAGCCACCACGCCCTGCCAGTTATGTTAATTATTTCTAAGTTTATCCCACTGTTGTTATGACACTTTGTATTATCTTTATCTTTCTAATGTTTTGAACTCCAATTTGTGACCCCACAATGATCTGTCTTAGAAAATGTCTCATATGGACTTGAAACAAATATGTGTGCTGTTGTCATTGGATAGTGTGTTCTGTATGTGCCTTTTAAATCTGGCTAGTTTCTTAGCATGTTTACTTATCTTCTGTCCAGTTATTCTATTCATTATTAAGATTGGGTGTTAAAGTCTTCAACTATTATTGTTCAACTGTCTACTTCTCACTTTAATTCTGTCAGTTTTGCTTTGTATATTTTGATGGTATTTTGTTAGGTGCATGAATGTTTATAATTGTTTTATCTTCTTGCTGTATTGAACTTTTTATTAATATATAATGCTGTGATGGCTAGTAGTTTTAGGTGTCCACTTGAGTGGGTTAAAAGATGCCAAAATAGCCAGTAAATCATTATTCTCTGTATGTCTTTGAGGATGTTTCTGTTATAGACTGGCATTTTATTCAGGGGCCTGAGTATGGATTTCCTCCCTCAATCAATGTTTGAGGGCACCATGTAATCAACTGAGAACCCAGATACAACAAAAAAGTGGAGGAAAAGCAAATTTATTCTCTCTTCTGGAGTTGAAACAGTCATCTCCTCCATTTGGACCTCAGAACTTCATGTTCTCAGGACTTGGACTGAGATGATAGGTGACATATTGAGGGACTTCTCAGTCTGCACAATCACATGAGACAATTCCCTTAATAAATCTCCTTTTATATAGCAATATATCACTTTACATATTTACATTCTATTAATTCTGTTTCTCTAGAGGGCCCTGACTAATACAAATGTCCTGGTTCATCTCTTATAAATGTGTTCGATTTAAAATTTATTTTATCTGATAATAGTATAGACATCCCTCCTGTCTTTCTATGATTTCCATAGAATATATTTTTCTATCTTTTCACTTTAAATTTATTTGTGTTTTGTGATCTAAAATGAATCTCTTATAGAAAGCATATAGTTGGATAATTTGTTTTTATCCCTTCTCGCAATAGTTGTATTTTACTTAGAAAGTTTAATTCATTTACATCTAAATTATTAGAGGTCTACTTCTATCATTTTGCTGTTTTCTATATGGCTGATAGTGATTTTGTCTTCCATTTTTCACATTGCTTTCTCCTCTGAGGTTTAGTTTTTTTGTAGTAAGACATTTAAATTTCTCCCTCACTTCATTTTGTATATATTCTATAGTTATTTTCTTTATAGTTATTATAAGGATTACATATAACATTCCAACCTTATAACACTGTAATTAGAATTTCTCTTTTTTTGAAAAGGAATTTCACTCTTGTCACCCAGGCTGGAGTGCAATGGCGCCATCTCAGCTGACTGCAACCTCTGCCTCCCAGATTCAAGCGAGTCTCCTGCCTCAGCCTCCTCAGTAGCTGAGATTACAGGCGTGCACCACCACACCCAGGTAATTTTTGTATTTTTTTAGTAGAGACGGGATTTCACTATGTTGGCCAGACTGGTGTCAAACTCCTGACCTCAGGTGATTCACCCGCCTCGGCCTCCCAAAGTGTTGAGATTACAGGCATGAGCCACTGCACCCGGCTTGTAATTAGAATTTCTACCAACTTAACCTAATAATATGTAAACATGTCTCTACTGCTCTGTCCCCTCCCCTTTCAGCTGTTCATGTCACAAAATTATATCTTGATAAGTTTCATGTTCAGAAACAAATAATTATTTTATGCATTATTCTCTAAAGTCATATTAAAAATAAAATATGGAGTTACACACCAAAGTTACAATGATACCAGCCTTTAACGAATTGTTTTTTATGCATTAGTCTCAAAAATCATCTAGAAACAAAAAGGAGTTACAAACGCCATTACAATAATAGTAGCTTGTATAATTGCATTCGTATTTACGTATTTACGTATTTCTTCATATGGCTAAAAGTTACTGTCTAGTGTCCTTTCATTCACCTTCCACAACTCCCTTGAGCATTTTCTGAAGGGCAGCTCTACTTGTAATTAACTCCCTCAGCTTTTGTTTGCCTGGGAATGCCTTAGTTTCTCCCTCAGTCTTGTAGGATAGTTTTGTTGAATATAGGAAACTTCATTGGCAGTCTTTTCTTTTCTCTTTTCTTTTCTTTTATTCTTTTTGACAGGTCTCACTTTTTCTTTTTGACAGGGTCACCCAGGCTTCAGTGCAGTGGTGCAATCATGGCTCACTGCAGCCTCAATCTCTTGGGGTCAGGGGATCCTCCCACCTCAGCCTCCCGAGTACCTGGGACCACAGGCACACGCCACCAAACCTTGCAAAATTTTTAAAATTTATTGTAGAGATGGGGTCTCACTATGTTGCCCAGGCTGGTCTCAAACTCTGCGGCTCAAGTGATCTTCTCTCCTTTGCCTGTGAAAGTGCTGAAATTACAGGCTTCTTTTTCTTTCAGCACTTTGAGTATATCCCCTACCTGCCTTCTGGCCTCCAAGGTTTCTGAAGATAAATCTGCTGATAATCTTATTGAAGATCCCTCTAACGTAATAAATTATTTCTCCCTTTCTGCTTTCATTTTTTGTCTTTGGTTTTCAAAACTTTGATTATAATGTGTCTTGGTTTTTATCTCCTTTTGAGTTTTATTTTGAGTTTGCTTATATTCATGTCTTTCATCATACGAGTGTTTTCGGTCATGATGTCCTAAAACATCCATTCTGCCCCTTTCTCTCTCTCTTCTTATTCTGACACTACCACACTGCATACATTGCTCTGCTTGATGATGTTCCACTTGATGACTCTGTTCGCTTTTCTTTAATCTTTTAATATTTCATCATGTTCATTGTCCTATTCTCAAGTTCACTGATTCTTGCTTTTGTCTGCTCACATTTGCTTTTGAATCCCAGAAAAGCAGGAATTCAACATTGATTCAGTTTAATTTTAGTTATTTTAGTTTTCATTTCCAGAATTTATTTTCGTTTTCTCTTTCTTTTTACTGACAACTCTATTTTGTTCATATATCATATGCTTGACTTTCTCCATATCTTCCTTTAGTTAGTTGAGCATCCTTAAGATAGTTTTAAAGTCTTTAGCAGATCTACCATCTGGTTTTCCTCAGTGAAAGTTTTTGTTTATTTCTTGGAATGGTCTATACTTACTTGTCTTTTCTATGCCTTGTTATTTTTTGTTTAAAACTGAATGCTTGAATTCTAATAATGTGGTAACTCATTTCCCCCCTTTTCTAGGTTATGCAGATTTCCTTCCTTTCCCAGGGTTTGCTACTTTTTGCTTTTGTTTTTGTTTTAATTGTAGGCTGTTCTGTGCTGCGAATTAGCCTGAGACATAAACTTCAGGTCTTCTCAGGTCTTTCTCTGAACATGATTGATCACTTTCTAATTTTCTCCGTGTGCATGTGTGTGTGTTTAATGCCCTGGTCTTTTTAGTTTTGTTTAAATATATTAACATATTTTAAATATGTATTTTTCTGTATAATAAAATATATAGATAAAATAAATATATATTTGGATATACAATAAAAATACATATTTAAGACATGTTTATAATAAAAATATATATTTTATATATAATAAAAACATTTAAAATGTTTATATATACATGTACATATTTTAGGGTACATGTGATATTTTGATACCTGTATACAATGTGTAACGATCAAATCATGGTAATTGGGATATCCATCATCTCAAACACTTATCTTTTCTTTGTGTTGGGAACATTGTAAATCTTCTAGCTACTTTGAGGTATACAATAAATTTTTGTTAACTATAATTTCCCTACTGTACTATCAAATGCTAGAACTTAATTCTTCTATGTAATTGTTTTTGAACCCCTTAACCAACTTCTCTACATTCTACTCCTTCCCTTCCCAGCCTCTGGTAACCACCAATCTACTCTCTACTGTCATGAGATCCACTTTTTTGGTTCCCACATATAAGTGAGAATATGTAATATTTGTCTATCTGTGCCTGGCTTATTTTGCTTAATATAATGACTTCCAGTTTTATTCGTGTTGCTGTAAATGACAGAATTTCATTCTTTATAGTGAATAATATTCCATATTTGTATATATTGTAAAGAATCCACACTTTATTCATTTCTCTGTTGATGAACACATAAGCTGATCCCATAAGCTGATCCCATATCTTGGCCATTGTGAATATTGCTGCAATAAACATGACAATATAGACATCTTGTCAATATAATGATTTCCTTTCTTTTGGATATATACACAGTGGTGGGACTGCTGAATTTTATGGGAGTTCTACTTTTAGTTTTCTGAGGAGCCTCCATACTGTTTTCCATAATGGCTGTACTAATTTACATTCCCAGCAACAGTATGTAAATGTTCCCCTTTCTCTGTGTCCTTATCAGCTTGTTATATTTTGTTTTGATAATAGCCATTCTGAGCTGAGATGGTATCTCATTGTGGTTTTGATTTTCATTTCCCTAGAGATTAGCAATGTTGAACATATTTTCACATATCTGTTGGACATTTGTATGTCTTCTTTTGAAAACTGTCTATTCGAAACCTTTTGACTATTTTAAAAATCAGATTTTTTTTTGCTGTAGGTTTATTTGAGGTCCTTATATATTCTGATTCTTAATTGTTTGTTAGATGAATGTTTGCATATATTTTCTCTCATTCTGTTGGTTGTCTCTTCACTTTGTTGATTTTTTCCTTTGCTGTGCAGAAGCATTTTAGCTTGGTGTAAATCCACTTGCCAACTTTTGCTTTTATTGCCTATGCTGTTGAAGTCTTTGCCTGAAAAATCTTTGCCCAGATCAATACCCTGTAGCATGCCTGCAATATTTTCTTTTAGTAGTTTTATAGTTTCAGGTCTCACATTTAAGTCTTTAATCCATTTTGAGCTGCTCTTGTATGTGGTGAAAGATGGAGATCTAGTTTCTTTCTTGAGCAAGTGGATATTCAGTTTTTTCAGCACTTCTTTTTAAAGAGACCATCCTTCTCCCACTGTATATGCTTGGTGTCTTTGTCAAAAACGAATTGGCTATAAGTGCATGGATTCATCTCTCAGTTGTTTATTCTGTTCCATTGGTCTATAAATCTGTTTCTATGCCAGTATCATGCTGTTTTGGTTACTATAGCTTTGTAGTATAATTCAAAACTAGGTGATGTGATGCCTCCAGCTTTGTTCTTTTTGCTTACAGTTTTGTTTCATTTCTGAGATGGGCTGGAGTGTAGTGATGTGATCATGGCTTACTACAGCTTCAAACTCCTGGGCTCAAGCTGGGCTGATCCTTCTGCCTCAGCCTCATAAGTAGCTAGAATAACAGGAATATGCCATCATGCCTGGATAATCTTTTAAAACTTTTTGTAGAGACAGGGTCTTACTATATTGCCCAAGGTGGAGTTAAACTCCTGTGTTCCAGGGATTCTTGATCTCCAAAAGGACTAGGATTATAGGAATGAGCCACTGCACCCAGGCAGTTCTCAGGATTTTATTAGCTATGTGGGGTCTTTTGTAGTTCCATAAGGATTTTAGAGTTTTTTTTTCGATTTTTATAAAAAAAAGTCATTGGTATTTTGAGAGGGATTGCATTGAATCTGTAGATTGCTTTGGGTAGTATGAGCATTTAAACAATATTAATTATTCCAATCCATGAATATGGGATATCTTTTCATATGTTTGTGTTCTATTCAATTTCTTTCCAATAACTTCCTTTGTGGAGATCCTTCCACTTCTTTGGTTAAAGTTGTTCCTAGGTATTTTATTTTATTTTTTGTAGCTATTAACAATGGGATAGTTTTCTTGATTTCTTTTTCAGACTGATTGCAGTTAGTGTATATACACAGTGGTGGGACTGCTGAATTTTATGGGAGTTCTATTTTTAGTTTTCTGAGGAACCTCCATACTGTTTTCCATTATGGCTGTACTAATTTACATTCCCATCAACAGTATATAAATGTTCCCCTTTCTCTGTGTCCTTATCAGCTTGTTATATTTTGTTTTGATAATAGCCATTCTGAGCTGAGATGGTATCTCATGGTGGTTTTGATCTGCATTTCTCTAGAGATTAGCTACTCATTTTTGTATTTTGATTTTAAATCCTGCAATTTACTGAATTCACTTATCATTTCTAAGAGTTTTCTTTTGGTGGAGTCTTTAGTTGATTCTAAATATAAGATTATGTCATCTGCAAACAGGGGTAGTTGGACTTCTTTCTCTCCAATTTAAATGCTCTTTATTTTTTGCTTGTGTAATTTCTCTGTTTGCAACATAAATGTTGAATATAAGGGCTGAAAATAAGCATCCTTTTACTTTTCCAGATCTTAGTGGGAGAGCTTTTAGTTTTTCCCAATTAATATACCACAGTATGATATTACATGTGGGTTTTATATATATATATATATATATCTCCCTTATCATGTTGAATTATGTTCCTTCTATAGCCAATTTGTTGAAAGTTTTCGTCATGAAGAGATGTTGAATTTTATCAAATGTTTTCTCCACATCTACTGGAATGACCATATGGTTTTTGTTCTTGATTCTGGTGATGTGATGTATCATGTTTATTAATTTGTATATGTTGAACAATCCTTGCATTTCTGAAATGAGTCCACTTGATCATGGTGCATTTTTTAATGTGTTGTTCGATTTGATCTGCTACTATTTTATTTAGGATTTTTCACATATGTTCATCAGAGATACTGTCTTACAGTTTTTGTGTGTGTGTGCCCTTGTCTGCTTTTCATATCAGGTAAATGGCTTTGTAGAATGAGCTTAGAAGTGTTACTTTTCTTCAATTTTTTGAAGTAGTTTGAGTGAAATTGATATTAATCATTATTTAAATGTTTGACATAATTCAATAGTGAATCTATCAGGTCCTGGGCTTTTCTTTGATGGGAGACTCTATTATTTCTTTAATCTCATTACTTGTTATTGGTCTGTTCAGGTTTTCTATTTCTTCATGGTTCAACCTTGAGAAATTTTATATGTCCAGGAATGATTCATTTCTTCTAGGTTTTACAATCTGTTGGCTTATAATTTGGCTTATAATTAATTATACTAGTATCTAATGATACTTTGTTTTCTCTGGTATCAGTTGTAATGTTTTCTTTTGTGTCTGATTTTATTTATTTGGGTTTTCTCTCTTTTTTCATAGTCTAGCTATAGGTTTGGCAATTTTGTTTATTTTTTCAAAAAATTTTGTTTTATTGTTTTTTAATATTTTTGTTTCAATTTAATTTATTCTCCAATCTGTTTATTTATTTAATTAATTAATTTATTTATTTATTTGAGACAAGGTCTTGCTCTATTGCTCAGGTTGGAGTGCAGTGTGCATTGGCACAATCGTGGCTCACTGCAGCTTTGAGCTCCCAGGCTGAAGTAATCCTCCTGTATCAGCCTCCCAAGTAGCTGGGACTACAGGCTAGCACAACCATGCCTAGCTAATTTTTGTATTTTTTTTGTAGAGATGAGATTTTGCCATGTTGTTTGGGCTCGTCTCAAACTCCTAGCCTCAAGCAATTCACCTGCCTCAGCCTCCCAAAGTGCTAGGATTACAGGCATGAGCCACAGTGCCCCGCCTTACTTCTGTTCCAATGTTTATTATTTTTTTCTTTTACTAATTTTGCATTTGGTTTGCTCTTGCTTTTCTAGTGCCTTGAGGTGCATCATTAGGTTGTTTATTTGAAGGCTTTCTATTTTTTATGTGTTTATTGCTATAAACTTTCCTCTTAGTAGTAATTTTTCTGTATGTACAAGTTCTGGTTTGTTATTAGTTATTTTAGCTAAGCACATTGCTATCTAAAATAAAATCCAATTGTTTTATTTTTCTGTCAATATTACTGACCCATTATTTCAAAAAATAGTTGATATAGGATGACTCTAGAATAAAGGATAATACTTAAGTGTTTTGGTTCTCATTTCTTCAAATATTTTCTCCCATCATATATATTAATACAACTCCAATGCAAATTGATAATTCCATATTATCCAGGTAATAGTTTGGGATGTGCGTCTATATATATACACACATACATACTTTATTGATAATTATTTATTGAACCAAAGCAACTTACACTATTTCTTAATTTCTTAATGTTATGTCATGTAATACTTCATAACATATGTTAAGTTTATATAACATTTCATTTAAACAATGTTTAAAACAGCTTTTCTTTTTAATATTCATGATACTAACACTAGAGAAGCAGAAAAAATAAAGAAGGAAATAGAATACATTTTTTAATTTTTCTGTGGAAATTAGCCACTTTCCCCACAAAAGTGATAGTTGTATCGGTAGCAATTGACCAACATCACTTTGCTCTGGGTTAAAAACTGAATGCAGACCTAAGTGTTTCAGCAGACAATATGAGATGTTTTATATTTTCTCTTACCTTAGAAGATAAGAGATAAGTATCTCTACTCCAAACTATTAGCGGCTTTTTAATAGGAAGTTGATAGGCATCTGGCCTAAGCCATTTTTATATAGAATATAATTTGAAATCCTATGCTATATGTATGCTTTTCCTACATTTTTGTTTGCAGATGAATGCAAATACATTCACACATATACATTATTTCTCAATGCATGGCATAAATTTAAAATAAAACAAGAATTTATTAAATTCTAAGTATCATTAACCTATGTAATGTATCCTGATATCTGTATCTATTTTATTTTCTAAAAGGATTCTGGCCACAAGTCAGCACTGTAATGACAAAATAAATTAATGTAGATATCCAGAGTGTAATCTGAAAGATGATACCCTCTATAGCACAGTGCTAACCTATACGGACTCCAGTATCAGGAGGCCTCCACAGCAACATGTGAACCGCTTCTCTAAAAACATTACAACAATAGTAATTTTGCCTTTATTAATGTGAACATTTATTTAACATCTAGGATACTGTAGTTCTATGATGATAAAGTCTGTGTATTTAGGGGGATACTTTATCATTTTCAAAACTTACAAGCACTCAATTAATATTTGTTGAAGGAATCTTTGATTCTTTTCTTTCTCCCACCAACTATGTATAATTATTCATTAAATCTTGCCTGTTATTTATTCAAAATATATATGAATCTGTTCTTTTTCTTTCATTTCCGGTATTACCATCCTAATTAACATTATTTTCACTTGTGCATTCCAACTGTTTCCCAAATGATCTTAGTGGTCTCATTCTTGGCCTTTCTCAACTCTTTTTCTAATCATCAGAATGCTATTAAAACATAAAATTGATCTCGAGCACCCCAATGTCTTTGCACTGCAAGTACACAAATACCTAAACTATTCCATGTGGCTACTATGTTCAATATAATCTGATTTTTACCTGCATCAGCTAGTTTTTGATCCATAAAAAATCCGTTAAAAATTACCCTAGAGCACGTTGGCTGAGAACAACATTTTTTGAGTTCACGACACTGTTTTTGCTAAGTTGGGCTGGGTTCACAGAGGAGGCTCTGCTGATCTGACGCAAGTTCATTTCCTCTTGGCTAGGGCTCCCTCCTGCATCTGTGGCCAGCTGGGGGCTGACTGTGAGCTGGAGCAGCTAGTTTTCCTCCACATGGACTTCATCTTTCAGCGTGGCAGCCAGTCCTTTTCACATGGTGTTCAGTCAGAGGGAGTAGAATTGTGCAAAGCTACATTTGGAAATGTTACACTTCCTCTAGATTCTATGCCCAAAGAAAGTAAAAAGTCAGGCCAGATTAAAGGGTTTAGAGATAGACTTCACTTATTTATAAGAGGTGCTGGAAAGTCACATTGCAAAGCAGCCTGGGCACAGAGAGAGGAATGATCTTACACATTTTTGCAAACAATTTGCTGCGTTATCCAAATCTCTTACCTGTGTGTCCCTCACGCTTGACTATCAGTCACCTCTTGCGCACTTGCTTCTGGCCACACTGGCCTTATTTCTATTCTTCCAAAAGGCAATCTCATTTCTAGTTGGATTGTCTTTGACCAAGTTGTACCCTCTGCCTAGAGCACCATTTCTCGAGACTGTCACACAACTGGCTCATCTCATTCAGGGTCAAGATCTGATGTCCCTTTAACTCACCACTTGACAGAGACTTCCAGTTTTTTTCTGATAGCTAAAACCTATGATACAAACTCTTCCAGTCTGAAGAGTAAAAAGAGAAATCTAAAAATCATTATTAAAACATCAACCACTATATATAATACACTGGCTCTAGGATCATCAATTCCATCAGACTGTCAATTACTTGAGGACAAGGACTGAGCACATCAACACCAAAGCTTCACACATACGCCCCTACCTGGTAGTTATTTAATACGTGTTTACCGCCTGAATTTTTAAAGCCAACCTACACAATTACCTCAGACTTGAAGCAATTATTTCAGGAAACATTAAATACTTTAGGGAAAAAAAAATAATTCCCTGATACTGTCAACAGTTAAAGTACAAATGAATTTAGGGCTCGCCTTGACAATCAGAAACGCTTTGTGAGCATCTGCTGGGACTTGGCTGTTTAATTATCCTTTTCCTCTCGCAAGAGGAGAAGGTAATTACAAACTCCTGTGCTTAATTACAAGCCTGGCGTCCAGTGCATCTGGTCCTGTTCCTGCATCTATCGCAGTGCATCGCAGCTTTTGCTAAGAGACTTGTGCGAGGAACCAGAGCTGTTGTTTCATTTTCCTCACTAAGTTATGGAAAAAAATCACGGTACTGTGTTGCTTTCTAATTGTGGACATCAGCCACCTACCCCTGCCCGCTATCTTGTCTCTCTGCATCGCTCTTCTTTGGAGTACCATTAAAATAAAGAGTCATAGCAAGACTTCTCTTGTTTTAATTTTCATTCTCTATTTTTGTTTTTAGTGTTTGATGGAGAGAAATCTGGACTTCATCCATAAATATGGCAAACACATATGCCCAATTCATGACTTCTCTTTATTTCTCCTTCTGGATTTCTGACAGTGACCTCAAACTTAACATGTTCAATTCCAAATTTAGTATCTTCCACCCCAAATCTGCCTCTTCATCTTCTGTAATCTCTGCGTCATTTAATACTAACCCCTCCTCACAATATGGCTGCAATAAAACGTTCCCATCTTAAATGGGGCTGCTTCCTACAGTCCTTCAGCCGAAGTCGTTTACTCACTACTCCTAAACAGCATGCTCTTCTTGGGCAAAGCTGCATAACTAACAGGCAGAACAAGCCTTTGTTAGGGTACCAGTAAATAAGGACATGGAGATTTGTAAAGATACTGTCTTCCAAAAAGAAAGCATCCCAATAGTCATCACGGAAGGACTATGAAAAAAGTGCTTGAGCTTCTTTGCCTATATTTCAACAGATTGGCATTAATATGTTGTGAAATACTTGAATTGAAGAGATTGACACAAAAATGTTTCAGTATTGACAGCTGCTGAAATGATTCAGCTGATTTTGTTTCTGGGATCCCCCTACCTTCTTTCTGAATCTGATGAAATCTTCTTTCTTCAGAAAAATGGCACCTCCTCTAGCAAAGCTGCCCTGACCTCCGAGGTAACTGCTGCTATGTCCTCTCTGCCTCAGCATATATTGGCTGCATCTTTGCTGCAGCAGTTACCCTGCTGTCATGGCAGGGCCCCATGACATTCATCTGTGTGTCCTTTCTGCCCAGGCTGAGTGCAGTCTGGCACATAATTAGAAACTTACAAATATTGACAAGTAAATGTTTATGAAGGCCACACATTCCTTTTTCATTTCATATGTAAAACAAATATCTAACATATAAGCACTCAAGCAGTAAGTTAAGTTTGCAGCCAATCGAACTGACTTTCTGCTAAGTGAGTGATATCATCTGCTTCTTAAAAACAGAACATACTAGAATGTGCACAATATAGCCTTAAATATTACTATAAAGTTTTTTAAAACCCAGTATTCATGAACCGGACAGTGCTGGCTAAAAGTAGTGTAGAATCTAGAATTTGTAAGTTTGCTAAGAATAAATCAATGGCATTTTGTTAACATAGGGCCATTTAAAAAAAAATTCTACCCTGAAATCCTTGTTAAGCCTTATTGCTTAGTATCCATTTATCATGCCTTTTATTAATTTATTCATTTATCTATTACTTAAAATATATTTATTAATTGTGTACCATGGTCAAGAAATTATTGTATATGCTGAGGATAAATTCGTTACAGTAATTAAACACAGTAGTCTCTTCTTATACATACGGGCAACCTTTTAAGACCCCCAGAGGATGCCCAAAACTACCTTGGAATGTTTCATTTATGGATAAGGGGGAACTACTATATCTACCAGGAATGCCAACCTCATCAACCTTTCACCTTGCCAATTGAGCTGTTAATCATTAATTCAGACACCATCTACCTCACTTAAGAAATCCATCCTCAGCACTTCTCTCCCTATCTTTATTCTGCCTATTATAGTTTCATCCCAGCACTTATAATATTGTATTGTCATAGTCCATTAAATTGTCTTGTAATTTGAGTTCAAAAATTCCTTGATAGAAGAGCTAGATGATACAAGTAGTCCCCACCTAACATCTATCATAGGTATGCATGTGAAGAAAAATACATAGTATATATAGAGAGAGTTCGGTACTATATCTATGAGAGTTTAATTTATAAATCAGATACAGAAAGATTAACAACTAAAACTAATAATAAAATAAAATAATTATAAAAGTATGTTGTAATAAAAGCTATGTAAATGTGGTCTCTTTCTCTCTTTCAAAGTATCTTAGTATTTTCAGACTGTGGCTGACTGCCGTAACTGAAACCATGTAACGTGGAAACCCATGGATAAGGGGGGACTATGTGCATCATATAGCTCTTCTTTCAAGGGATCTTTTAACTTGGATTATAAGGTGGAATTTAATAGATTATGATAATACAGTGAGGCTCCATCACTGAACAGTTTATGTGGCATTCTTAGAGTTTCTTCCTTGTGCTTTGTATTAGTTTCCAACAAAAGGTTAAAAACCATTGGCTGAATTGTAATTAAGCTACAAGAGTTGATGCTCTGGGCCAAGAAGAGTGCTTGGAGCAGGATCACAAACTGGCAGTTCAGTTCATGAAATCAATGCAATAAACCTATATGCTTGATTTAACCCAGAAGATACTTGTAATTCATTAGAATTGAGTGATAACTTTTTCCCCCATATTTATTTACCCTTTGCAATATATCCTGGAAGTCATCACTCTCAGTCTATTAACATTTCCATTCTATTTTATAGCTCCGATAGCCTACTATGTGGATAAACACAGCTTCTTTAATCATTCTCCTGAATATTGATTTTCCAATATTTTTGTATTATAACCAATGTCACAATTAATAACCTTGCACATGTTGTTTTGTATTTGAGAAGGTATATTGTAGGATAAATTACTGGAGGTGAGACTGCTGTGTTAAAAGGTAAAGGCATATGTAATTTTGATAGATGTCACCAAATTCCCCTCTGTATAGGTGACAGTTTTGCATTCCCACAGCAGCATGTAGAGAGGTAAGAAATGGTAGTGCTGTAATTTTATTACTCCCTTTATGTTATCAAAAGTAAATTTGGGCTTCTTTTCATATATTTAAGTCCACTTGTATAATTTTTGCAAATGGCCAATTCATATATTTTACTCATTTTTTTGTTTTTCTTTTTTTCTTTTTGTTTTTGCACTTATTTTAGAAATTTTATTGATGTATAACACTATACACTGAAATACATAAATAGTAATTTTTGGCTCAAATTTTTAGAAAACATCAGAGAAAAAATATTGTATGTACACATGTATGTTATTTATTTATTTATTTATTTATTTATTTATTTATTTTGAGACAGAGTTTCACTTGTCACCCAGGCTGGAGTGCAGTGGCACGATCTCGGCTCACTGCAACCTCTGCCTCCTGGGTTCAAGTTACTCTCCTGCCTCAGTCTCCTGAGTAGCTGGGATTAGAGCCGTGGGCCACCACACCCAGCTAATTTTTGTAATTTTAGTAGAGACGTAGGTTTCACCATGTTGGTCAGGCTGGTCTTGAACTCCTGACCTCATGATCCACCAACCTCAGCCCCCCAAAGTGCTGGGATTACAGGTGTGAGCCACTGCACCCGGCCTATTTTTATTTTTTATTTGTTTTCTTTATTCCTGATGTTCTAAGATTTCTTCTTTTATCATTTCCTTTCTTTTGAGAGAATGTTCTTTAGTTTGTAGGATAGGTCTGTGTGTGACAAATTCTATTAGTTTTCCTTCATAAGAGAATGTCTCAATTTTTCCTTCATTCTTGAAGGATATTTTTATTAGGTAAATTATTAAGGGCTGTGTATTAGTCCATTTTCATGCTGCTGATAAAGACATACTCGGGACTGGCAAGAAAAAGAGGTGTAATTGGACCTAAGTTCCACATGGCTGGGGAGGCCTCAGAATCATGACAGGAGGTGAAAGGCACTTCTTAACATGGCGGTGGCAAGAGAAAATAAGGAAGATGCAAAAGCAGCAACCCCTGATAAAAATCATCACCTCTTGTGAGATTTATTCACTACCACGAGAAGAGTCTGGGGAAAACTGTCCCCCGATTCAAACTATCTCCCACCAGTCCCTCCCACAGCACATGGAGATTATGGGAGTACAATTCAAGATGAGATTTTGAGGGAGACACAGAGACAAAACCCAACAGACTGTAACTTTTTTTTTTCAGCTGTTAAAAAATTTTGTGTTTTCTTTATGCCTTCATGTTTTCTGATGGGATATGTATTGTCCTTTGAATTGTTTTTTGCATAAAGAAAAATTTCTCACTGATTTCAAGATTTTTCTTTGTCTTCTATCTTCCTTTGTCTTTTTTTTCTTTTTTGGAAGAATTGGCGCATATCATTACTACTTACTACTCAATTACATGTGCACACCTAACTGAAAGGGAGGCTAGAAAATGCCATCCAATTCTGTGACCAGCAAGAAGTTAGTCTTGCTGGATATCCAGCCAGCCTTTCTACACTATGGTGCAGTAACTTATGATCCTTGTTTCTCTTCCATACCTAACTTGCAAGTCTTCAATCTTTAATGTATAAAGCCATTAATTTTCTTTTCTCATGAGACAGGGCTTCTCATGCTGCTAGAAAAAAAAAAAATCATGTTTTGACTAAGCAGTGCTTCTAAAACCTTTTGACCACCAACCTCAGCTACCCAGTGCGGATTCACTTCAATCATGTGAAGTTCAAATCACTGTTCTTAATTACAGAGCGGCCTTCCACTCAGTCATCCAGAGATCAGTGGTGTTAATGTAGATAACCAGTTTTGTTGAGAAAATGAATGTGAAGGAGTGTGGAGATGCCAGTTTTTGGTTAGAGTGGGGTCTACATGCCTATGAAGCACCCTGCACAAGAATTAGCCCACATCATAAACACAAGAGAGAAAGCAGAGGGACATTTGGAGAACTGAACAGAGAAGCAAGAACTAAAAAGAAGATAAATGAGTATCACATTTTTAAAATAATTAGACATTGCTAATTATTTCTGAAAGAGGAAAGAAACCATATTTGAAAACATTTCTAGAAGAAAAGCTGTTGACTGAAAAGGAAAAGGACAATATGATGATTGAAAAATGTAAGACATAATTATCATTTTTCATATAAAACTCTTCTCTAAATATGTGAACCAGCAGCAGGCCAACATTAATTGGAAATGATTCAACTGAATAGATCATTTATACAAGAAAGGTAGGGCTAATGAAGCCAGTGTGATTTTAACTATTTGTTACTAAGTTTCCCAAAAAGCCAGTTCTGAGAGGTAAGAGCTTAAAGTAAATGTATCCAGTTACTCTTAACGGAAAATGTAACAGGTTAAACTCTGAATAAGTAGGAGTCACGCTTTTGTTTTCAGGTTTTTGTTAAATGGCTGTATTAGTTATTTGTTCATTCTAGTTCCCTATCACAATATTGGAAAGTTTTGATATTTTAATCTATAATTCATTTTTTTCTTACAGATAAAACACATCTTTCTTTTTTTAAGTAGGCATTTTTGTAGGTTGCACTTAGTTTAACATAGCAATCTTAGCAAAGTGGGTGTAGGCATGAGATTGAATCACATCTTCGATATACCACTGTCAGCACATACACCTGAACAGTGGGGATATCAAAGATGTGACTCAATCTCAGGAATGAACACAATAAAAATTCTTACAAATGCCATTATTTTACAACTAGATTCACACAATATAAAGCTTATCAAGAGAAAGCAGTATTTATTTGATTAAAATTTACATTAAGTATTAATAAAGAAAAAATTTAAAATAATACTTTATATGTATAAAATATATAGAGCTAATATATTATGTATAATACATAAATGTGAAAATGAATATAAGTATTTTTTCTATTTTGTTTTTATGTGAAAATCCTATGTGATTTTTCAAACCAAATAACACTTTCATGAAATGTAAATATATCTTGTATAGTTTTTCAGTGAGCTGCTCTTGAAATCATGCCAGTTAATTAAGAAGTCTAAAATAATTGTAGCAATATTAACAAAATTGTCATACATTTAATCAGGTTTGACACTTTCATTATAGGTAATAAGTTGCTTTTAAGGCAATGCTAAGATCTTTCACAGCCAAATGAGTGAATATATTATAAGTTGAATAACTCAAGTCAGTTCCCAGAGAAAAGAAATTTAAGAATGTTGTATTTTGAGAAGAAAAGTCAAATCTGGCAAATACTGACTGTGTGCATTGCTGATGTGAGCCTGAAAGTGATACCTTTTATTCTCCTAGGTCCTACTTTTCATCTGGTGTAAGCTTGGGAGCAATGTGTTCTCCAGTTTTAAAAGTTTATGTCCTCTGTGGTCTTGTTTCTGTTTCTGAATATACAATTAAGAAAAAACTCACATGTGTTCTTATGAGTCTCTCAAAAGGTCTATAACATGTTATCGCTATAATTGGTTGTCAACATTGATTAATTTTAATAATTCAAACACCTCACAATGGAGGTTCAAATCCTAACTTCATTATCACCACTAAATTATTTTAGTCATCTGCTAACTGACAAAGTAGTCAAATATTCTACGTTTCAAACACACCCTGCATAACACATAAGAAATAAAGTATTATTTAATGTACTAATTAATTATACTATTTAATGCCTGAATTATAAAAATATACTATGTAATAGAAAAAAGAGAAGAAAAACACAGTATCTTGATAGACACAGAAAATCATTTGACAAAATCCAATACTCTTTAATAATAAAAAGTCAACAAATTAGAAATGAAAGCTAAATGTCATTAAAGTCATATGTGATAATCCCATAGCTAACTTTATAAGTATAAATGGTGAGAGACTTAATTCTTCTTCTGGAAGATCAGGAAGAAGATAAGGAAGTCCACTCTTATCACTTCTATTTAGCATTGTAATGGACAGTTTAGCAAAAGAAATTAGACAAGAAAATGAAATAAAAGGCCTCCAGATTCAGAAGAAAGTACCTGTTTTCAGATAGTGTGATCTTACATATAGAAAATTATAAGGAATACACACAAACATATACAAACGATTTGAATTAATAAATTTAACAAGGTTGCAGGATACAAGATCAACATACAAAAATTAATTGTATTTATATACACTAGCAATGCACTATATGAAAATAAAATTAAGGAAATTATTTTACAATAGCAACAAATTGAATAAAATACTTAATATAAGTGTAACTAAAGGGCAAGATTTTTACATGAAAAACTAAAAAGTTATTGAATTATATTAAAGATTATTTAAGCAAGTAGAAACATGTCTCAAATTTATAGGTTAGATAAATTAAGATTACTAAGATGCCCTCCTCAAATTAATATACGGATTAAACACAATTGCTGTGAATAGCTCAGCTGCCTTTGTTCTAGAAATTGACAATCTGATCCTAAAATCAATTTAGAAATGCAAAGGTTGTTGAATACCAAAAACAATCTTGAAAAATTAACACTCTCACTTCTTGATTTCAAAATTTAATGCACCTTTAGAATAATCAAGACAGTGTGGCACTGGCATAAAGAAACAATGGAAGATAATAGAGAATCCAGAAATAAACTCTTCTGTTTATTTTCAATTCATTTGCAGCAAGGATGCCAAGATAATTCAATGGGGAGAGAAAAATTATTTCAATAAATGGTTCTGAGATAATATTAATATGAAAATAAATGAATTTGGATGCTTATATAATATACAAAAGTATTTTTAAAAGATTGATAAATCTAAATGTAAGAACTATTAAATATAAGAGCCCTTAAAAGTAAACATAGTAGTAAATCTTTATGACCATTGCTTAGTCAATCATTTCTTAGATTTAACACAAAAAACACTCACAACAAAATAAAAGCCAGTAAACTGTACTAAATCAAAATTTTAAATGTCATACTATACACAATACCATCAAAAGAAGTGAAAAAAAAATCACAGAATAGGAGAAATATTTACAAATTTGTATCTGGTAAGTTTACAACACAGAATATACAAATCACTTGTATAACTCAATGATAAAAAGATAACCCAGTTTAAAATGGGCAGTGGATTTGAGTAGGTATCTCTCCATAGAATATATACAAATGGACAATAAAATAATATTACTAGACTTCGGATAAACAGAAATAAAGCTCACAATCTAATACCACTTCACAGCCATTAGGATAGGTGTATTAAACATGATAGACAATAGATAGAGAGGGAGAGAGAGAGAGAGAGAAATTAGAATCCTCATACATTGCTGGCCAGACTAATAAAATCATGAAGCCACTTTGTGCTATACTTTTGGGGTTCCACAAAATATTGAACATTAGATACCGCATGATTCAGCAATTCCACTTTTTGGTATCTATGCAAAAATACTTTAAAAATACTAATACATACACACACATGCACACAATTTACACAAATGTTTATAGCAATGTTATCTACAATACCCAAAACATTTGGAAACAACCCAAATGTCCATGAACAAATGAATGGCTGAAGAAAATATTACATATACTTACTAGAATATTATATGACAATACAAAGGAATATAACACTGAAACATGCTACAAGGATGAATCAGGAAATCATTATGCTAAGTGAAATAATTCTAGATATTTTACATAATGCCTAGATATTTTAAGCAAGGACTGGAAGGATGACATCTCAAAATGCTAAAGGAGTGTAAAAATGAATTTATTTAAACAAACAAGTGGCCTTTGAGGAGTTTAGGAAAATAGAAAAAACCCATTGGAGACTAAGAAAATATCACTCTGATTTTGAGAGAGGAAAAGGATTGATAAAAAACATTATTGTCTGTTGATTGTGATCAAAACTCTTGAATAAATGTTGTCAGTGGTGCTGGGGGCAAATGATGAATTCAGGTAAAGAAATGCTGAGCATGTGTTTAAGGAGCATCTAGGTGTAGATGCACATTATGCTGCTGAATATGTGATTCTGGGGTGCAGGCAAAGGTATTTGCTTGGGCATTTGATTGGAAATTGTCCTCATGTGGATGATGTCTGATGAAGTATGAAATCATCCTCACATGGATGGGATCTGATGCTGTAGTAGTAGGGGAGGCCCCAGAGAAATCAGGCAAAAAACACATGAGGGCTCAAGAGAGAAACCTGAAAAAAAGTCTACTTTAAGGCTATAGGCAAAAAAGAAGATACAAAGGAGTTTGGGCATGGTAGTCATAGAGGCAGGAGGAGTAACAAGCAATGTCACAGGGTTCTAGAGATGTTCAGGAGAAAAAAGCATTCCAGGAAGAAGTGGTCCAGAGTCAAAATCGGCCAGGCATGGGGGCTCATGCATATAATCCCAGGATTTTGGGAGGCCAAGGTGGGAGGTTCACTTGAGCCCCAGAGTTTGAGACCAGCCTGGACAACATGGCACAACCTCATCTCTACAAAAAATACAAAAATTAGCCAAGCATGGTCACACATATTTGTAGTCCCAGATACAAGGAAAGGCTGAAGTGGGAGGATCACTTGACCCAGGAGGCAGAGGTTACAGGGAGCTATGATCACAACTGCACTGCAGCTTGGATAACAAGAGCCAGAACCTGTCTCAAAAAAAAAAAAGAAAAAAAAAAAAGTCAAAGGGCCACACGTACAAGAGAGTGCATAACCTAAGAACTGAATGTTGATTTGAAAACAAATGGAATTATTTTCCTCTGGTTATAGTAAATGAGACTGTGAGTAGAGGTTTATAGTGAGACATCTAGGGAAGCAAGTGTGTGCACCACTGCTTTTTAATTTGGGGTCTGGAGAACACTGTGGGTGGGGGCATCTTGCAACTTTGGCAGTGGGTTCAAGAGGTCCAAGCTACTTTAACAAAAATTGAATGTTATTATATCACCAAGAGTTCAGGAGAGCCCCCTGCTTACAGCCAGCAGGGAAACTGGCCTCAGTCTTACAATCACAAAGAGTGGAGTTCCAGCAACCACCTAAATGAGCTTGAGGCTGACTTTTCCCAGAACCTTTCGGTAAGAGCTGAGCTTGATTTTCACCAGTAAAATCTAAGCAGAAGAATCAGTGGAGACAACTGACCTACAGAACTGTAGGAAAATAAATTTGTGTTTTTAAGGTGCTAAGTTTATTAAAAGTTCTAATAGCAGCAACAGAATATAAATGCAGACCAGGGAAGACTGAAGAACTGTCACAGAATGGGAGAGACTGAGGAGACTTGACGACCACATGCAGGGTAGGGTCCTAGACCAGAAAAGAGCATCAGTGGGGAGAAGGGCAGAATCCAGACAAAGTCTGTAGTTTAGCTGATAGTGTTATACCAACAGTGAGTTCTTAGTTTTGACAAATACATCATGGTTATAAAAACCGTTAACAATAAAGAAAGCTGTGAAGCATTCACAGGGGTTTTCTGCACTAGTTTCAACATTTCTATATCTAAAATCGTTTAAAAGTAAAACACTAAAAAAGTCTATTATTCCAAGTCTTAGCTTTCCTGAAAACATCCATGACCCCTGAGACCCTTCCCACTTCTGAACTCCTTATATTTTCATTCTTAGACTGTATATTCATTGAAATAACTTATTACATAAAGCACTTTAAGATGAATAGTGTAGAGATTCTCATACAATTTCTCCTCTTAGTGAAATAATGGTATTGTTTGCATAAACACCTTTTGAAAAAAAGGTGTGTTCGTTTGAAGGCTGCTCCTAGTACCCTCCTCCTGGTAAGCCCAGTCTTGCTAATAATGCAGGCTTCTACACAAATGGTTTTTATTCACGTCAGACGGAGTCATTTGAGTAACAGATTTAAAACATCTGCACCTCTTTAAAGGGAGTTATAGATAAGAGTAATAGATCTATTATATGTTTGTATAGTTTTTTATGACAAATAAAGGTAAATATTAGATAATTTTAAACAGTTAAACACAGATTGGGATCTCTCATTTGCAAGGCTTTCAATATGATTTTTTTATTCCAGAAGATCTGCTAAGATTTGCTTACATTAATCAGCAAATATTCATATAACATCATTTATTCAATGACCAATAGTTAACCCAACTTTTAAAAAGATCAGCGTATCACAGTACAAATTTACTGATTACTTGAAGACAAAACATCTAAATCAGTAAAATAGCTATATTGTGTAGTTGTTTTTAGGATTTTGATGGCTATACCTTCCATGTTGTGAATTCTATTTCAAGTGTTGATCTGCTTATTTAAGGAGTAGTATCCTGCTGATCCTTGCCAGCCCATGGCTGAGGCCGGATGACAACAGAGCACAGAAACTAGGCTAGGGGAATGTGAGGGTCCCGGGCACACAGGCAGGACTGCATTCAGGTAGTTTTTAACCAGCACAGACCTGTTCAGCACCAAGGATCTGAAGGCAATGATAATATAGTCACTTTCTTTCAATGCTTTATAGCCCAGGGAGGAGACCTACAGGTGAGCAGATTATTACATTACAAAGCGAAAAATGTTGTGATAAGGATTTAATTAACGCACTATGGCAGCAGAGTGGGGACAGACGCCATCAGGGAAGTATCCAGAAAGAAGAGGAATCTGGATTGTATCAAAGGATGAACACGGGCCATCCACACAGAAAGGGAAAGAAGCATGTCCCAAGCATGCCTGAATAGGGAGAGCTGGGCCGCATCCTCACTCTTGCTTGCGAAGAATGTTGCTTGCCATGGCAACAGCAGGCACCCAGGCTTAGAACAGAATGTGTGAAAACAGCCCTCCCTGTTGCCAGGTGCACCCCTGGAGTCATCTGGTCCCTGGAACCTTGGGTGTTGACTTCCCTACATTTGATACAAACATAAACAAGTTATAGAAATCAAGTTATATGAGGGACAGTATAGATCAATGCATCTATTTCATGTGTTAGATGCAAGGGAAGGTCAGTGGATTAATAGATATCGACTCATCCTGCACCCATATGATGCATCCTGGGAAGACAGAGGGGCAGTGGAATTCCCTAACAAATAAGCTAGGCCTGAGAAAGTGAAAGTAGATACCTATTGGCTAAGGTGAGGCAGACATCCTAGATTGGGAGGCAGGTGGCAAAAAGATGCTTGGCAATGTGACAGTTGTACTAGGCTGACAATTGCCTCCAACTAAAAGGTTTCTGGAGTTCAAGAGGAGTTCATTACTGCTTTGGGGTGTTTTGCATCTACACAAAGTGATAAACTGAGTGGCCAAGTCATACTGCAAAGGTCACAACACTTTGCAAGGCCGAAGCGGCTGAATTACGTGAGGTCAGGAGTTTGAGACCAGCCTGGCCAACATGGTGAAACCCAGTCTCTAATAAAAATACAAAAATTAGCCGGACATGGTGGTGGACACCTGTAATCCCAGCTACTCGAGAGGCTGAGGCAGGAGAATTGCTTGAACTCGAGAGGTGGAGGTTGCAGTGAGTCAAGATCACACCAGCCTGGACAATGAGTGAAACTTTATCTCAAAAAAAAAAAAAAAAAAAAAAAGGAAAAAGAAAGAAAACACCCACACTAGGAGAACCTAGGGAAATGCAGAAAGGAATCCGGTTCAAACCCAGCCTAACTGCTAGTAAAGAACATGAAAGCAAGTAATACCAAGACTTGTGATTACTCTGAGTAATCTATGCTCATGTATCGTGAGTTTTGGGTTTTGCTAAGTATTTGAAATCTGAGTTATACTTGAAATACTGTAATAAACCTTTTTTTAAGTATAAAGACTAAGTCCTCCAAAAATTATCCTAATTTCATACTTCTGAATTTTAAATGAATGGAATTTACAATAGTCAGATCAGTGAATAATTTGTCAATTCTATCATTTAAATGAAACATTAGCAAAGGAAAGGGATATTTAAATATTTCAAAGTCAGTACATCTCACACGTTTTATTCAAGGTGCCCTCATTTAACAATATTAAATCTGAATTCTTAAGCAAACAAAAACCAAAGGAGTGTTCACCAAAGTTTGAGTAACTCCTTTTTGTCTGCCTACTATGTGAAAAGCCTTGTGCCAGGCAATGTGGTTGATTAAACTGCGATAATCATAAGTACAGTCTCAAGGACTTGAGAATATAATGAGGGAGATAAAATAATACTTATACTAAATCATGATTAAATAAGATACTTCTTGGCATGAGTATTGTAGGTAGGGGGAAAGGGTCATATTTGTCACAACAGAGGCATATAGCAGTGATAAAAAGAGAGTTTACAGAAGGCTTCAGAGACATGGCATGTAAGATAAGCATTGATCCATGGGTAGAACTGTGGAAGGAGGAAGAGGAAAGGTGTTCCAGAAAGGGAGAAGAGTTTGAAAACGCATGGTGAGTTCCACAAATGTTGAGTAGCCCAATGTGGCTAGAATATAAGATTAATAGAGAGATTAAAGAGGAGATAAAATGGGAATGTGGAAATGGTCACATTTTAGAAGAATGAATATCACCTTTTGAAACAAAACTTACATTGGAAAGAATAAATTAGACCAGAAACATCGGATGTCAGCAGTAAGTTCTGTGTCCATCCATCCTTTTCCTCCAGCAATTCACTGTGAAGATAAACAGTTGGAAGACAGGAATGCACAGACAGCAGGTTTTGGGAAAACACTAACACTAGATTTTGTAATTGGACAAAGATAAATCAAGGATAAACCAATAAGAAATAATATGTCTGAAGGCCCATGTGTGTATTTATGTGGATAGGCCTATGTACCCTTTTAGTTGTCTCATTAAAACCTCATAATTTACTCAGTTAGTTCTTCCGTGTGTCCTTCACTCATCTTCTAGGATAGCTTGAACTGTACTTTAACTGTAAAACGCTTTCCTGGATGGGGTCGCTCCCTCCACCCTTTTTAATCTGCTCCTATTTCCTTTGGGTGACTGCTTGTGCCCAGTCCATGTGGAAGGTGACCCAACACATTGTCCACATTCCCACCCCCCATAACCTCTTACCCTTCACATGTGATCCAAATTACTCCTGCCTCACTAAAGTGGCTGGTATTCCAGAGATGGGCAGTAATACAATTTGATGGGAGTCTTTTTCTGACTGGATCTGAGTGTTTAAAGAGAAATAACCGAGCCGGGCGTGGTGGCTCACGCTTGTAATCCCAGCACTTTGGGAGGCCGAGGCGGGCGGATCACGAGGTCAGGAGATCGAGACCACGGTGAAACCCCGTCTCTACTAAAAATACAAAAAATTAGCCGGGCGTGGTGGCGGGCGCCTGTAGTCCCAGCTACTCGGAGAGGCTGAGGCAGGAGAATGGCGTGAACCCGGGAGGCGGAGCTTGCAGTGAGCCGAGGTTGCGCCACTGCACTCCAGGCTGGGCGACAGAGCGAGACTCCGTCTCAAAAAAAATAAATAAATAAAAATAAAAAAAAATAAAGAGAAATAACCTCTTTTCAATAAAGTGGACTTCTAGTGTGTGAATGTGGACCCTCAATACTCACTTTCTCCACCAAATGAGAGTTCTGCGTTATTTACTGAATAGAGCCAAGAGGCAATCAGCATATATCTCTCTTCCTCACACCCCTGCCTCACACCTGTCCAACATTTCTGAGACACTGGGATAAGTTTGATTGAATCCAGGCCATCCATGAAATGTTCCAGGTTATGGGGCATTAGAAATGCAGTCCATTTTTTAATCATAAATTTAGGTTTTGATATTTACATTTGCATCCAAGAGAGTTCTAAGTAGTACAAAGCAGCATCTTTTCACTCCAAATTTGTTTCCAGTCATTCGAAAATCTCAATTATTATCTGTATTGTGAAACAAATAAAAATAAACAGGAGCTTTGTTTTGGCCATGTTTTTATTTGCTGCTTGCTTACATTTATGAATGGATGATGATGTTCAAGTAACTTATTCATCAAAGTGATTTGATAGACCACTCAGAAATGCATAATAAAACATAAGATAAAAATAACAGGATATAAATAAATTATTATAGAAAAATTTGAGGTTGGGTATTGACATGAAATCTAGGGCAAAGTTAGTGCAGAGAAATGTGAATATGCAAAAAACTTGAATCATTTGCTAAAAATTTATCTCTAGCTTTGCAACACTCAAAACACGAATAAAACAAAACCATATGATATAGTTCTAAACATTATATACAACAGTAATATCAACTTGTGAACTACTATAAGTCTCTGTGAAGTTAGAAATGCACACATTTACTTGCCCTAATCTGTTTTATTTATTACTATTCAAAATGAAATAGAGAATCTACTCTTTTGAATTTGACAGCTGGTTTCATTCAATGGAATGTAACATATGAGTTATTAAAGAAAAAAGTATTCCCCATTTTGAAAGGAAATTTCTAACAAAGAGATATAACCAAAGAGTAAATTGTGATTTCAAGTTGGCAAGACATGAAGATGTTTTTTAAAAACATCAAATATAATTTATTCATCCCAGTAGTAACTGACTAAAGCAGCAAATGCTAAAAAAAGTATTTTGTTTGTTTATGTGTCATTTATTTGTTTTTAAATAACAAGTTAGGGTAATGGGTGAAGGTCAGGCAGAAATGTAACAAGGAATAAAGTAATCAGATTAGGTATAATAATGCATAGTACAAAATGGACAAATATTTTTTAATTAAAGCAGTATTACAAGTCAATTTATTTAAAATATCTAAAATCGACTTTAATTTTTTATAACAGTAATAGCAATAGTAACAGTTGACATTTAGTGGATTTTTGCTGTTTTATAAACTTTCTTTTGCATAGAAAGGCCATGGATGAATACTCTAGGATGCCTGGTTAATTCATGAGGAAAAGGAGGCTGAGAGTCTCACACCTAACGAAGGATGGAATGGCAGGTAGCACACGGGTGAGTCAGACTCTGGAGCCCCCTCCTCCCTGCCTCCTACACTGCCTCTGAAAGCTTGGATGGCTCATTCTCTCTGAGGCATGGAGTACTTTTAAATAAGACTAAAAATGGACCATTTTATCATTTTAATTAAGGTTTACAAATCAAATTCAATTTTATATACTATGGCACAATTCTGAGGTTGCTGTGTCATCTAGTAACCAGCACTATCAAATGGTTACAGCTGCCCTTGCAGAAACAGCTCTTGGGAAGCAAGTCCTACAACCCTTGATTTAATTTCAATTTCTATTATGCTGTTATCATAATTTTAAACGAAAATACAAAAATAGCATCTGATGAAATTCACTCACATAAAACTACTCTTGATTAAATGCCCATGTGAAAATTATGGATAGAACTGAAGGTAAAATATGCACATAATGTTTTTAAGAAGGACTCAATAGGAAATATTACGTCAACCTATATTGCTCTGAATGAGGGTTATTAAGCGTCAGAAATAGTCCCCATCTGAGGTGGGAGAGAAGATGTATTTCATCTGACATGATGCCATGGTTTAAATACAGATTTAACTAAACAATGTAGCGTATGTATTTTTTCTTTTAGTTGTTATATTCTTCCAGGCATCCTTATTTGTCCTTATGTGCTTGAGTATACAATTCACGCATGAAGATATGAAGGAAGAATTGTCCATGCTTGGAACTTCCTATTTTGGGGAGGACATTTATTTCTTCGCTTCCTGTGGTAGGCAGAATTCCAGGATTGTCCCTGAGATTCCTGCCTGTTGTATGCACTCCCTGTATCATTCCTTCTCCTCCAGTGTGAGCAGGACTGGGAAGATGATAGGAAGTCACTCTCATGGTTACATCACTGATATGATTTTGCTGTGTCCCCTCCCAAAGCTCACCTTGAATTGTAGTTCCCATAATTCACACCGTCCTGGGGGGGACCTTTTGGGAGGTAATTGAATCGTAGGGGTTGTTACCTCTATGCTGTTTTTGTGATAGTGAATGAGTTCTCATGAGATCTGATGGTTTTATAAGGGGCTTTTCCCCTTTGCTTGACACTTCTCTCTCCTGCTGCTATGTGAAGAAAGACTTGTTTGATTCCCCTTCCACCATAATTGTACATTTCCTGAGACTTCCCCAGCCATGCAGAACTGTGAGTCAATTAAACTTCTTTATGTTATAAATTATCCAGTCTAGGATATTTCTTCATAGCAGCATGATAACAGACTAATACAGTGAATTGGTACTTCAGAGAGTGGGGTACTGCTATAAAGATACCCAAACATGTGGAAGTAACTTTGGAACTGGGTAACAGGCAGAGATTGAAACAGTTTGGAGGGCTCAGAAGAAGGCAGGAAAATGTAGGAAAGTTTGGAACTTTCTAGAGACTTGGAGGGCTCAGAAGACAGGAAGATGTGGGAAAGTTTGGAACTTCCTTGTTGAATGGCTTTGACCAAAATGCTGATAGTGATATGGACAATGAAGTCCAGGCTGAGGTGGTCTCAGATGGAGATGAGAAACTTGTTGGGAACTGGAGTAAATATCACTCTTGCTATGCTTTAGCAAAGAGACTGGTGACATTTTGCCCCTGCCCTAGAGATCTGTGGAACTTTGAACTTGAGAGAGATGATTTATGGTATCTGGTGGAAGAAATTTCTAAGCAGCAAAGCCTTGAAGAGGAAGCAGGGCATAAAAGTTTGGAAAATTTGCAGCCTGACAATGCAATAGAAAAGAAAAACCCATTTTCTGAGGAGAAATTCAAACCCACTGCAGAAATTTGCATAAGTAACAAGGAGCCAAATGTTAATCATCAAAACAATGAAGAAAATGCTTCCAGGGCATGTCAAGAGACCTGCACAGCAGCATCTCCTATCACAGTCCTGGAGGTCTAGGAGGGAAATATGGTTTCCCACGCCTGGCCCAGGGCCACCCTGCTCTATGCAGCCTCGGGACATGGTTCCCTGAGTCCCAGGTGCTTCAGCTCCAGCTGTGGCTAAAAGGGGCCAAGGTACAGCTTGGACCATTGCTTCAGAGGGTACAAGCCCCCAGCCTTGGCAGCTTCCATGTGGTGCTGGTCTTGCAGCTGCACAGAAGACAAGAAGTGAGGTTTGGGAACCTCTGCTTCCATTTTAGAGGATGTATGGAAACGCCTGGATTTCCAGGCAGAGGTGTGCTGCAGGGGCAGAGCTCTCATGTAGAACCTCTGCTAGGGCAGTGCAGAAGGAAAATGTGGGTGGCAGCCCCACCCCCCCAACCCCCACCCCTGCCCACAGAGTCCCCACTGGGGCACTGCCTAGTGGAGCTGTGAGAAGACAGCCACTGTCCTCCAGACCCCAGAATGGTAGATGCATTGACAGCTTGCACTGTGCACCTGGAAATGCCACAGGCACTCAATGCCAGCCTCTGAAAGCAGCCAGCAGAGGTCTGTATCCTGCAAAGCCACAGGGGTGGAGCTGCCCAAGGCTGTGAGAACCCACCTCTTGCATCAGTGTCACCAGGCTGTAAGACAAGGAGTTACGGAGATCATTTTGGAACTTTAAGGCTTAATGACTACCCTATTGGATTTAAGACTTGCATGGGGCAGCGCCTTTACTTTGGCCAATTTCTCCCACTTGAAATGGGTGTATTTACCCAAGGTTTGTACCCCCATTGTATGTTGGAAGGAACTAACTTGTGCTTGATTTTACCAGCTCATAGGAGGAAGGGACTTGCCTTGTCTCAGATGAGACTTTGGACTTGGACTTTTGAGTTAATGCTGGAGTGAGTTAAGACCTTGGGGGACTGTTAAGGAGGCATGTTTTGAAATGTGAGGACATAGAATTTGGGAGGGGCCAGGGGCAGAATAATATAGTTTGGCTGTGTTCCCATCCAAGTCTCATCTTGATTTGTGGTTCCCATAATCTCCACTTGTTGTGGGAGGGACCTGGTAGGAGGTGATTGAATCATAAGGGCAGTTATCCCCATGCTGTTCTTGTGATAGTGAGTTCTGATGAGATCTGATGGTTTTATAAGGGGCATTATCCCTTTGCTCAGCACTTCTCTCTCCTGCCACCATGTGAAGAAGGACATGTTTGCTTCCCCTTCCACCATGATTGTAAGTTTCCTGAGGCCTCCCCAGCCATGGGGAGTCAATTAAACCTCTTTCCTTTATAAATTACCCAGCCTCAGGTATTTCTTCATAGGGGCATGAGAACAGACTAATACAATCACTAATTAGTTGACTTTGAGGTAGTCAAAAGGGACATTATCCAGGTGAGGCTGACCCAATCAGGTGAGTCTTTCTGAGATATTGAGCCCTCCCTAGAGCCAGAGACATGGTGTGTGAAGGAATAACAGAGTGGCATCTGGTCCTGATAGAAGTCCCTGCCCAACAACTAACAAGACTCTGGGACCTCCACCCTACACACAAAAAGACATCAATTCTGCCATCAACCCGAAGGATCTCGGAAGTGAACCATTCCTTAGTTGAGGCTTCAGATGAGAACGCAGCCACCTGACATGTTGATTTCAATCTTGTGAGGCCCTGAGCAGAGCTCCCACCCAGACCCCTCGCCCACAGGAGCTGTGAGAGGGTAAATGCATGTTCTTTTAAGGGGCTAAGTTTGTGGTCATTTGTTATCCAGCAATAGAAAATGAATGTGATTCCATCCAAGTCCTGCCTTCCTGACTTTATGATACTCCTGATAATCTCATGCTGATAACTGTTTTCCTTCTTAGGAAAAATGTAGACATTCATGAGCACTCTATAAGTCATCCAGTTGTGTTCTCATTTCTTGGATAAACACTGGCCACTTTGTCTTTCTATTATCTCTTGGTAAGAGACTAGCTTCCTTTAGCCTGTCTCTACAGCTGATTCATATTCCTCAGGAGAAATTCTCTTTGGCTGTTGTACTGTTTTACAGCTCTCTATTTGAACCAATCCTATTATTTTCAATCGCCCAACCTAGACTTGAGTCCACATGCCTGCATGTATAGATCCAAGGTTTTCACAATGTTTGTGGCTAGCATTTCTATACTTTACCACAATCCTACAGAGGCTTGTGCAAAAATGCTTATCTCTGGGCCAGGGGCAGTGGTTCATATCTGTAATTCTAGCACTCTGGGAGACTGAGGTGGGAGGATAACTTGAAGCCAGGAGTTGAAGACCAGCCTGGGCAACAAAGAAAGACCCCCATCTCTACAGAAAAATTTTAAAAACTACCCAGGTGTGGTGGCACATCTCTAGTTCCAGCTTTTCATGAGGCTGAGGCAGGAGGATCACTTGGGCCCAGGAGGGTGCTGCTGCAGTGAGCTTTAATCTCACCACCACTGCATTCCAGCAGCCTGGGTGATAGAGTGAGACCCTGTCTCTTAAAAAAAAAGAAAGAAAGAAAAAAAGAAAAGAAAAAAGAAAAAGAACAGAAAGCTTATCTGTGAATCAAAATTGGTACCTGCTAGTTTCTGGAGTGCAAGTTTTATTCTTCATGGGAACGCTTTGAAGTGAGTGTAAGTGCTCTCACTTTATACAAGGTGAAACTGTAAGCAAGAGAGAGAAAGCTACTTGTTCAACAATACTCAAATAGAGAAAGGCAGAGTGCTCATCGGTTTCTAAATCTGGCTGATTCCAATACCTGTGTCTTTTCACTTTTCTAAATTGGCAGCATAAGTAAAGGTAAGAATGGAATGAGAATTGTATAATTTACCATCTAAGAAGGAAAAGAGCCTTTCATATTTGCAGGAATCTGAAGATTTTTTTTTTTTCTTAGATTGAGCCTTACATTTTTTTTAAAGTCTCAAACCACAAAATATTTAAAATAACTATTTAGACTTTGGACAATGAATGTAGTTGTTAACTCCATTATATATGGGGACTAAAAGCTGTTTTATATACACAAGTTTTTTTGTTCTCATGCTCCTAAAACATATCACCATGAAAGATCTGTTGGGAGCAAGCCCCCCAAAATCTGGCCATAAACTGGCCCCAAAACTGGCCATAAACAAAATCTCTGCAGCACTGTAACATGTTCATAATGGCCATAATGCCCAAGCTGGAAGGTTGTGGGTTTATGGGAATGAGGGCATGGAACACCTGGACTACCCAGGGTGGAAAACCACTTAAAGGCATTCTTAAGCCACAAACAATAGCATGAGTGATCTGTGTCTAAGGGGGTGTTCCTGCTGCAGTTAACTAGCCCAACCTATTCCTTTAATTTGGCCCATCCCTTCGTTTCCCATAAGGAATACTTTTAGTTAATTTAATATCTATAGAAACAATGCTAATGACTGGTTTGCTGTTAATAAATATGTGGGTAAATCTCTGTTCAGGGCTCTCAGCTTTGATGGCTGTGAGACCCCTGATTTCCCACTTCACACCTCTATATTTCTGTGTGTGTGTCTTTAATTCTTCTAGCACCACTGGGTTAGGGTCTCTCCAACCGAGCTGGTCTTGGCAATATTTGACTGAAAAAAAAAGGCTGTGGACTCACAAAAGTACTATCTATATAAAAGTTTCCCAAAATGCCCTTTAATATACTTGTTCTTGCATTCCTGCATTCAACTAATATCTAGTTCACACCTACTTTATTCCATGTACTCCTCCAAGTATTTGGTAGATATTAAAAATTGTCATTGAATACAATTGATGTTCCAAACATCCAATACAGAGATGTTTGTTTTTCTCTGTTTTCAAAGTTTACACTTTAGTTTTTATCCTTGTGGTTGTTCCAAAGATTATTATGTTTTTTGTAATAATATAATAAGTTCATATTATTTTCAGGCAGAGTTTTGATTTCCTCAGATGTATTCATCTGTGACCTATCTTCCCTTATTAAAAAAAAAATGGTTTCCAACAAAATAGACACAGGACTAGGTATTGTGATAACCAATGATATGTATTCCCATTGTTTAATTTACATTCTGTCCCCTTAGCTTGAAATACATAAGACCTAATACTTAGGTGTGTCAATGTCCTTATTGTTCTCTCAGTGGCTGCCTGCAAGCAGATAGGATTGAGTTCTTGTTTTCAAGTCCTAAGTCAGTGCGTTCCTGACCAGGTCACATCCAACATTTCCCATTTTTAGGTGCATTCCTAAAGATTCTTTGAACTAGATGACAAGTAAAATAAGGACTACAATGATCATAATTACAGTGAAATAATTCCACACTGTGCTTTTGTGTAATCTATGGTAATCAGTATTACATATACTTGGAATTATAAATATAATAGTGTGAAACTATGAGATCCCTGTCCCTTCCATCTCAAAGGCAATTTTAACAGTAAGTATATGTATTAGTCTGTTTTCATGCTACTGATAAAGACACACCCAAGATTGGGAAGAAAAAGAGGTTTAATTGGACTTACAGTTCCACATGGCTAGGGAGGCCCCAGAATCACAGCAGGAGGCAAAAGCTACTTGTTACATGGTGGCAGCAAGAAAAAATGAGGAAGATGGCTGGGTGCGGTGGCTCATGTCTGTAATCCCAGCACTTTGGGAGGCTGAGGCAGGCAGATCACAAGGTCAGGAGATTGAGATCATCCTGGCAAACATGGTGAAACCCTGTCTCTACTAAAAATACAAAAAATTAGCCGGGTGTGGTGGCAGGCACCTGCAGTCCCAGCTACTCAGGAGATGAGGGAGGAGAATGGCGTGAACCCAGGAGGTGGAGCTTGCAGTGAGCTGAGATCCCGCCACTGCAATCCAGCCTGGGTGACAGAGCAA
The DNA here is from genome assembly GCF_009828535.3 of Hylobates moloch. Lineage (NCBI taxonomy): Eukaryota > Metazoa > Chordata > Mammalia > Primates > Hylobatidae > Hylobates > Hylobates moloch. Next base: position 50,233,521 of record NW_026652284.1, on the reverse strand, counting down.
GACTCTGTCTCAAAAAAAAAAAGAAAAAAAGAAAAAAAAAATGAAAGCGAAAAAGCAGAAATCCCTGATAAACCCATCAGATGTGATGAGACTTACTCACTACCATGATCACAGTATGGGGGAAACCACCCCCATGATTCAAATTATCTCCCACCAGGTCCCTCTGACAACATGTGGCAATTATGCGAGTACAATTCAAGATGAGATTTGGGTGGGGAGACAGAGCCAAACCATATCAGTATACTATTGTTAATTTTTTTTATTTTAAAAATATATATGGCCGGTCATGGTGACTCATGCCTGTAATCCCAGCACTTTGGGAGAATGAGGCAGGTGGATCACGAGGTCAGGAGATCGAGACCATCCTGGCTAACAGGTGAAACCCCGTCTCTATTAAAAATACAACAAATTAGCTGGGCATGGTGGCGGGCACCTGTAGTCCCAGCTATTCGGGAGGCTGAGGCAGGAGAGTGGTGTGAACCCAGGAGGTGAAGCTTGCAGTGAGCCGAGATCCTGCCACTGCATTCCAGCCTGGGCAAAAGTGTGAGTCTCCATCTCAAAAAAAAAAAAAATTAAACATTTGAGTCTTCAACTGGAACGGCCTCTCAACCTTTAATGCTGTCATGGTATTACACAAATATTGACAATAAAATCTTCTGAAATCTAACGACTCTAATACTGGCTACTTCATCAGAATATTTTGTTTGGGGGAAAAAGTGTTTTTGAGTACTTATCGTGTCCTAGGCCTGTGTAAGTATCTTTCTATGTGTCATCAATCTAATTTAATTTAGCACTCACAATAGGATTATGAGTTGAGTATTTTATCCGCATTATTTTATATTTTGTTGCCAAACTAGGCAATTGCTCATATTCTGTGCTTTGTACACAGTAGTTCTAGGTTTTGATTAACTGATGTTTGACACTTAGGTAAAGATTTTCTTTTTCCCCCTCACTTACCTGACTGTATCAAAGAGTGGGTCGCTTATGTTAGGTTAAGATGTGTGGATTTGGTGACACCAATGCTATGTGTACCACCATTCATTAAGGTTAACTTAAACATTGATCATCTGCTTCTAATTCAAAGTCTCTTCACTACATCATTGCTACCCTTAGCGGAAGAAATTATTAGGTCCAGGCTTGTGAATGTCACATGGAAATATATGGTAATTTGCTAGAAATGTACAGCAAATGTATGTTTCATTATATACTTCATGTTATGTCACGTCACCCTTTTGTTTGTGAGCACTGGCCTAACCTGGCAGCAACACACACGTCGTTCTTCACAAGTGCTTGCTTGCGTTGTGACAGTGCCTGCCTTTGTTGTCATCCAAAACAAGCTGGATTATTAAAAATAGTCAGACTAACAGGTATATTCTTACTAGATCACAGAAGCTAGTATCTCAGACTTGAATCTGCATTCTTTTAGCTTTCATTGTAATTTATCTGTGAGAAAATGGAGTAAAGGAATATAAAGTGAAAACATGTTTTCCTCTATATTTTCTCAGTACAGATATTGTTATTCTAATCAGATTTGTAAAGTCTACTTAACAAACAACTAGCATCCTCAATTTTAGAAAATTTATTGTCATACCAAATATGAAGTTTTGATTTTCTCTTGAAGCAAAAATTTGTAATTGGAGTATCAGAAATTGCACAGAAGCTTTAGGAGAATTTCATTTTTGTCTGAGTAACCAGCTAAATTACTGATTAAGTGAGAATTAGAATCAAATATAACTGAAATATTATCAGGAAAGTGACACAAAACAGAACAAAAGACAACAAAAGAACAAGTTTAGTGGCTCTGCAGGCTTCATTATCATGTCTGCTCAATTTGACTTAAAATGTCTTACTATTGATATGGTGATAATACCTTAGCTCTTGTTAAAATTAATCCCAATGAAAATCAAGTGCAAGGACAACTGAAGCATCATATATAAGAGCATAAGCCTATTTACAAGGATTGCAGCCACTGAGTCATATTCTCAAGTCCAAAGTTCAAATACCATCTTGTTCCATTTGCTGAAGAATCACAAATTCAAATGATAGAATTTTAAAACATGAGCTAGGCAGGTGAATAACCAGACAACTGCCCAGAATACAGAATGCTAATTGTAATTAAGCGTGCTCATAGCTTTGATTAAGTGGCCCTTACCTGGCTTTCAAAACTCCAGAGCCCTCCAACACTGTGCTGAGTCCTCAGCTTCAATTTTCCTCAACAAGCCTTAAATTACAGAGCTTTCCTATTGAAACATCTTCAGGGGGCACACCCTGCACCAAAGTTTTCTATCAAATATATTCTATTTTCACATTCTTGTATTTGGGCCCTTCAAACTGCATGCTCTTCCCATGCCCTCCATTACAAAGCATGCATGATAGGCAAATTGGAAACTAGCTGTTACCGAAGGAGAGCGCCAGGGGTGCGACTTCCTGGCTTTAATGTAAAAGCTCCATCACCAGACGAGCCCCCTTCCTAATACCTGTGGTTCAAAATCCACCATGTCCTGGAAGACCCGCCTAAAATTCTCTTTCCGTCAAGTGGCAAACTCTTCTAGCTTTGCTCACTGACAGCGACAGCTCCTGTGGCTCCAACCTCACTTCCCTTCAGGTGTGCAATCTGCACCTGAGTCCTGGTGTAGTCACGGTGCACTTGCCTCATGTCCCCTAATGGATTAGAAGCTGCTCAAAGGCTGCGACTGTGTCTTAGTCATCTTTGTGTCCCTCAAGAGTCCACCGCTGTGCTGTACACATAGTAGGGCCTCAGAAACCTGTGAGAAAAAAAGTACGTTGATTCTCTGTAACAATTTCTGCAATTCCTGATAATAAGCATTTTCACAGGATAGATATTTTCTATTCATTAAAGAAAAATACAATTTGGTCAGACAGAAAGGCCAGGAAGGGCCATGGCTGCAATATTGTGCACAGTGGGGGAAAAATCACCCCCATTGGAAGACCTTTATAAAAACAGAGAATGTGTTCCTGGTGTAGCAGCTATTTATTTTTCTCATATGTAGTATATTTTGAAAAATGCAGTAATAATCAGAAGCAGGCCACCCTGTTTCAGTTTTTGCCACTCTCCTGATTCCCTGTGCTTCCCTCTCCCCTCCCTCTGATAAGCTCTGTGAAAGGGCAGCCCGGACCATAGTCAGGTGCTGCAAAAGTGTTTTAATTATGCTGGCACGACAGTTGGACATCAGCAAAGATACACTTCTGATAGCTACTGGAGACACACACCAGTGACATTCAGGGGAAACCACTTCGTTCTGTCAGACAGTGTTCATTGAAATATCAAATAAATGAGTCCCTATGCAATCAACATAATTTATTGGCATTTACAAAGTATATAATATACAATTACTCATAAAGTTAATCAGGACATTAATCATTTCATATTGATAGTATTTATAATAACACCTACTAACTTTGATATATTTATTAAGCAATTCAAAGCATGGTAGAAAAACCCTTTTTATTTTCTATGGAAGTGTACATTGCTGCTCTTACTATAAATAGGATACATGTATACAGCACCATCCCCTACATTCTTCCATTAACTTAGTGAAAAAGACAGACTATTACCGTTACATACAAAATTATTATGTATGCATTATTTATCAATTATAGAGCACCACTTAAAATGTATTTGTTGTCTTGACATTATCAGTGCATCGCCAAATTTATTTCATGAACAAAAATAGACTGGTACATGACCACAAAGTATAAATGCAAAGAAGGCTTCACTTCAGAGGCTGGCCTGCATGGTAGAGCAGCTTGGGGGGAAAGCAAATAAAGGCCAGAGAGCAGAGACAGGCTGGCGGGAGAGCCTTCTCAGGGCTCAGGATCTGAAGGCCTCAGATTCTGCTGACCTCTGGATGACAGGCTGACAAAAAGCGGGTGAAAAACACCATTCTTGCCTGAAAAGATTCCTGCCCTTATATTTTATTCCTTTTCTATGTGAAGAAGGGCAACTTTCTATTATAGCTCAGTTTTATGGCTTTTTTTCTTTATGTTCCCTAATTTTGTTTACTCCTCTTTAATTTTCCCAAGGAGAAAAATGATTTTCTTTTTTTTTTTTTAAATGGTGACTGCTATAGTGAACGGTTAAACTCTAAACACACACTGAGCATATATTTGGACGTTAATTAGACGCCTTGAATTCCCAAAGAACATTGTGGCAGAGTTGTAAGTCGGCTTTTCAGTATTGCTCCAGTAGAGTGGAAGTTATTGTTTAATAAAGTCATAAGTTTAAATTAAAATATAGATAGGAAGTGCCATAAACATCATCTTGACACTGTTAAATTTCCAAATGTGTAAGCAGAGGATAATAAAGGCATGTATTTCTGTCCTATGAAGGCCGATATATTATTTCCCTTGAGCTTAGGCCAATGTCATTCACAGTGCTGAGAGAATTAAATGTGGACTTCAATACTCCAGGCTCCAATGTCGAGATGTTTCAGGAAAAGAAGGGTAGATACCTCCCTATCTATCGAATAATATTAATGGAGACGATTAAACTAATATGTATATCCAGAATGCTAATGTATTATTTAACATTAGCAATGAGCACTCTCCTTGATATATGAAATGAAGCACCTGCTAAGCTTGATGAGAATATTATTTTCTCACAGTCAAGCACTATGAGAAGACAACCATTGTTAATTGTGTCTCTGTAAGGAAAATGCATCAAAATTCAGCTTTTTCATGTCCTCAGTGCAGTTTCCAACACAGCAAAGACAAATTAGATGTTTGCTTTGGTTTGTAAAAATGGATATTACAGTTATTGAAGTCTTAATTTTAAAAACATATGTCTTTAAGCTTTTAGGTTCAGCTTATAAATCCTCTTATTCCAAATATGAATCTAGCAATTTTTAACAATTGCATTAATTGAGGTCTTTATAAGCTTAGTTATCATTTTAACTACATTTATAAAATGTATTTTATTTTATCTTTAAGTATACCAATTTTCTGCCTGATAACATTTTCTTAGTTTTTTCACAAGTCTTACAATTTAATGAATTAATATCCTTATATTTAGTAAAAGTCTATATTCTAAATTTGTTAAAGTCTGATTTCTTTCTCTGGTAGGTTAATTTTTCTTAAAATGTTCAAGAACATAAAATACAAAATTTTCACAGATTTCTAAATGCCTGGATATTAACACCATGACTTACAGTCTCTTGAACATTCTATTTAATATTCTAAATCTTCCTGAGACAGAGTGGACCGCTAACTTCATGGTTCATTGGGCTAATGAATCAGCGATTCTGGCTGAGTTGGGATTTGGAGCTGGAGCTCCAGGACAAACACTCTTACCACTCGGGCTGTGACACTAAAGCCTTCACTAAAGTCGCCCTTCATAAGCTTCTTAGGATGTGGCTGGACCTGACTTGCCCCTGAACTCTTGTCTTTCATGGCTACCTGCAAACACACAACATATTATACCACTAACCACATTTGATCAGATTTTGTAATTCTTTGTTTCTTAAATTACATAATATATTTTCTTAAGATATTTAAATATATTTCTAATACTAAAGCCATTGGAACATGACAGAATCCAAATACAGAATCATTTGTAAGACTGCATGACATGTATGAATAATGAAATGATACGCTACTGAATTCAGCATCTCTTATGACTTTGTATAACCTTTTTATCACCACTTGGATTACCTACTGCCAAAAAAAAAAATGCCACGAGACTGATTATTAGATCCTAAATGACCCTGGTAAGAAATATTAATCATATTGAAGAAATGTCATGCAGAATTCCTCTACCTTAGTATGCAGGAACATGGTCCCAAGCCTCTGTGGTCTCTCATTGGCCGAGCTAGTCCTAGACTTTCGGACCACTTTCGCTCAGATTCCAGACACTGGTTTCTCCTGTTGCTGCACCTCTGACCTGGCTCCTGTTTACACTTCTAAGTGGCAGCTGGAGGAAGGTGCCTCCCACACAGGAACAAGCTGGAGAACCACCTATGCCTGAATTATGTGGCTTTTCTCATGGTAAGACTTTCAAAGTGGAAGACTCTACATAAAAACCTCCCAAACCAAAATGCGGTCCAAAGAAATAAATTAGAAAAAGAAAAATGATTAAGTCTATTTATAGGTGTGATCTCTGCTTTGTGGCTAGAAACTCCAAGGCCAGGACACTGGCCCAGGTACATGACTGGAAGCCACTTTGTCCTTGTTTCACACAGGATTCTTTTTCCTAGGCAGTGACTATAATGGAAGGTAAGGAAACTATTCAAAGTCTACCAGAATTAGTTTTGTATAAACACTCACGTATCAGAATGCCCAGTTATTTAATTAAATTTATTTATTTATTTATTTTTGAGACAGCGTCTCACTCTGACACCTAGGATAGGGTGCAGTGGTGTGATCACAGCTCACTGCAGCCTCGACCTCCCGGGACTCAGGTGGTCCTCCCACCTCAGCCTCCTGAGCAGCTGGGACTACAGGTACAGGCCACCCCAACAGGCTAATTTTAGTAATTTTTTGTAGAGATGTGGTTTTGTCATGTTGCCCAAGCTGGTCTTGAGCTCCCAGGCTCAAGTGACCCTGACCTGCCTACCTTGGCCTCCCAAAGTGCTGTGACTACAGGCATGAGCCAGCATGCCAGGCCTCAAGTTATTTATTTTAAATGAGATGCAAAATAGTCATAGGAGCATGATTTCACTGGTCTATAAGACCAGATTATTTTTACATTGTAAATACATGTATTTTAACAGGCAATTCACACTCTGATAATGGACTTGTCTGCATAGAATTACCAAAAAAAATTCATAAAAGATTTTGCATGTTCAATCATAGCATAAAGAGATAACAATATGAATAGCCTTGCAAAGGAGTAAGGAAACTGAAAAGCTGCTAGATGCAGGATGAACAGCTTCACAGGAAGTAGGTCTGATTTGCTTCCTTGTTATCTCCATTCCTGTGGCTAAAACAGTGTTGGCCCTTTGTAGGGATTTGCTAAGTTTTTATACAACAATATCATAGAACAGTATGTGATTGCATTTGCCTCTACAACTTAGATTTTCTGAGCTTTATATATTGGCCAGTGACTTTTGACAAAATTTGACTAGATATGCTAGTGATTTGATCAGGTTACAGGTAAATTTTTAAAGCCTGAAAGTCATCTCCACTCATGAAGTTAACTTTGTATATTTCCAATCAGATGGATTATTTACATCAATTTTCATCAGCTCACAAATAAAAACTGAGTACTTAACCATAGGCCAGGTACTGTTCTAAGCCTCAGGAACAGGGTTATAACTCTTCTTGGCCTTCAGCTGTGAACAAAACAGCCATGGTTCCTTCTCTCAGGGAATTCTTCCTTCTTGGCTGAAGGGTGTAGTCAATAATCAAGTCAACATGCAAAAGAAAAGCACAATTTAAGATGTCTGTAATTGAGTGGCAATCAGTGGGAAGTCTTAATTGTACAGATGAGATGTTTTAGCTGAGTTCTAAATGACAAGTCATCTTCAAGTTCAGCTTGGAAGTAAAAATATAGTTTTCTATAATTCTAAGTTCTTAGGGAAAGTATGCACAAAGTATACAGTTACACAAAAATACACAGTCACATACCTTTAAGTATTATAGCATCAATTTGAATACACATTTTAATTAAAATTTGATTATTGTATGCTTCTATATACTTCTATAATCTACATAGAATGATGTTAATATTCCATATTAAAATTATTTTCCTTTATTTCAGGCAATCAAAATCTACATGTTTATTAAATCAGAAAATATATTTATAATTTTTAATACTTAATTGTGACCTATGGAATCTCTTCCTGATACTGGGACTAAGCAAGGATCTCCTGCCCATTCAAAATGTACACAGATTCTGGGCAATTATCATAAGAGCACTAAATTGAAAGCATAAGTAATGAAAGAAAGGAAGAGAAGTGTCACTTTTTAAAGATAACATATTGTGTTGTCTGAACACAGAAAATCCAAAAAGATCTACAAACGATATTTTATTTCTCCACAAATTATAGGTTTAATACAACCCTAGGAGGTTTCTTTTCTTTTCTTTTTTTTTTTAGTTAACCATTTGCAATTTGATTCTAACATTCATGTAAAAAATGCAAATACCAATATCAGACAAGTTCGTCTTGTAAGGAACAGAATGGGACATTACAGGAGCAGACGCCAAGACAGTTATGGTAACCGCAGGCAGGCAGCAGGAGTGAGCAAATCAAAGCGAGAGCGGACTCGGGTGCTGGAGGACAGAGCCTCGGAATCCAGCTCACCAGCTCACTACAGAGGAACAGGAAGTACCGCACCGCCCCCCACTCCCCGGCAAAGCTTGTCTGCATAGTGAGACCACCACAGCCACTCACACACGAAGAGGTATGGAAAGCTTTGCTACTTACATAATGAGGACCCTGGGGAGAGAGGGACACGCCCCTCAAGCAGGTATCAGAGAGAGCAGACGGTTGGTTGTGTTGTGATTAAGGGCGGGGCCAGCATTGTAGGCTCTTGTTTGAATGCTTTGCTGACAGCAAAGGAGGGAGCAGCTAGGCTTTCGTAAACGTGGGGCATAGGAGAAAGGAGGGGCAAGGCTGAAAAACTGTGAAAAGTTCAACATTTAAAAAGTGGAGTCAGCTTTAAAGAAAGGTAACTAATAAAACGACAGCATTCATTTTTAAAACAGTTACTAAAATGAAAGCAAACAAAATAAATTGCGTTATATAAATACTGATGGAGATAGAAAAACCTGATGTTTGTTAGTTTACATTTAAATTCTGAGTTTAGAGGTAATTACCCCTATAATCAAAAGCTTTTGGCCAGGTGCGGTGGCTCACGCCTGTAATCCCAGTGCTTTGGGAGGCCAAGGTGGGCGGATCACTTAAGGTCAGGAGTTCAAGACCAGCCTGGTCAACATGGTGAGACCCCCTGCCCCACCAACCCCACCGTCTCTACTAAAAAAATAAATAAATAAAATAAAATTAGCCAGGCGTTGTGGCGTGCACTACTTGGGAGGCTGAGGCAGCAGAATCGTTTGAACCCACGAGGCAGAGGTTGCAGTGAGCCAAGATCACGCCACTGCACTCCAACCTGGGCGACAGAGCGAGAAACTCCATCTTAAAACAAACAAAACCCCAAAATTATTTGATTGGTTTTCAATTGGACGCAACTTCTACTTAGCATGCTACACTTTGCAAAAATAATAAATAAATGCTAAAACTTCTCAAAAGAATTGCCTGCATGTCATGAATTCACCTCCCAGAACCACTTGATTCTTCTATCCACGTTCTTTGCTGCTCTTCCAAATCATTCCACTGAGATTGTGCTCCAGGAGATCACTGGTGAACTCATCTCTTCCTGCCAGTGCTGACTACCATGGCTGGCATCAGCTGAACAGGACATAGCTTCAGCATGCCTTCAGTTTTGAAATTCCTCAGTGCATGAAACTACATGATCCTGGATTTCTTTCCACCTTTCTGGCCACTCATTCCTTCTCCTAAACTGTCTCCTCTTCCTCTAAAATGCTCAATATTAGTGTTGTAAGGTTTGGTCTTGAGCCACGTACCTTTCTTTTACATTTCTTTTCTCCGATCAGGGATTATCGAAATACAGCCCTTGAGCCAAATCCAGCCTGCCATCTGTTTTTGAATGCTGTGCAAGCTAAGAACAGTTTTTAATACTTTAAATGGTTGAAAAAAATCAATAGACAATTATATCTCATTGTACCTCAAAGTAAAATTTCAAAGTCCACAAATGAAGATTCATAGGAAAGCAGCTATACTCATTAACTAGTTATTGCTTTTAGGGCTGTTTTACCACTATTACGGCAGAGTTGGGAAGTTGCAACAGAGATGATATGAGGTGCTGTCATAACTGTACGCTGCTGCTTGACACCCTAAAAATGAATTTTCCCATTCATCCATATGTGGTACAATGACAATTTAAGATACATAGAAGAGCACTAAACTTATGTAGAATTACCAAAATTATATAATTTATCTTTTGTGGCTCCTACATGCCTATATGGTATATTTGTACCAGAACAGTGGAAACACCTTGTCATGGCTGATGTGGGGTGTCAACTTGACTCAATTAAGGGAGACTCAGATAGATGGCAATCCATTATTTATTCTCAGTTCTTCAGTAGGCAATGAGCCTGTCCCTATTCTGCTGAAAGAAAAACGCAGGTGGTTTTGCTCTTTATTAAATGTTGGTCTGCCCCAGGTGTGTTTGTGAGGGTATTTCTGGAGGAGACTGGTGTGTGAGTCAGTGGACTGAGTAGGAAAGATCCACCCTCAGTATGGGTGGGCAGTATCTCACCATCTGCAGGCACTGATGGAACCAAAAGATGGGGGAAGAATGAACTGCTCTCCTGGAGCCAGGACTCCTTTCTTCTGCCCTTCAATATCCAAACTCCACGTTCTACCATTGTGGACTCTGGGACTCACACGAGCAGTCCTCTGGGTTCTTGGGCCTTAGGCCTTGTACTGAGAGTTACATCATTAGCCTTCCTTGTTTCTGAGGTGTTTGGACTTGGACTGAGCCAGCTGCCAGCTTCCCTGGTTCTCCAGCTTGCAGATGGCCTATCATGGGATTTCTAGCCTTCATAAACAAGTGAGCTAATTCCTCCAGTAAGTCCTCGTCGTACATATCTCTCCATGTCTATCTCTGATCAGTTCTGTTTCTCTGGAGAACCCTGACTAAAACACATCTCATAAAACTAACTCAACTTTTTATTCTAATTCTGGATATACTTACATTCCACCAAAATGCAGCCATTGACTTGCTGATGAGTAGGGAAGCACAAAAAGAAAGGAATTGTTGTTTGCCTCATCTTTCCCTTTCCTTCAGTGTCACCATTTCTCGGCATAGTTGGTTGGTGAATATAGGAACTTGGCTTGAGTAAGAAAGGGTATGATAATGTTCTTTAATTGTTTGTGTTTCTCTGAATGTCACTGCCTCAAAGCAAGTTCTGATTTGAACAGAATGTGTGGTCTTGTGGGCAGTCAGCATTCCACTTAGTTGCAGATGTAGCATGCTTATCTTGTACTTGCTTTGAGTCTCACTCAGCTCTCATACATCATGCGTCTCCTGTGTTCTTGAGGCGTCATGAAGACTATATGCAAACGGAGTGGCAAGGAACAGCAGATAGGAATATTTTATGTATCTCAAGTTGAAAGAAAAAATATTTAAAATCTCAGGACTATGACAGCAGCACATTAAACCAACTGCTGAACCCTTCTAAGTGTGAAGCCCTGTGTAAATGCATACAACACACACCTGTGGAGACATCTTTGCCATCATGTTTAATGCTGCTTGAGTCGAAGGAATGTCAACCTGCTTTGTATATGTCATGGGCTGTCTAACGTTAAAACAGGAGGGGCAGTCTCCATACCTTCACATATCATTTCAATGGATATATTTTCAAGTTCAGACTCCAGTTCCAGCATTCCAGGTTTCATACATCAATGCAAGTGCAGAAGAAATATTCATATTTCAAATCTATTGAAGCAAGCAATTGAAGAGCTGTCATTTAGCCTTTGTTTAGAAGTTAACCTACAATGTAAGGGTATGCTGAAAGTCAAATATCAAGAGAAGAATACCAGAATTCTATAATTGCTTTCCAAACAATGAATGTACTCAGCTAAAATCAAATGCTCATGGACTGACAGTATTTGGCAGTCTTTACCTGTGGGAAAAGACATTTCAAAGATGAAACATGTAAAATCTCATTCCAGGTCAGCATTAAAAGACACATATCTGCAGTTGAGTTTGGAGATAAAGAACACTAACTTTTAATCTTAATTAAGTAACAGAATATGCCACAAAAGATTCCATTTTTCTTATCAGTTGATCTATATTACAAATATATATACTTATTATTCTATTATTAATTATATCAATAAATATATAAGTACCTACATAATATTCTTATTTTACATCTTGGTCTCTTTCTGTGTATAAGTGTAGATATATTTATATATGTATATTTATATATATATTTATATATGTAGGTATACATATATTTTGCTGTTTTTTGAAAGAAAATTTTGTCAACTCCACGTTTAGAAGACTGACTACTCCCAGGTTTTAAATTAGAATTTAAAGCTATATCATGATGGTGCCTAAATTTCCATTTTTAGCTGTGACCTCTCTTTTGAGATGCAGTCTTTTAGATATGCATCTTAACATATTGTATGGGGTGTTTAATGGGTATGTTAAAACATAAAGTGTCCACATCAAAGCCATTGATCCCTTCCCATTCAAACATATTGTAATAGCTTTATCAAGATATAATTCATATAGCATAAAATTCACTCTTTTAAATGGTAAAATTAAGTAGTATATTCACAGAATTGTGCAACCATCACAACTATTTAAGAACATTGTTATCACCTCAAAATGAAACCCAGTACCCATTAGTATTTGCTCCCATTTTGTCATTCCCCCAGCCGCTGGCAAACACAAATCTACTTTCAGTCTCTATGGATTTGCCTATTCTAGACATTTTATACAGGTGGAATAATTAGTATACGGATGTTTTGTCTCGTTTCTTTCATGAGCATACATAATGGTATCAAGGCTAATCCATGTTGCAGCATGTACTGGTAGATCTTTTGTTTTAATTGATGAGTAATACTCCATTTTGAGGATGGGTTTGAATCATAATTGTTATTTTCTTTATTTGGAAATTAAGTATGGTTTAAGGAGATACGTGTAGGTGCCCAGTTGACAAGGGGTGGACTCATAGACATAATTCTAGGTGTCAGCTTGACTGGATTAAGGAATACCTAGAAACCTAGTAAAGCATTTCACTATGTATTTCATCTTCGCATCATTGCCCATACTGGAGATACAAATTGTATAGGGAGTTTTAGGCTTTTTTTTTTTTTTGCAAATCTGACTCCACGAAAGTGCGTTATCACAAAGTCGACTTTATAAGTATTGTGCATGTACATAACAATGCTAAAACTTCCTTGATAAATAAAGAGATGTCCTTTGTGGACATCTGAATTTGTGAAAGATAAAATTTCTCAAGATCTCTGCTATTTGGAGGGCTGCATATGCAGTGGTGATGCATCGTGGTTTTTGATTGATCTCATCAAAAGACTTATGTTGTTTTTTAGATAACCAGTTATAAAACTGGGTGCACCCAATTACCAAGCACAGTGATATGCATTTCTACATTTCCCTTTTTGACCTATTTTTTTGTGAATATGGTTCATCTCTTCATAACTGATATAATCATGTCACCTGGTGTTTATGCTTACAAAAATACATGGGTTATTAATTGCCTGTTTTATTGTGTAAAGTGGCGTATGAAGTGTTCAGTTCTGCTTTTGGATGTTTCTCAAATAAATTACCTTTTAAATATATAAATAAATATATTTTAAATAATTTTTAAATTACTTCCTTTTAGATTTATACTTTCATGATTTTGATCTTTACAGATTGTAGTGTTTGGGATTGTGGATTGTGTCTTTCAGGATTATAATTAACTCTCTGTAAGGACATATTCCATTTTGTTTATGCATTCATCAATTGATGGACATTTGAGTTGTTTCCATATTTTGACCTTTTTTCAAGGGTATGTACCTAGAAGTGGTTACTGGGTCATATAGTAACTATATGTTTATCATTTTGGGAAACTATCAAATCACTTTCCAAAGTTGGTTCATTATTATACCTTCCCACCAGTAATATCTGGTGCTTCCAATTTATCCACATCCTAGCCAAAATTCGTTATTGCCTGCCTCAAAATTGTAGTCATGCTAATGGGTATGAAGTGGAAACTCATGGTAGTTTTCATGCACATTTTCCTAATACTTAATGATATTGAGCATCTTTGTGTGTGCTTATTGTCCACTTGCATATCTTTGCCAGATAACTGTCTATTTAGATTCTTTTCCCATTAAAAATATCATTATCTTTTTAATATTGAGGTTTAAAAGTTATTTATATATTCTGGATACTAGACCCTCATTACATTTCTTTTGCAAATATTCCCTTCCATTTTGTGCTTTAAAAAAAACCTAAAACATTTCCTTAGTGGTATTGTTCTTAGCTCAAACATTTTAAGATTTTTATCAAATCTAATTATCATTTTTAAGTAAATTATATTTTTAGAATTGTGGCTAAGAAATCTTTGCCTCACCCAAGATCACAAAGATTTATACTTATGATTTTTTCTAAGAGTTTTATAGTTTTAGTTCATATATTTAGGTCTATGATACATTTTGGGTTAACATTTTCCAATGGTATGAGGAAGGTGTATTAGGATTCTCCGGAGAAACAGAACCTATAGGATGCTATAGGATGTAAATATATATATATATAGAGAGAGAGAGAGAGAGAGAGGTTTATTTTAAGAAATTGGCTCATGTGATCCTTGAGGGCTAACAAGTCTGAATACGGAAGGGCAAGGCAGCTAGCTCAGGACCCAGGGAAGAATTGATGCTGCAGATGGCTAAAGGTGGTCTGCAGGCAGAATTCCTTCTTTCTCTAGGGACCTCAATTTCATTCTCTTAAGACCTTCAACTGATTGAATTTAACCCACCCACATTATGGAAGGTAATTTGCTTTACATAAAGTTTAATTATTTAAATGTTAATCTCATCTAAAAAATACCTCCACAATGGCATTAAGACTGATGTTTGACCAAATATCTGGGTGCCATGGCCTACCTAAGTTGGCTACAAAATTAACTGTCACAGAATGGGACAAACTTCTTTTCTTTTTTTCTTTTTGCATGTGTATTTCCAGTTGTTTCAGCACCATTTGTTGAGAAACCTATTCTTTCTCTTTTGGATTGGCTTGACATCCTGTCTGAAAATCAAATGACCATGCATAGAAGGCTTATTTTTGTACTGTCAGTTATTTGCCATTGATCATATATGTCTATCCTTGTGCCTGTACTGCACTGTCTGATTATTGTAGCTTTGTAGTAAGTAAGTAAAAAAAGTGGAAATTCTGGTTCTGTTCCTGATATAGAGGAAAAGGTATTCCATCTTTCACCACTAAGTACTATGTTAGCTATGCGTTTTTCAAAAATGGACTTTATAAGGCTGAGGAAGTTTACTTCCATTCTCAGTAGTCTGAGTACTTTTATCATGAAGAGGTTTTGGGTTTGTCAAATGCTTTGTTGTTTGTTTGTTTCTATCAATGTGATCATGTGTTTTTTGTTATTTCTACTAGTAATATAATGTATTACATTGATTCATTTCCAGATATTCTGCTACACTTGCATTCCTATATATACTTCCTTTGGTTGTGGTGTACAATCCTTTTTAGACGTTGCTGGATTTAGTTTACTGTTATTTTGTTAAGAATTTTTATATCTTTATTTATAAAATATCTGCAGTTTTCATGGGATGCAGATTTTTAAAACTTTGGTATCCAAGTGATGCTGACCTCATAGAGTAAGCAGGTTCCAATCTTTACTATTTTGTTTTGGAAAGGTTTATAACAATTTTTGTTAATTCTTCTTCATACATTTAGTAGGATTTACAAATAAGCCACCTGGCTTTTGTTTTTTCTTTGTGGGAAATTAACTATTAATTTAACTCTTTTCATATTATAGATATAGTTAGATTTTTTCAAAAAATTATTTCTGAATCAGTTTTGTTAGTTTGTGTCTTTCTGTGAATTTGTCCATTTCATCTAAGTTTTCTAATGATTGGCATAGAGTTATTTATAATATCCCCTTATCATTCTTTCTATAAATTTCTATAAGCTTATGTTCCCACTTTTATTGCTGACTTTAAAATTTGAGTTTTCTGTCAATTTTCCTTGGTCATTTAGCCTAGTTATTTTCCAATTTTGTTTATTTTTTCAAAGAAGCAATTTTGGGTTTCATTAATTTTCTCTATTGCTTTTGTATTCTATGCTTCATTCATTTCCACTCTAATCTGAATTTTTATTCCTTCTTTCTACTTGCTGTGTCTCTGTGTTTAGCTCTTCTTCCAATTTTGTAGGTGGGTGTTTATATTCTTGATTTGAGATTTTTCTTTTTAATATGTTTTCTATACATAAATTTCTCTCTGAGCACTCTTTTAGCTCCTTACTATTAGGTTTGTCATATTATGTTTTCATTTTTCTTCATCTCAACCTATATTTTAAATTTCCTTGTGATTATTTCTGACTCATCAATTATCTGAGTGTGTTGTTTAACTTCCACAAATTTTAGAATTTTCTAAATTTCTTTCTGTTAAAGTTTTCTAATTTAATACTATTTTGGTCATAAAATATACTTTGTGTGGTTTTTATAGTTTTTAATTTATTCTTGTATATGACTATACCTGAGAATATTCCATGTGTACTTGAAAATAATGTTTTCTGCTGTTATCAGCTGAGTATCTATAGATATCTGGTGGGTCTTATTAGCTTATGTTTTTGTCCTTGTTATTTTCTGCATAATTGTTCTATCTTGTACTGAATGTGGGTTATTATCATGCAATTGTTCCTGAGTTATTTTATTACTGCCTTCATTTTATAAAAGTATAGCATTTTGTGTAAAACACAGAGTTTATAATGTACCATTTTAATCCCCCCTTTTTAGTCTATATTTTTTTAATTATCTTAATGGTTGCCTTAAGGATGCAAATGAACATTTTAGATCAAATCAATCTGGTACAAATTAATAGCGCCTAATTTTAATAATATACTAAAATTTTGCTCCAATATAACTTTGTTTCTTACCTCCTCATTATTGCTATTATTGCTATAAAAATTATATCCTTTGCAATGTAAAACAATCAATACAGGTTTATAATTATTACTTTATGCATCTGCCTTTTTTTGAAATGGAGTCTTGCTCTGTTGCCCAGGCTGGAGTGCAATGGCGCAGTCTCAGCTCACTGCAACCTCTGCCTCCCAGGCTCAAGCGATTCTCCTCTCTCAGCCTCCCGAGTAGCCGAGATTACAAGCATGCACCACAGCACCTATCTAATTTTTGTATTTTTGGTAGAGATGGGGTTTCACCATGTTGCCCAGGCTAGTCTTGAACTCCTGACCTCAGGTGATCCACCTGCCTTGGCCTCTCAAAGTGTTGGGATTACAGGCATGAGCCACCGTGCCTGGCTGCAATTGCCTTTTAAATTATTTAGGAGAAGAAAAGTATTACAAACAAAAATGGATTTATACTGCCTTATATTTGCCCATTGTTACCATTACCACTGCTTTTTGTTTCTTCATGTGGATCAGAGTTACTGTTTAATGAATTATTTCAGCCTGAAGGACTCATTTTAGTATTTCTTGCAAGACAATTCTACGAGTAATGAATTAGTATTTGTGTTTATATAAGAATGTCTTAATTTCTTCTTCACTTAATTTCTTAATTTCTTCTTCACTTTTGAAGAATAGTTTTGCCGGGTATAGGATTTCATGTGTCCTATTTCTTCCGCTAATCATATGTTAAATACAACATCCTATGCTTTTCTTCGTAATGGTTGCCACTCTTTGACATTCCTTTAAAAAATTAATTAACCTACCTATATGCCCCTCTCAGCTGCAGTTACTTATCTAAACATGAAAAATTATGAGTGACTAATTTCCCAAATTTCCCAAAAATAGTACATAACTAATGCCATATAGGTGTATATATTTAAAAATAATTCATTACAAACAATTTATATCATAGTATATTAGGGCTTAATTTTCTTGTGAGACTCCATTGCGATGGGCCAGTTAACTGTATATTGAAGTATAAATATACATTCCATGAAAGTAGTACCATGTATGACTGGACTATCAGTCTTTAGTGGTGAAAATAGTGTCTGGTTCATACCTGATGCTTATAGTAATTGCAAATGGACAAAAATTGTTTTTATAACTAAAGTTCAATGCCCCGTTAAGACAGAGAGAGAGAGAAAGAGAGAGAGAGAAAAATTAAATTAAATTTCTGGAATAAAAGTGCAAAAACTGAGCTTAAATAATTATCTGTGGCAAACACTGCTGGTTGCTTAATCAGTACTCGTTTTTCTTTTCTTGCTTACTGAATATAGATTTTATTTGGGTCAGCCCCTTGCAGCTAGAGACAGTCATGTTCCATATTCCAGGCCGTAATCTATTAGTAGAGGCTACAGGACTTCCAGGAAAGCAATTCTGTAATTACTAAAAAAGAATAGGCCTAAGTAGCACACATTTTTTTTTTTTTTTGAAACTGGCTCTTGCCCTTTGCCTTCTCCACATTCATCTTCCTTCTTATGCAGATGAAATTAAAACAATAAGAAACATAAAAGAACAGAGGTGGTGAAGTGGGAGTGGAATCCATATGACACCGACGGTGCTATCAAATTGTCACAGCAGCCCTGAATTGCCAACCTTCAGAATTCTTGTTATGTGAGAAGAAACAAGAAAACCTTCCTGTTTTATTGTGTCACTGTATTCAGGTTTCTCAAAATTCAGCAGAACACAGTCATGATTGAAATAGTATTTCTTCCAAGCATTGTTAAACTAAGGCCCATAGTCCTATAGATAGCCCCTATTTGGGTTTAAAGAGTTCTGCAAACCCTTCAAAACAGCATTTTTCCAAAGCAAACTGAAACAAAGAATGGTTAAAAATAACTTGCCTAATTTTACACAATTGGTGGCAAAGATAAAAGATGAAAGAACTGAGGTTTCCTAAGCACCTTCTGTACTGCTTATTTGCACAAATGAGGGAATATCAAAACTCTCTCACATTTGTAAGTTTATGGATATAAAACTTCTGGACATTTATTCATAATTTGTCACCTTTAATTTCATATATACTTATCTAGATAGATTTGTTATTTACTTGAAAGCATGCTACTTTTAGAAAAAATCATAAAATTCCATAAATTCCAATTATAAGTGAAAGAAGTCAGAATAAAAAAGAGTCTAAACTCTAATAAGCAGTATCACTCTGTGCCCCCAGAGCATATACTCATGTGAGCAAAGAAAATAGTGGTACTTGAAAGGAGATGATACAATGAATACAGTGATCACATCATAATATTTGTTGCTGAAAATTCCTTTGATTATTCTTGTATATACTTCTAGGGCTCACCCCTACCCAAGTCTCCTGTCTTTTATGCATATAAGATAATTATAATTCCCTACCTTCTTTTTCTGTTGGCAGTGCCATGTAACTAGTTTTGGCCAATCAGTTATGATAAAAAAAAAATGGCACATGTTCCTTCTGGTTTGGAACATTTAACTGCTTACCTGAGACCCTACAATGTAACTCTGTTCTTAGCACATCATCATGTGATTGTTTAGGAACAACGTGACTGAAACCCAGAAGATTCTCTGGAACATTGTCTTAGTGTTTCCATACATAATAAGTTTTAATACAAAATGGCAGAGTGATTGGAGATGCAGACTATTTAGGAATAAAAGTTTGGGTCATTCCATCATATAAAGAAACAAGAATGGCCAGGCGTGGTGGCTCATGCCTGAAATCCCAGCACTTTGGGAGGCCGAGATAGTAGGATCACTTGAGATCCAGGAGTTCGAGACCTGCTTGGCCAACATGGTGAATCCCTGTCCCTACTAAAAATACAAAAATTAGCTGAGCGTGGTGGTGGGTCCCTGTAATCCCAGCTACTTGGGAGGCTGAGGCAGGGGGAATCTCTTGAACCCAGGAGGCAGAGGCTGTGGTGAGCCCCACCGTTGCACTCCAGCCTGGGCTACAAGAGCGAGACTCCATCTCAAAAAAACAATAAATTAGTAAATAAAAAGGAAAAAAGAAATAAGACCAGCAGAGGTTCTGGCTGAATGTGAGAAAAATACGGAATGTGTAATGGAAGAAGGAAGCCATAGATATTAACTACAGCTGCTTGAGCAATTTCAGATATGAGAGCTCTTGTAGCTTTGGATATTTTCCTTTATTGTATATGTATATGCTTATTTATGCAAGCTATTTAGTTTTCCTCTTCCTCTCTCATTTTTATTCTATTTCAAGTATAACTTTACAATCTTGTCTTTAAGTAATAGAACATTCATTGAGACTGCAACAAAATTTTAAGAGTATTTAATATAGCCAAATAGATATAAGAAATTTTGGGACTGTGCTTCTCTTCATCTTAGGAAAACATTAAAATTTCACTTATAAAAAGGACAGCTGTATCTTCTCAGCTGATAATATTGAGGTGTACAGGAGTTTCAATTTGAGGAGAAAGGTGTGTATTAGAAATTGATTGGACTGTTGTAATCATCAGTTTATGGTGACTGATCTCCAAATCCGCCTTTCATCACCTGCTGTGCAATCATAAAGTTGTATGCCTTGCATTTCTCCTTCATGGAAAGCATTCTGTTAAGCTTTGTTCATTGAGAGCACTATAAGAACACTGCAAGAGAAAGGATGTTAGTATTTCAGTTCTTATGTGCTTCTGTTTTGCTACTTGTGGCTGTTGATGCATGGCTTCCAAACTGGTGTTTGGGGATCTCACAGAGCTCAGTGCTGTGTTCCAGTTTTGCACCCAGAGCTCACATTCCATTGGTGAGCTCACAGTCCTGGCCCTGGCCTTTGGAACACCTCACTGCATCTCTCCAAATACAGACCCACACTTTCTGGGGCTTATATCTCCTCTCCAGGAACCAGTTCCCTATTCTCTGTGTGTGAGCCTCCTCCCAGTACCAACCTTAGACCACCCACACCCCAGAAGTGATTTTTTAAAATATTGACCTTCTTAATAGAAATACGGAGCACTTCAGTACTTAACGCTACCCTGCCAGCCTCACAATTGCGGACAATCTCTGCCTCAGATGATGAGTTTGAAAGTGTCAAATGTCCAAATTTGGATTTGAACCTTGGCAATCTGGTTCATGGAAATGTAATTACTTTATATGACTAGTTCCTAGGAATACTAATGGAAGATAAAGATACATACATTTTGTCTTTAAAAAGCTTATGGTTTGCAGACCAGAAACATCTGCAAACAAATTTTCAATATAATGTTGTAATTATTGTGGTAGAAAAAAATCTAGGTACTACAAAAACAGGAAGGGCACTAAGCCAGTTTGGGAGTTCAGAATCAAATGATGCCTGAGCCAAACCTTAATGTGGTTTGGCTGAATTATGATAACCCAATCCTCAAAACTTAAAGGATGAGTAGGAATTATTTGGATGAGCAAGTTAGGAAAAACAGAAACCATATGTAAAGAAAAGCATTGACTTATTTGTTCAACACATACATATTTCTATTCTAGGCTCTATCACAAGGCCAAGAATATTGCAGTGAACAAAATAAAGATATAAAGAATACGATGTTTTAAGGATGTTTTGTTTCTTTTGCTTTTTTGTTCTAAAAATAAAATAAACCCAAGTGGTTATTAAAATTGATTATTGATGTTTGTTTAAAAGTCTGAAATCAATAAAAGCCTTTGATTTTATAGGCTTATTATGAGAAGGAGGAAGAAGAGGAAGAGAAAAGCTCCAAATGGAGAAGAAAACATTTATTCCACAATAACGGTTGGAGTCATGATGTAAGTGTGCAGTTATGCTTTTAAGAGGCTGAGGGCAAGAGGCAGCACAAGCATAAGGACTGCAAGAAATAAGCCAGGCTCGCTGAGGGTGGGGGCAGAGGAGAGTTCAGTGTCCTGTTTCCCACAATCCATCCCATCTTTGATGACTATGCTCAATTTATTTCCACATCAGGGGCTGACTTGGTGGGATCGTCAATCAAGGGGCACAACCCTCCTTTAGCTGAGTGGTGACACATCATTTTATGCTTCTCTCAGGATTTCTAGTCATGAGATAAGTGATCCAAGAACAGGAAAATTGTTCCATACCATGTACTCCACTGGGGACATCCTCAAATTTAAATAGTGTTTGCTGTGAAGCCCCAGGAGCTTCTCTGCTCTTTATTATTTTTTAAAGCTTGGTTCTTTGCCTTCCCATTGATCCATGAGCTTCCTGATATGTAAGAATTCATCTCCTATGTTCATTAGCCAGACTAGTTTTCTGTTTTTTTGCAACTCTAGAAGCATCAGCAATACAGAAGGAAGTATGATCTTGGGAGGATTCACTGTTCCATCCTCATGAGGGTGCCCATGTTTTTAGAAACCACTACTTCAAATGCGTTGCACAGCTCTTATTTATCAGCAACTATTTTAGATTGATGGAACCAGCAGTCCAATCTCGTATCATGTCCTAGCATGCATAAACCTTTCTTAGATCATGTATTAAAGCTGTGGCCTACTTCTTGATTTCCGGTATTGCCCTATAAATCTGTTATACAACCAGAAACTTTTATTCAGGCATAACAATATCTTTTTTAGGTATGGATTTATACTTAATTTTATAAATATGCATATTTTAGCTCTGAGTTATTACTTCTAGTAATGTTGAAAATAAATGAAATATTCCTCCTACATCTTAAATGAGGGAGTATCATTTCAGACCCAGTCTAGGAATAGATCCTCAAGTGAGAACAATAACATCTACTTATTATTTTTTTTATTTTTGTTTTTCTTTATTTCTTCTAAAAAGAAAAACAGGATACATGTGCAGAACGTGCAGGCTTGTTACATAGGTATATGTGTGCTATGGTGGTTTGCTAAACCTATTACCTGTCCTCCAAGTTCCCTCCCCTCACTCCTCATCCCCCAACAGGCTGTGGTATGTGTTGTTCCCTTCCCTGTGTCCATATGTTCTCATTGCTCAACTTCCACTTATGAGTGAGAACCTGTGGTGTTTGGTTTTCTGTTCCAGTGTCAGTTTGCTAAGGATGATGGCTTCCAGCTTCATTCATGTCCCTGCAAAGGACATGATCTCATTCCTTTTTTATGGTTGTGTAGTATTCCATGGTGTATATTTACCACATTTTCTTTATCCAGTCTATCATTGATGGACATTTGGGTTCATTCCATGTCTTTGCTATTGTAAATAGTGCTTCAATAAACATATGTATGCATTGTCTTTATAGTAGAATTACTTATATTCCTTTGGGTATATACCCAGTAATGGGATTGCTGGATCAAATGGTATTTCTGGTTCTGGATCCTTGAGGAATCACCACACTATTTTCCACAGTGGTTGAACTAATTTACAATCCTACCAACAGTGTAAAAGCATTCTATTTCTCCACAGCCTCGCCAGCATCTATTGCTTCTTGACATTTTAATGATTGTCATTCTGATTGGCATGAGATGGTATCTCATTGTGGTTTTGATTTGCATTTCTCTGATGATCAGTGATATTGAGCTTTTTTCTTATGTTTCTTGGCCACGTAAATGTCTTCTTTCGAGAAGTATTGGTTCATATCCTTTGCCCACTTTTTGATGGGGATGTTTGTTTTTTTTTCTTGTAATAACACCTATTTTTATTTGTGATTCAAATATTACAAGTTTGGAAAAGTTTTAAAACGCCTAAGATAATGTTAAGCAAGAGAGAGTTCTTCACTGAGATTTTCTGTTACTCATCATTCCCGTCTTCAATCTATCACACCTTACCAGTCAGCTCGACTAATAAACATTTATCAAACTTCCTTGGTCATATTCTTGTGCAGTTAATGGGAACCCTTCATGTCGCAAAGGATGGAGTTGCTTCAGAGTACAAAATGGGAACATCACTCTATTACAATTTTAAATATTGTAGTGGTTTGGAATATTCACTATGAATATTTCAAATGCAGACTTTAAAATACACATTTGTCGTGGCCTCTTACTCTTCTTGAATTTTCTACTTTTTAAATATGTAGCTCTGACATCAGAAACAATGACTGAATCCTAAAAATGTGACTGTTCCCCAACTACAGCTGAAACCAACCTTCTTTGATATAATGATCCTCATGTTTGCATGGAAAATGTCATCACTTAATGAATCCAGCTGTCAGTCATTACAATTTAATAAACATTTTCATATCAACTGAGCTTTTTCAAACCACTCATTTTTAATTTACTGAAAAAGCTTTATCCTTCACAGCTACTCCAAATTGAGTAAGTATGAATTAAATTGATGTCTCAAGATCGTCATTCCTGTGATTTGTTTCTATTTTGCCAATGGGGGTGGGAAAGAGAAAGAAAAAGAGGGAGAACACATTCTCACTCATATGCCATAAAAATTTGTGTGTGTGTGTATGTGTATATATATATATACATACACACATATATACACACACATATATACACACATACATATACATTTATATATACTATAAATAAAAAATGCATATAAATATGTATGTATATATAAATATGTCCATAAGATAATTTTGTGTCTGGAAAATTTTCTCATGCTTCATGAAGTTAATATTTTAAAAATAATTTTGTAATTAGGAGCATTTTACAGAATAAAAGTTATAAAGAGAAAAATAAAGACTAGGTCCAGTTCCAAAGGCATAAAATATCTCAGGTGCAAATTAGATCCATTATTTCCCTAGACTTGTGACTTGGGAGTTATGCAAAGGAACCTCAGAAAGAATAACCCTCACCACATCATCACATACCTGAACCCATCATGTACCTAAGGCTTTCCTTTGTCTCATCTTATGAGTCATGTTTTGTTATTCTCCAAGCAATAATGATCCTATTTTTAATTTTTAATGTACAGCTATGAAACCACCATTGCAAAATTGTAACTGAGACAATGAAAGAGATCTTACCTAACTGACTCCATCTTGCTTCTACCTCCAAACTCCTTGTTCAGCCTGGGTGTAGGTGGAACTAACTTCGAGAGGAACTTAGTTTATAGTTCAAAACAAAGTTTATATTAATTACAGGCCTGTCCCAAGACAAATCCCTTTCTTGCCTGAGGACTAGACTAACAAATTAGCCACAAGATTAGAAATTATAGTTTAGGAGTCATGCAGCTGGATGCTACAAGATTCTGATCTTCCTTACACTGCTCCGAAGATCAGTGCTTGAGATATTTTGCAGACCTGGCACTTGATGGATCAGCTGGCACCACAGAGCTCAATAAACTGGCCCATCTCATCTTGTGGCCTCCACCCAAGAATTCCCTATTATTTCATCTCCAACCCAGCCAATCAGCACTCTCTACTCACTGGCCTTCCCACACTCACCAGATTATCCTTAAATACTGTGTTCCTTGAATGCTCCAGGAGACTGATTTGTATAATAATAAAACTCCAGTCTCTCACACAGCTGGCTCTGTGTGAATTAATCTTTCTTTATTGCAGTTCCTCTGTCTTGATAAATTGGCTCTGTCTAGGCAGCGGGCAAGGGGAACCCACTAAGCAGTTACAGCTACTTGCAAGTTTATGCTAAATTGTGGGCCTAAGAAGATTTTTATTACTCAGCCTATAAAATAATTAAATTTTCTGTAAGGGTCTCCTTTATGTGCCATAACTCTAAAGCTAAATTTGAGTTAGAAAATGTGCCTCTCAATTGTTAGTTAAGAGAATTCTACCTCTCAAGCCTAAGTTAAGGCTGGTATTTATGTGACACTGTAACTGTGATTTACAACACAAACAAAAATGTAATAGGAAAAAAATTCACAATAGAGAATATCTATTCACTTTTTAAGGTTAGAATATCTAAGCTGGATTTTTTTTCCCCAAAGAACTGTTGTCACTGTCATAGGATTTCAGAATGAACAAAAGTTGGTGATGCAGCAAAAAGATATCATTGTTTTTCATAACTGCTAAGGATAATCTTTATCCTCAAGAACAACAGAAACAAGAAAAACAAACATTCCCAATCTGCTTCATTGAAATTTGAGATGAACACCTGATCTTGTTGGGCAACACTGAATGAGAAGGGAGTATAAACTTCAGTTACTTAAGCTTGACCAGCAGGAGGTAAATATTCCCTTTACTGGATTCCTCATTTCTACTAACTGCTGTCCTATAAATTGATCTGTATATATAGATTCTTTGACATTTTGTCCAACTCATAATTACAGCTGATTGTGAGGTTGAATTGCAAGTGATGATTTATTTCTGGGGAACTCCCACACACGGTGACAGATGAACCTCTATTAAAAAAGAGGCACCGGAATGCCAGGTGTCTAGACAAGGTATGCTGTTTTTGTCAAGCCAAGTAGCAGATGACACAGAAGATCTATTATTCCACTTTGAAATAATGTGGCCAGAAGCTCAAATGTTTTAGGGGCATTTACAAAATACAAGTTTAGGAGCAAAAGGCTGTGAATTTATACAGTCTATGTAATTATCAAATTTGTATCAAAGCAATCATTAAAAATGTATAGATCTTTATTTTTAATGGTCTGCTTTGTCATTTTTATTTTTTGTTACAATATAATGTTCACAGAGGAAGAAAATGTCAGGTCTCTGAGCACAGGCCTGCAGGTATATATCCAGATGGCCTGAAGCAAGTGAAGAATCACAAAAGAAGTGAAAATGGCCAGTTCTTGCCTTAACTGATGACATTACCTTGTGAAATTACTTCTCCTGGCTCAGAATCTTCCCCACTGAGCACCTTGTGACAGCCACTCCTGCTGGTCAGAAAACAACCCCCTTTGACTGTAATTTTCCATTACCTACACAAATCCTATAAAACGGCCCCACCCCTATCTCCCTTCACTGACTCTCTATTTGGACTCAGCCTGCCTGCACCCAGGTGATTAAAAAGCTTTATTGCTCACAAAAAGCCTGTTTGGTGTTCTCTTCACATGGACTTGTGTGACATTTGGTGCTGTGACTCGGATCAGGGTACCTCCTTTGGGAGATCAATCCACTGTTCTCCTGCTCTTTAAAGATCCATCTATGACCTCAGGTCCTCAGACCAACCAGCCCAAGGAACATCTCACCAATTTTAAATTGGGTAAGCGGCCTCTTTTTACTCTCTTCTCCAACCTCTCACACTATCCCTCAACCTCTTTCTCCTTTCAATCTTGGTGCCATCTTTCAATCTCTCCCTTCTCTTAATTCCAGTTCCTTTCCTTTTCTGGTAGAGATAGAGGAGACACGTTTTATCTGTGAACTCAAAACTCCAGTGCTGGTCACGGACTTGGGAAGACAGTCTTCCCTTTGTGTTTAATTACTGAGAGGATGCCTGCTTGATTATTCACCCATGTTTCAGAGGTGTCCAATCACTGTGGGGATGCCTGCCTTGATCCTTCACCCTTAGTGGCAAGCACCACTTTCCTGGGGGCAAGCACTCCCCACCCCTTCTCTCCATGTCTCTACCCTCTCTTTTCTCTGGGCTTGCCTCCTTCACTATAGGCAACTTTCCACCCTCCATTCCTCCTTCTTCTCCCTTAGCCTGTGTTCTCAAGAACTTAAAACCTCTTCAACTCACACCCAACCTAAAATCTAAATGTCTTATTTTCTTCTGCAATGCCACTTAACCCCAATACAAACTCAACAATGGTTCCAAATAGCCAGAAAATGGCACTTTCAATTTTTCCATCCTACGAAATCTAGACAATTCTTGTCATAAAATGGGCAAATGGGCAAATGGTCTGAGGTGCCTGATGTCCAGGCATTCTTTTACATATTGGTCCCTCCCTAGTCTCTGCTCCCAATGCGACTCGTCCCAAATCCTCCTTCTTTCCCTCCCACCTGTCCCCTCAGTCCCAACCCCAAGCATTGCTGAGTCTTTTCAATCTTCCTTTTCTACCGACCCATCTGACCTCTCCCCTCCTCCCCAGACTGCTCCTCCTCAGGTTGCTCCCACCCTGCTGAATCAGGCTACAATTCTTCCTCAGCTTCTGCTCCGCCACCCTATAATCCTTCTATCACCTCCCCTCCTCACACCCGGTCCCGGCTTACAGTTTTATTCCACAACTAGCTCTCCCCCACATGCCCAACAATTTCCTCTTAAAGAGGTGGCTGGAGCTAAAGGCATAGTCAAGGTTAATGCTCCTTTTTCTTTATCTGACCTCTCCCAAATCAGTTAGCATTTAGGCTCTTTTTCA
The DNA here is from genome assembly GCF_009828535.3 of Hylobates moloch. Taxonomy (NCBI): domain Eukaryota; kingdom Metazoa; phylum Chordata; class Mammalia; order Primates; family Hylobatidae; genus Hylobates; species Hylobates moloch. Next base: position 50,205,737 of record NW_026652284.1, on the reverse strand, counting down.
CCAAATATAAAAACCCAGCCCAGTTCATGGCTCATTTGGCAGCAACCCTGAGATGCTTTACAGCCCTAGATCCTGAAGGGTCGAAGGCTGTCTTATTCTCAATATGCATTTATTACCCAATCCACTCCTGACATTAAATAAAGCTCCAAAAATTAGATTCTGGCCCTCAAACCTGATAACGGGACTTAACCTTGCTTTCAAGGTGTACAATAATAGAGTAGAGGCAGCCAAGTAGCACTTATTTCTGAGTTGCAATTCCTTGCCTCCACTGTGAGAGAAACCCCAGCCACATCTCCAGCACAAAAGAATTTCAAAATGCCTAAGCCGCAGCAGTCAAGCATTCCTACAGGACCTTCTCCATCAGGATCTTGCTTCAAGTGCCAGAAATCTGGCCACTGGGCCAAGGAATGCCCGCAGCCCGGGATTCCTCCTAAGCTGTGTCCCTTCTGTGTGGGATCCCACTGGAAATCGGACTGTCCAACTCACCTGGCAGCCACTCCCAGAGCCCCTGGAACTCTGGCCCAAGGTTCTCTGACTGACTCCTTCCCAGATCTTGCTTAATGGCTGAAGACTGACACTACCTGATTGCCTTGGAAGCATCCTGGACCATCACAGATACTTTCAGTAACTCTTACAGTGGAGGCTAAGTCAGTCCCCTTCTTAATAAATATGGAGGCTACCCACTCCACATTACCTTCTCTTCAAGGGCCTGTTTCCCTTGCCTCCGTAACTATTGTGAGTATTGATGGCCAGGCTTCTAAACCTCTTAAAACTCCCCAACTCTGATGCCAACTTGGACAACATTCTTTTATGCACTCCTTTTTAGTTATCCTCACCTGCCTAGCTCCCTTATTAGGTCAAGACATTTTAACTAAATTAACTGCATTCCTGACTATTCCTAGGCTACAGCCACACCTCATTGCTGCCCTTTTCGCCAGTTCAAAGCCTCCTTTGCACCTTCCCCTTGTATCTCCCCACCTTAATCCACAGGTATGGGACACCTCTACTCCCTCCTTGGTGACCTATTATGCACCCCTTACAATCCCTTTAAAACCTAATTACACTTACCCTGCTCAATGCTAATATCCCATCCCACAGCACGCTTTAAAAGGATTAAAGCCCATTATCACTCACCTGTTACAGCATGGCAAGTTTAAAGCCTATAAACTCTCCTTGCAATTCTCTATTTTGCCTGTCCAAAAAACGGACAAGTCTTACAAGTTAGTTCAGGATCTACACCTTACCAACCAAATTATTTTGCTTATCCACCCTATGGTGCCAAACCCATATACTCTCCTATCCTCAATACCTCCCTCCACAACCCATTATTATTCTGTTCTGGATCTCAAACATGCTTTATTTACTATTCCTTTGCACCCTTCATCCCAGCCTCTCTTCAATTTCACTTGGACTGACCCTGACACCCATCAGCCTCAGCAACTTACCTGGGCTGTACTGCCACAAGGCTTCACAGACAGCCCCCATTACTTCAGTCAAGCCCAAATTTCTTCCTTATGCGTTACCTATCTTGGCATAATTCTTCATGAAAACACATGCATTCTCCCTGCCGATTGTGTCTGACTGATCTCTCAAACCCCAATCCCTTCTACAAAACAACAACTGCTTTCCTTCCTGGGCATTGTTGGATACTTTCACCTCTGGATACCTGGTTTTGCCATTCTAACAAAACGATTATATAAACTCACAAAAGGAAACCTAGTTGACCCCATAGATCATAAATCCTTTCCTCACTCCCCTTTCCTTTCCTTGAAGACAGCTTTAAAGACTGCTCCCACAGTAGCTCTCCCTGACTCATCCCAACCCTTTTCATTACTCACAGCCGAAGTGCAGGGCTTTTGCAGTCGGAATTCTTACACAAGGACCAGGACTGTGCCCTGTAGCCTTTTTGCCGAACAACTTGACCTTACTGTTTTAGGCTGGCCATCATGTCTCCATGTGGTGGCTGCCACCACCCTAATACTTTAGAGGCCCTCAAAATCACAAACTATGCTCAACTCACTCTCTACAGTTCTTATAACTTCCAAAATCTATTTTCTTCCTCACACCTGATGCATATACTTTCTGCTCCCCGGCTCCTTCAGCTATACTCACTCTTTGTTGAGTCTCCCACAATTACCATTGTTCCTGGCCCAGACTTCAATGTGGTCTCCCACATTATTCTGGATACCACACCTGACCCCCATGACTGTATCTCTCTGATCCACATGACATTCACTCCATTTCCCCATATTTCCTCCTTTCCTGTTCCTCACACTGATCACACTTGGTTTATTGATGGCAGTTCCACCAGGCCTAATCGTCACTCACCAGCAAAGGCAGGCTATGCTATAGTATCTTCCACATCTATCATTGAGGCTACCACTCTGCCTCCCTCCACTACCTCTCAGCAAGCCAAACTCATTGCCTTAACTCGAGCCTTCACTCTTGCAAAGGGACTATGTGTCAATATTTATACTGACTCAAAATATGCCTTCTATATCCTGCACCACCATGCTGTTATATAGGCTGAAAGAGGTTTCATCACTATGCAAGGGCCCTCCCTCATTAATGCCTCTTTAATAAAAACTCTTCTCAAGGCTGCTTTACTTCCAAAGGAAGCTGGAGTCATTCACTGCAAGCCACCAAAAGGCATCAGATCCCATTGCTCAGGGCAATGCTTATGCTAATCATGTAGCTAAAGAAGCAGCTAGCGTTCCAACTTCTGTCCCTCATGGCCAATTTTTCTTCTTCTCATGTGTCACTCCCAACTACTTTCCCACTGATACTTCCACCTATCAATCTCTTCCCACACAAGGCAAATGGTTCTTGGACCAAGGAAAATATCTCCTTCCAGCCTCACAGGCCCATTGTATTCTGTCATCATTTCATAACCTCTTCCATGAGGGTTACAATCTGCTAGCCCACCTCTTAAAACATCTCTTTTCCTTTCCATCATAAAAATCTATCCTCAAAGAAATCACTTCTCAGTGTTCCATCTGCTATTCTACTACTCCTCAGGGATTGTTCAGACCCCCTCCCTTCCCTATACATCAAGCTTGAAAATTTGCCCCTGCCCAGGACTGGCAAATTGACCTTATTCACATGCCCCAAGTCAGGAAACTAAAATACCTCTTGGTCTGGGTAGACACTTGCATTGGATAGGTAGAGGCCTTTCCCACAGGGTCTGAGAAGGCCACTGTGGTCATTTCTTCCTTCTGTCAGACATAATTCCTTGGTTTGGCCTTCCCACCTTTATACAATCTGATAACAGACCAGGCTTTACTAGTCAAATCACCCAAGCAGTTTCTCAGGCTCTTGGTATTCAGTGGAAACTTCATAACCCTTACCGTCCTTAATCTTCAGGAAAGGTAAAACGGACAAATAGTCTTTTAAAGACATACCTCACCAAGCTCAGCCTCCAACTTAAAAAGGACTGGGCAGTACTTTTACCTCTTGCCCTTCTCAGAATTAGAGCCTGTCCTTGGGATGCTACAGGGTACAGCTCATTTGAGCTCCTGTATGGATGCTCCTTTTTATTAGGCCCAGTCTCAGTCCAGACACCAGCCCAACTTGAACTGCAACCCAAAAACTTGTCATCCTTACCATCTTCTGTCTAGTCATACTCCTATTCACCATTCTCAACTACTCATAAATACCCTGCCCTTGTTTACACTGCCAGTTTACAGTTTTCCTTGAAACCATCATAACTGATATCTCCTGGTTTTACCTCAAACCGCCACCCTTAAGTCTCTCTTAAAGTGGATAGATAATCTTTGCTGACAGGAAGTACGCTCCAATACTTTCACCCTGATGAAGTCTTATTCTTTACTTTTATACTCACTCTTATTCTCATTCCCATTCTTATGCCACCCTCTACCTCTCCCCAGCTATCTCCACCACACTATCAATCTCAGTCACTCTTTCCTAGCCCTTTCTAATCCTTCTTTAACAAACAATTGCTGGCTTTGCATTTCTCTTTCCTCCAAAATCACTGAGGCCTCGACTTACTCACTGCTAAAAAAAGGGACTCTATATTTTAAAATGAAAAGTGTTTTTACCTAAATCAATCTGGCCTGGTGTATGACAACATAAAAAAAGTCAAGGATAGAGCCCCAAAACTCACCAACCAAGCAAGTAATTATGCTGAACCCCCTTGGGGCACTCTCTAATTGGACGTCCTGGGTCCTTCCAATTCTTAGTCCTTAAATACCTGCTTTACTCCTTCTCTTATTCAGACCTTGTGTCTTCCATTTAGTTTCTCAATTCATACAAAACTGCATCCAGGCCATCACCAATCATTCTATATCACAAATCCTCCTTCTAACAACCCCACAATATCGCCCCTTACCACAAAATCTTCCTTCAGCTTAATCTCTCCCACTCTGGGTTCCCACATCACCCCTAATTCCACTCTAAGCAGCCCTGAGAAACATCACCCATTATCTCTCTATACCACCCGCCAAAAATTTTTGCTGCCCCAACACTTCAATACTATTTTATGTTATTTTTCTTATTAATATAAGAATACAGGAATATCAGACCTCTGAGCCCAAGCCTGCATGTATACATCCAGATGGCCTGAAGCAAGTGAAGAATCACAAAAGAAGTGAAAATGGCCGGTTCCTACCTTGACTGATGACATTACCTTGTGAAATTCCTTCTCCTGGCTCAGAAGCTCCCCAACTGAGCACCTTGTGACCCCTGCCCCTGCCTGCCAGAAAACGACCCCCTTTGACTGTAATTTTCCACTATCTACCCAAATCCTATAAAACAGCCCCACCCCATCTCCCTTCACTGACACTCTTTTTGGACTCAGCCCGCCTGCACCCAGGTGATTAAAAAGCTTTATTGCTCACAAAAAGCCTGTTTGGTGGTCTCTTCACATGGACATGCATGACAGAGAATATTTATTTCCCTCTAAATATATCATGACAAATCTCAGTCACTTATTATTTATGGATTATTTTCTGCAAAGATTTAGGGAAAAAATGTGAATGTTTCAAGGAATGCTGTCAAGGGTTCTCCTCAAACCCACACAATTAGAAATAAATTGGTATAGATTGAGTTTAGGAACATGGAAGCTGAGTGTTATGTAGTGGGGAGTCCTATACAACAAGGATGAACTACTTACGTGAGGTTTCCCGGCTGGACTCTGCCTTCACTTTCTTAGAACTCTTTGTTTCTTGGGCTCTTTCTTCATCTGTCAAATGATGGTGAGAGGTGAAGCCGGCTGGGCTTCTAGGTTGGGTGGGGACTTGGAGAACTTTTCTGTCTAGCTAAATGTTTGTAAATGCACCAATCAGCACTCTGTTTCTAGCTAAAGGTTTGTAAATGCACCAATCAGCGCTCTGTGTCTAGCTAATCGGGTGGGGACATGGAGAATTTTCTGTCTAGCTAAAGATTGTAAATGCACCAATCGGCACTGTGTGTCTAGCTAAATGTTTCAAACACACCAATCAGTGCTCTGTGTCTAACTAACTGGGTAGGGACTTGGAGAACTTTTCTGTCTAGCTAAAGGATTGTAAATGCATCAATCACCACTCTGTGTCTAGCTAAAGGTTTGTAAACACACCAATCAGCTCTCTGTAAAACAGACCAATCAGCTCTCTGTAAAATGGACCAATCAGCTCTCTGTAAAATGGACCAATCAGCAGGATGTGGGTGGGGCCAGATAAGAGAATAAAAGCAGGCCACCTGAGCCAGCACTAGCAACCCGCTTGGGTCCCCTTCCGCTCTGTGGAAGCTTTGTTCTTTCACTCTTTGGAATAAATCTTGCTGCTGCTCACTCTTTGGGCCCACGCTGCCTTTATAAGCTGTAACACTGCAAAGGTCTGCAGCTTCACTCCTGAAGTCAGCGAGACCACGAACACACCAGGAGGAATGAGCAACTCCAGATGCACCACCTTCATAAACTGTAACACTCACCGCAAAGGTCTGCAGCTTCACTCCTGAAGTCAGTGAGACCATGAACCCACCAGAAGGAAGAAAGTCTGGACGTGTCCTAACATCAGAAGGAAAAAACTCCAGACACACCATCTTTAAGAACTGTAACACTCACCACGAGCGTCCTCAGCTTCATTCTTGAAGTCAGCGAGACCAAAAGCCCACCAATTCTGGACACATTTTGGTGACCATGAAGGGACCATTGCGTATTGCCAAGCGGTGAGACTATCGCCTATCGCCAAGCAGTGAGTGCCATTAGACCCCTTTCACTTGCTATTCTGTCCTATTTTTCCTTAGAATTCAGGAGCTAAATACCAGGCACCTGTTGGCCAGTCAAAAGCAAGTCTTTAGGCTGCCTCACTAAAGACACGGGTGTCGGGCTTTCTGGGAAAGGGCTTTCTAACAACCCTCGAGTCTTTGGGGTTGGGAGCATTGGTTTGCCTGGAACCAGCTTCTGCTTTTCCTGTACTTCTGGGCTGAGCTGAGGGTCAATAGAGAGGAAAGGCATTCAGCTCCAGGGTCCCAACAACAAGTTGGTTGACTCTGTGGCCATGAGCGGAACTCTCAAAGTCATGTCGCCCAAGCAAGACTCACCATTCTATCTTATCTAGCCTGACCCTTGTCTCCTGGGTCTTAATGCCTGTCAGAAAAACTTCCTCTCACCTTTCTTCTCTAAGGCTAGTCCTGCTTCTAAAAACCACTCCCTGTCTCTTGTGCTTTTCTAGTTTTTCCTGTAAGAATGATTTCTAGCATAAACTCCAGGACTCCATTACCTTCTTTAGGCACCCAGGCTCACCAATCAGAAAGACATGATTTTTGCCCAAAGCCCCATCATAGGGGGGAGTATCTGGAATTTTAGGATCCCTCAGACTAGCAGGCCTAACAAAAGCTATTCCTGAAGCTAGAATATGGGGAGCCTCAGAAATTGTATCCTTCCTATTCATATAAGTGAGGACAAAGGGTAACACTCTCCCAATCCTGGAGATCCCTTCCCTCCCTGAGGGTATGGCCCTCCACTTCAATTTTGGGGCATAACATCTTTATAGCACATAGGTAAGGTCCCAATAATAACAGAAGAATGCCTGGGACTCTAACAGGTTTTCAAGAATGTGTCGGTAAGGGCCACTAAATCTAGTTTTGCTCGGTCCTCTTTGTGGTCTAGGAGGACAAGCAAGGGTGCAGGTTTTTGAGAATGCATCAGTAAGGGCCACTAAATCTGACCTTCCTCAGTCCTCCTTGTGGTCTGGGAGGAAAACTAGTGTTTCTACTGCTGTGTCAGTGAGTGCAACTATTCTGATCAGCGGAGTCCAGGGGCAGTTGCGGGTTCTTGGGTAGGTGTTGTTTCTTTAATGAAAAGAATGTGGCTTTGGCTGCAGCCCGAGAGATTGGAGATACCTGGTATCTTAGTCAAGTAAATGATAGAATGACAGGTGGAGAAAGGGACAAATTCCCTACGAGTCAGCAAGCCATCCCCAGTATGGATCCCCACTGGGACCTTGAATCAGATCATGAGGACTGGAGTCATAAACATCTGTCAACCTGTGTTCTAGAAGGACTAAGGAGAATTAGGAAAAAGCCCATGAATTATTCAGTGATGTCCACCATAACTCAGGGAAAGGAAGAAAATCCTCTGCCTTCCTTGAGTGGCTATGGGAGACCTTATGAAAATATACTCCCCTGTCACCCAAATCACTCGAGGGTCAATTGATTCTAAAAGATTAGTTTATTACCCAATCAGCCGCAGATATCAGGAGAAAGCTCCAAAAGTAAGCCCTGGGCCCTGAACAAAATCTGGAGGCATTATTAAACCTGGTAAGCTTGGTGTTCCATAATAGGGATCAAGAGGAACAGGCCCAAAAGGAAAAGTGAGATCAGAGAAAGGCCCCAGCCTTAGTCATGGCCCTCAGACAAACAAACCTTGGTTGTTGAGAGAGGACAGAAAATGGAGCAGGCCAATCACACATTAGGACTTGTTATCAGTGTGGTTTACAAGGGCACTTAAAAAAAGCTTGTCCAATGAGAAATGAGCCACCCCCTCATCCATGTCCACTATGCTGAGGCAATCACTGAAAGGTGCACTGCCCCAGAGGACAAAGGTTCTCTCGGTCAGAAGCCCCCAACCAGATGATCCAATAACAGGACTGAGGGTGCCCAGGGCAAGTGCCAGCTCATGTCATCACCCTTACTGAGCCCTGGATATGTTTAACCATTGACAGCCAGGAAATTGACTTCCTCCTGGACACTGGCACGGCCTTCTCAGTGCTAATCTCCTGTCCCGGACGACTGTCCTCAAAGTCTGTTACCATCCAAAGAATCCTGGGACAGCCTGTAACCAGGTATTTCTCCCACCTCCTCAGTTGTTATTGGGAGACTTTGCTCTTTTCACATGCCTTTCTTGTTATGCCTGAAAGTCCCATACCCTTATTAGGGAAGGATATATTAGCCAACCTGGAGCTATTATCTATGTGACTATGGGGAACAAGTTACCCATTTGTTGTCCTCTACTTGAAGAGGGAATCAACCCTGGAGTCTGGGCATTGGAAGGGTAATCTGGAAGGGCAAAAAATGCCCGCCCAGTCCAAATCAGGCTGAAAGACCCCACCACTTTTCCTTATCAAGGCAATATCCCTTAAGACCTGAAGCTCATAAAGGATTACAGGTTATTGTTAAACATTTAAAAGCTCAAGGCTTAGTAAAGAAATGCAGCAGTCCCTGCAACACCCCAATTCTAGGAGTACAAAAACTGAAGTCAGTGGAGACTACTGCAACATCTTAGACTCATCAGTGAGGCAGTAATTCCCTATATCCAGTTGTACCAAACCCCTATACCCTGCTCCCTCAAATACCAGAGGAAGCAGAATGGTTCACTGTTCTGGACTTCAAGGATGCCTTCTTCTGTTTTCCCCTGTACTCTGACTCCTAGTTTCTCTTTGCCTTTGAGGATCCCACAGACCACACGTCCCAACTTATGTGGATGGTCTTGCCCCAAGGGTTTATGGATAGCCCTCACCTGTTTGGTCAGGCACTGGCCCAAGCTGTAGGCCACTTCTCAAGTCCAGGCACTCTGGTCCTTCAGTATGTGGATGATTTACTTTTGGCTACCAGTTCAGAAGCCTTGTGCCAGCAGGCTACTCTAGATCTCTTGAACTTTCTAGCTAATCAAGGGTACAAGGTGTCTAGGTCAAAGGCCCAGCTTTGCCTACAGTAGGTCAAATATCTAGGCCTAATCTTAGCCAGAGGGATGAGGGAACGAATACAGCCTATACTGGCTTATCCTCTCCCTAAGACATTAAAACAGTTATGAGGGTTCCTTGGAATCACCAGCTTTTGCTGACTATGGATCCCCAGATACAGTGAGATAGCCAGGCCCCTCTATTTTCTAATCAAGGAGACCCAGAGGGCAAATACTCATCTAGTAGGATGGGAACCAGGGGCAGAAACAGCCTTCAAAACCTTACAGCAGACCCTAGTACAAGCTCCAGGTTTAAGCCTTCCAACAGGACAAAACTTCTATTTATACATCACAGAGAGAGTAGGAATAGCTCTTGGAGTCCTTCCTCAGATTCGTGGGACAACCCCACAACCAGTGGCATACCTAAGTAAGGAAATTGATATAGTAGCAAAAGGCTGGCCTCACTGTTTATGAGTAGTTGTGGCAGTGGCCATCTTAGTGTCAGAGGCTATCAAAATAATACAAGGAAAGGATCTCACTGTCTGGACTACTCATGATGTAAATGGAATACTAGCTGCCAAAGGAAGTTTATGGCTATTAGACAACCCCCTACTTAGATACCAGGTGCTACTCCTGAGGGACCAGTGATCCAAATACATATGTGTGTGGCCCTCAACCCTGCCACTTTTCTCCCAGAGGATGGGGAACCAATCAAGCATGACTGCCAACAAATTATAGTCTAGATTTATGCCACCCAAAACAATCCCTTAGAAGTCCCCTTAGCTAATCCTGACCTTAGTCTATATACCGATGGAAGTTCATTTGTGGAGAATGGGATACGAAGGGCAGGTTATGCCATAGGTAGTGATGTAACCATACTTGAAAGTAAGCCTCTTCCCCCAGGGACCAGTGCCATTTGGGAGAACTGGTGGCACTTACTCAAGCCTTAGAACTGGGAAAGGGAAAAAGAATAAATGTGTGTAGAGAGAGCAAGTATGCTTATCTAATCCCATATGCCCATGCTGCAATATGGAAAGAAAGGGAATTCCTAACCTCTGGGGGAACCCCCATTAAATACCACAAGGAAATTATGGAGTTATTGCATGCAGTGGAAAAACCCAAGGAGGTGGTAGTCTTGCACTGCCAAAGCCATCAGAAAGGTGAAGGAGAAAAGGCAGAGGGAAACCGTCGGGAAGATGCTGAGGTCAAAATTGCTGCCAGGCAGAACCTCCCATTAGAAATACCTATGGAAGGACATTTGGTATGGAACAACCGCCTCCAACAGATTAAGCCCCAGTACTCCCCAACTGAAACACAATAGGGACCTCCACGGGGGCATAGTTTTCTGCCCTTGGTGTGGTTAATGACAGAAGAAGAAAAGGTACTTATACCCAAAGCCAGCCAGTGGAAAATACTTAAAACCCTCCACAAAACTTTTCATATGGGCATTGAAAACACTCATCAAATGGCCAAATCCCTATTTACAGGGCCAAATCTCCTTCGAACAATCCAACAGGTAGTCAAAGCCTATGAGGTGTGCCAAAAGGATAATCCCTTGGTTAATTTTAAGGCCCAGAGGACTGGAAGTTAGACTTCACCCATATGCCTAAGTCAAAGGGATTTCAATACTTGGTCTGTGTTGATACCTTTACAAATTGGATAGAAGCTTTCCCCTGCAAGACAGAGAAGGCTCAGGAAGTGATTAAAGTCCTAATTCATGAAATAATTCCTAGATTTGGGCTTCCCCAAAGCTTACAGAGTGACAATGGTCCAGCTTTTAAAGTCACAGTAACTCAGGGAATTTCCAGGGTGCTAGGGATACAATTATCACCTTCACTGTGCCTGGAGACAACAATCCTCAGGGAAGGTCAAGAAGACAAATGAAACACTGAAGAGGCACTTAAGGAAACTAATACAAGAAACTCACCTCCCATGGCCTACTCTTTTGCTCATGGCCATGTTGAGAATCTGAAATTCTCACAATATGGGGCTCAGGTCCATATGAAATGCTGTATGGACGACCTTTTCTCACAAATGACCTCCTACTTGATCAGGAAACGGCCAACTTGGTCAAAGATGTAACTTCTTTGGCAAAATATCAACAAAACCTTAAAAACCCACCTGAAGGTTGTCACAGAGAAAAAGGAATAGAGTTGTTTCAACCAAGAGATCTAGTGTTGGTCAAATCTCTCCCCTCTACCTCCCCATCTATGGACTCTTTGTGGGAAGGACCATACTCAATAATCCTCCCTACCTCCACTGCAGGTAAGATGGCAGGAGTGGAATCTTGGATTCACCACACTCAAGTTAAACTTTGGACACCCTTAAACTGAGGAACCTGCAGGGCCATCAGCTCAGGAGTCCCAAGATCAGCCAGACCAGCCTCCAACGGTGAACCACTGGAGGACTTGCATCTCCTATTTTGGAAGGAAACATCCCAGACTAAAAAGGCTCCTACTACTGATCCTGAGGAAAAACCCCTTCTTCCTTAAAAAAGATAAGTGAAAACCTACATTATCTTTAACACCTCTCCTTGCCCCTTTAATGGAATCCTTTTACTATTTCATCATATTATTAAGCAGCATACTAACCATACTCTTTGTGATAGGAATATATACTGTAGCTCCTGCCAGGATGAAAATTCTAATCACATCAACCTTCTTTCTATCTTCCTTCCTTTTGACAGCAGTTTACTCCTACCTTTAACTCAGACTGGATAAAATGATCTCGTCTTCCAGAGCACCCTCTTTACCTTTGTATTTACTCTTTGCCTATGTATCCCTCCTGCTTCCTTGGATACCTCATACAATCACCCCTCCCCTTCCACTAGCTCCTAATTAGTCTTGTAGCTCCTCTACAAGACTCTCAACCCACTCTCTGTTAAACCAGTCCTGGTAATGACTGGTAAATGACTTGGCTTTGTATCTCTCTATCAACCTCGGCTTACATTGCCACTCCCCTTCCCACAAAAAACTGGGTATTTACCAACTTAACGTATCACCCTCATTATGAAGGAAAAGACCCTTTCCAACTTCTAAACATGCAATCATTAGCCAACTTCCCCATCTCTGATAGGACCAAGGATACTCTAACAGGACGTGCAATCCAACTTTTACGTTCTTACATTTCCAACCTCACCTATTACACAAGCAAGGAAAAGCCCGTACACAGCCCTGTAACTATGAATACCATCTTAACTTCCCAAGCCCCTTTATGCATCCAACACAACCTGTTATCAGGCCTGCCCGCTGGGCACCTACTATCCCATCAGTGTAATTACACCCTACAACTTCAAGCCCCAACTGATCATAGTAACTACCGAGTCACCCAAACAGCTCCATTCAGATGGCTTGTCTGCTTCTCAGGGCCCCCCAAAATCATCGCCTCCTCCCTGCTTAACAAACAGTCCAAGTTTTGTAATGGCAAACATACTACTTGCATGACCTGGACCCCCTGCAGCAGCGCCCCTACCACTAGTGAATGCTTTCTCATCCCCTCTTTCAATCACTCTCTTGAATGGTTCCTAGCAGATACAAAAAAGGTTTTTTCTCCAGTGGGAAAATAGAACACAGGGAGCCACTCAGTTTGCTCCCAACACCCCTTTCCAGCCACTCACTGGAGCTACCTTGGCAAGTACTCCAGGAGTATGGGAAAATGAAAACAACAAATTCACACACCTTTTTAACATACAACCAATTCTGTCTACCCATCCAAGGTATATTCTTATGTGGAACATCAACCTATATCTGCCTCCCCACTAACTGGTCAGGAACCTACTCCTTAGTCTTTCTAAGTCCCAACATTAACACTGCCCCAGGAAATCAGACCTTATCACTACCCCTCAAAGCTCAAGTCCATCAGCACAGAGCCATACAACTAATACCCCTACTTTTAGGGTTAGGAATGGCTACTGCTACAGGAACTGGAATAGCCAGTCTATCTACCTCATTATCCTACTACCACCACACACCCTCAAAGGATTTCTCAGATAGTTTGCAAGAAATAACGAAATCTATCTTACTCTACAATCCCAAATAGACTCTTTGGGAGCAGTGACTCTCCAAAACCACTGAGGCCAAGACCTCCTTGCTGCTGAAAAAGGAGGACTCTGCACCTTTTTAGGAGAAGAGTGTTGTTTTTACACTAACCATTCAGGGATAGTATGAGATGCTGCCTGGAATTTACAGGAAAAGGCTTCTGAAATCAGACAACGCCTTTCAAACTCTTATACCAACCTCTGGAGTTGGGCAACATGGCTTCTCCCCTTTCTAGGTCCCATGGCAGCCATCTTACTGTTACTCGCCTTTGGGCCCTGTATTTTTAACCCGCTTGTCAAATTTGTTTCCTCTAGAATCGAGGCCATCAAGCTACAGATGGTATTACAAATGGAACCCCAAATGAGTTCAACTAACAACTTCTACCAAGGACCCCTGGACCAACCCACTGGCCCTTCCACTGGCCTAAAGAGTTCTCCTCTGGGGACACTACAACTGCATGGCCCCTTCTTCACCCATATCCATCAGGAAGTAGCTAGAGCAGTCATTGGCCAAATTCCCAACAGCAGTTGGGGTGTCCTTTTTGGAGGGAGGATTGAGAGGTGAAGCCAACTGGGCTTCTATGTCGGGTGGAGACTTGGAGAACTTTTCTGTCTAGTTAAAGGATTGTAAATGCACCAATCAGTGCTCTGTGTCTAGCTAATTGGGTGGGGACTTGGAGAACTTTGCTGTCTAGCTAAAGGATTGTAAACGCACCAATCAGCACTCGCTGTCTAGCTAAAGGTTTGTAAATGCACCAATCAGTGCTCTGTGTCTAGCTTATTGGGTTGGGACTTGGAAAACTTTTCTGTCTAGCTAAAGGATTGTAAACACACCAATCAGTACTCTGTCTAGCTAAAGGTTTGTAAATGGACCAATCAGTTCTCCACAAAATAGACCAATCAGCTCTTTGTAAAATGGACCAATCAGCAGGATGTGGGTGGGGCCAGATAAGGGAATAAAAGCAGGCCACCTGAGCCAGCAGTGGTAACCTGCTCAGGTCCCCTTCTACTCTATGGAAGCTTTGTTCTTTCACTCTTCAGAATAAATCTTGCTGCTGCTCACTCTTTGGGTCCTCAGCGCCTTTATGAGCTGTAACACTCACCGCGAAGGTCTGCAGCTTCACTCCTGAAGTCAGCAAGACTACAGACCCACTGGGAGGAATGAACAACTCCAGATATGCCGCCTTTATAAACTGTAACACTCACCGTGAAGGTCTGCAGCTTCACTCCTAAAGTCAATGAGACCACAAACCCACCAGTAGGAAGAAACTCCAGACACATCTGAACATCAGAAGGAACAAACTCTGGACACACCATTTTTAAGAACAGTAACACTCACCATGAGGGTCCACAGCTTCATTCTTGAAGTCAGCACGACCAAGAACCCACCAATTCCGGACACAATGGTAATAATATAATAGTAAAAGCTACCTCTGTGGCTGTTTTTATTTTTTAGTGAAAATAATGCTGGTAAAACACTCTGCCCAGCATAGATAGTAAACAATAAATGTTAGCCATTATGATTGTCATAATATTACTACCTTTGATATCAGGCATGGGTTCAAATATTGAGTCTACTTATTATTAAAGGAGTGAAATTAGGGTAGCTATTCAAACACTCTGATAATGTTCCCTGATTTGTAAATTACATATAACATTGACACCAGAGTATTGTGTTAATAACAAGTATTAAGCGAGATGCTTTATGACACACACACACACACATATAGAATTTACCATGCCCCCACAGAAGTGTAGAGTGTGTGTGTATACATCTCTGTGTGTGTTTGTATACTGCATGATGCCTGGGATGTAACAGTTGTTGCAGAGTCAATGTTAGTCTCTTATACCTCATACACATATTGTTACAAAAAAGTGTTCACTGTAAATTTGGATTTTGGGGGCGATTGTTGATCAGACAACTAGGAACATATCCAAAAGTCTTCCAAGGAGTTGACAGAAATTGAAACATTCCTTCCCAGGCATTGATGCAGTGGGATATAAGAGTCATTGTGGAATAGTAAGTAGACATTGGTATGATATTGAATTTAAGACACCAAGCTAGAATTAGGGTTCTTCATGCATCAGAATTTTTAGTCCAAGAGAGATGAATCTTACTCTTCCCCCACACACAATTGTATCAGACAGAATTGCCGGAAGGACTGTGATCCCAGCAATAGGACTGGAATGATTTCCTTTCCAAACAAAGTCAAAGAGTGTTGGCAATGTCAATGGGCCATCTTGATACTTAACAATGCTACATTTAATTTTATCCAGCACAGGAAGAAACACTACTTAAGGGTGAGTTGATTGTCCCACCCTAGCCTTCTCAATGCTCTGAACTGCCTTGGGTGACCTAGGAAAGTGCTGAGCAGCTCTGCTCCACAGTGAACATTCTTTTATGCTGTTGTAAGAGCTCTACTTTTGGGAAGAAAAGTTTTTCAGTTGTTAAGAACAGTGAAGTTATTTTGTGAAAACCCCTCTCCATTATTTGGACTCTTGAAAAGCAAGGGCAGAAAAACATGTTCTCCAAAATTGCAATATTGTCTTATGCTTCCTGGCTGATGTAAATGGGCTACAACAGGAGCACAGTGCCTGGCACAACATGGGACATTCAGAAATATTCAATTAATTTGCCCACGTGGTGACTATGGATTGAAGTTCTTGAGGCCCCATTCAGGTGAAAGTAATTCAAGATTGCATCTACTTTTCATGTATTTGGCGAATAAGATTGGAAGAGGAAATTTATGGTTTTTTTTCACATGTGCCTTAAATATTCTGGCATACTTTTATTCAACTATATACTTAATTTATTATTTTTTTTTGAGGGGAATCACATCCAATTTAAACTTGTTTGTTTTTTACTGGCTGGAGAAGTATTCCAAAAAACCTAAAACGAGACAACTATAGCTAAGTTAAGGAAATTGTTTGCATTTTTAAAATGTGTACTTTATTTTCAAATGAGGCAATACATTTTAAGCTATTGAGAATCAAAAGCTTAAAAAGTAATAATTTCCATGTTCCTACAAAACTAACAAACTAAAATAATTTCTTGTAGCCATGATAACATGTGGCAATCAGAAACACTTAACATTGTAGATATAAATACAAGTTTCTTGGAAAACTAGAGCTGCATTTTCATATTTACTCTAATAAGAAAATGTTTAAAATATTTGTTAGAGAAGAATGAAATAGACAAAAGAGGAGGTCATACAAATAATGAGGTTGAAGGTGAGTTACATTCTCTCTCCTTAGGGAAAGCATAACAGTAAACAACAAGTACCAAAAGCAACAGAAAATCCTGGGCTTAAGAACTCACTAAAATGAACCCCTGGTAAGATTTTAGAAATTAAAACAAGGCAAAATGGAGTCAATGTGGGAAGTTCCTCTGCTTCTTCACTTGTAAAATGGGAAAGTAAAAGTCCCTGCTTTATAAGTAGAAAGGGCACTCAGTAAAGGTCACCCCCACTTTCTGCATGTCTTAGATCCATGAAGCTTTCTAAACAGGGCTGCTGTGATCATCTAAACATCGTCACCTCTGTCAGCCTCCAATCGCCTGCACCCTCATTTACCTTGTTACCATCTGTGTTCTTCTGCTTCCATTAAAATGTAAATCATATACAGATAGGGAGATTTTTTGTTTGGTGTGGTTATTGATACATCTTGAGTAACCAGAAGATAGACTGGCACAAAATATGTTATTAATATTGTTTAATACACAAATTAATAAATAAATGTGTAAATAAATGAACAGATGTTAATTATTGTTCTTAGTTTTAAATTTCCTTTAATATTATCTATCAGAATCTCAGTGTCTAAATGTTGCATTCACTAGTGAGCTTTAACCATATGAAGATTCTTGCCTCAAAACTCAGTGTGACTACCAACACATGCATTTCAATCCTACACGATTTTAAGAGTTCAGAACCCAGTAAACACTAAGTACAGATCTTCATCTCTTAATTTATATTCACAAGAAGAAACATCATATATATTGTTTTTGATCAATCAACTCTATCCAAGCTTGGAGCAACAGTCAGATGCAGAGATGTGGGAAGATGTGCATCCCCCTGAGCAGAGTGTCTGGTTGGCAGGTCTCCAGAGAGAAAGCTGCCTAGGAAGACCTGAAACATGCCTAGGGTCTGCTGCAGTCCCTCTGATTCTAAGCATGCATATTGCTTAAAATCTTCCATTGATTGCACATGGTTACTGATGCTAATTTAGAGTTTTATTTTTGAAATCACTATTTTTGAAACCTTATATGATTCCAGGCACAGTAAAGGGGCTATGGAATAGATTAAGGCAGGGAAATGCTGTGCTAGGGTCTCCAGAATTGGAGGAAGTTGAGACCTACTCTGAGCTGAGAGAGGTCATTTTTAGTGGGTGCTTCAATTTTAACAAAATCAAATTAAAAATGGCTTATATGTATAACAGATTGCAAGTATATACCCCACATTTAAATATCAATATGTTCATTTAAGTGATGTGTATACATTTAGGCATATGCATCATGTTTTTGTGTATTAGCATCTTGTCTATATATATATCATGATCTAGCTATATTTATAGTTATATCCATGCCTTTATTTAGAGGTAGATTCATGTGTATTTTAATAAAAATTTACAATCTAATTTTAATACAAACTTCTAAACAAATCTATCTCATTTTAATCAGTTTGACCATAAGGTAAGGTTTCCATAAACTTTTTTATAACCTTTTCCAATTTTCTTTTACAGAGCAGATCAATGCTCCAAAAAAACCCTGTTATTCCAACATATGGGCCCAGATGCTGGCCTTGCAATAGTGTGATTTTGATATAAATGTTTAATTTATAGAAAAACTCTGAACAATCTTATCCCTCAAAATCAGTGCTTACAATCTCATGCACCCACTTCTTTTGCAACAGTCCCTGAGCCCAGAGGGATTTAACAGTTTTAATTTCTGGCTTTGTGTCTCTCAAACAGTTCATTTTGATTGTCACCTTCTCTGAGTCTGAAGACAAGGCTTTAACTGGTGTCGGTGCTCAAGATTTAGCAGGGGTTGGTGCCTTTTTCAGACCCAAGAGTCAAATGCCTCTAACTTAAGGCACAAAGATTAGTTAGTAGGATATTTATATTACAGAATGTCCTATCATTCTAACATGCTATATAGCAAAACAATGCGATTTGGTGTTTAGGAGTTACCACCAGCAGCACTTCAAACCACTGTATTAAAATACTTAGGTTACACATTGAATTTGTCTGATTGTTAGTATTCTGGTAATAGAACTGTGACCAAAAGCATAAAAAGTGTGATAGGTTCTATGCTAAACTTATCAAAGTAAGACAACTAACTTTTCCCTCCATCATTAAGAAAATGGTAAATGCAGATATCAGTTTTGAAAGTTCAAAATGAGTATAAATAATCTCCTTTCACTTAAATACCATACAACATAACAAAATAAGAACAAGCATACAATAATACCTTTTCAGTGATTTAAAAGAGTGTTATCACACATTTCCAAGATTGATTTCTAGATACAGTACTGACAACTGATTAGGTGAAGATTTCACCACCAAAATCTTCAGACCAGTGCAACACTTGTGCATATTTTGTTTTCAAGTACACACATGAAAGCCCATCAGTGATAAATGGCTTGAGATCAAAAATTGCTAGAAAGTCTCACTTTTTTATTACTACTTAATCTACATGAATGTCACTTAATTTTAATAATGGTCAATACAACAAAAGTAGTTGGAGAGAAATCCCAATCAATATAATTTCCTTAAGGACAAGTCCAATCTTTCCTGAACATTAAAATTTTGTACCAATATCATAGGTTTTTCCTCATTAAAAGATCTGAAACCAACTTAAAATATGGATTGAATTAAATTACCTTGGTAAATAAACACCATTTTAATATTTCTATTCTGATCTACTTTTCCAAATAACAAAATATGGAATGTACTATTTCTGTTCTGAGCTTGTAAAAATAAGTCTTTTATTTTTTGCCAGAAACCTTAAAGCTCTTGTAGCTCTCTAGATCATCTGAGCTAAGTAAAATCAACACAATTTTAAATGTCTAGTATGCTCTGTCAGTTTTTGTAGGCTTGACAAATTTAGCTTAGGAATTCTAGATAAATAGAATAAACGATGAATTATAAGAAATGCATAAGAAACAAAATGACTATTCATAGAACTAAATAAAAGCCTTTTATTAGAAATTGAAAAAATGGTCTTATATATGTATATATAAGTAAAAACCAAAGGAGAACAAAGAGAAAATAAGCAAAAATTAGAAGCAAAAACAAACAGAAAACGAGTAAAATTTTTCTCCTACTCAGTTTACCTTGGAGGCTAAAGTGTTACCTAGAGTCTAGAGGAAAACACATGATAAATATTTCATTCCTGGTACATAAATTAATGACTCAAAGTTCACCAATACCATTGTTCATTTTGTGGAATTAAGAAATTCACTTTAGGCAAATGACCAGTAAGTATTTTAGTGCTTAGTACTGTCTATGAAGAAGAGCACATACAGTGTGAAACAAAGCAACACAAACAGTTATATGGAATTTGGCTTCGTGTTAAATCTGGCTTCATGCCTAACCAGATTAAAAAAGAACTGTCAAACTGTGAATGTATTTCTTTACAATATTAATTTTACCTTCATCAAAACTAAGAGGTTTAACTATGAGCAATGTTTATTAACCAAATTTCCCCAATTTTATGTCAGGTTTTAATGGATAATGTCTAAATTTTTTCAAGTTTCTATTGTCTCTGTATGTGTACAAAGACTATACAGAGAAATGGGGGGGGGGGGAATCCATGACTTACACAGACCATCTATGACATGTTTGGACTTTCTATTTGGTTCTAAATTTTCTTCTTTATATCCTCCCAATTAGTCTTTTCATTCTAGGACAAAAATTCACCTTACAAGATTCTTTCTCATACAAATTTATTCTCTTTTAAGCCTCCTTGCCAAAAATACATCTTCAAATACATAACTTTCTTCACATCTGTCTTCCATACTTACTGGTTCCTTACTACCTTGTTTTCTAAATAAACTTTTCATGTCCATAATTTGAATTAACTTTTAGATAACTTCTGAATTAGACAAAATTATTATTTTTCTCACTAATAACACATATATACATAATTACATATTAACTTTAATTTTTATTCTTACTAACCTTAAATTTTAGTAAAACCCTAGGAAGCAAGAAATCCTGAACTATTGGATATTAGTACTTTATAGATGAGAACAATTTTTCAAGTCTTAGAAACACATTTTTCCATATCATGTCACTTTCTAATTGGAAATGACACAAATCATTTAAAGATTTAAATGACACCAAACTTTACCTAAAACATGCATCTCATTTACAGGTACTTAATTATTTCATTTTTAACAGTTGGTCTAGATTACTTTTGAAAATTAAAATATTAGACACCATCACTTAAAGTTAATTGTTTCTTTGTTCACCATTTTTTAAATACTCACTGAACATCAGGTGCTCATTTAAGTAAGAGCCTCAAAGTTAATTCCATAGGTAATTCTGCCAGTAACTCAGAAGATTCTGCTAACAATATTAAATTGGTCTCAATTGTCAAAGAAGGCAGACAAACCAAGGTCATTTTGTTTTGGATGAGTTTATAGTTTTACAACCTCCTTGCAAACCCTGATATATCAAAATATCTAGCAAAGGCAAATATAAAACCCAGACAAAAACATATGCTGACAATTCTGAAGACACCTCTATTTTTATTTTACCAATAATTTTAAAGCCAGCTTGTTTAGTAAAGACTTATTTAGGCCATGTGAACTTGAAAAATACTTTGGACATCTTTATCTATGAGGTGCTTTTTAATTTTAAGCCAATTTGGTAAACACAACATATAACTTAATAAATATACATACACATAAACACATTTAGACATGTATACACACACATAAACAAAGATCCAATAACTTTTACACTGCAACTCTAGCCATGAGATAGCAATACAGACTCACCCCCCTACAAACAGGTTCACATGGCCGAACTTCATTAGCACCAATAGATAATCCAGTGAAGGCTGTTAACAAATACTTTGGGTAAAGAAGTTGCCATGGCAGTTTGATTTTTAAAGGCCAAGCATCCCCAAACTCCAAAGAACACTGGGGCTGAACAGCACCACAGAAGAACACCACCTGGAACCTACTAACCATGTCCAACCCTGCTTAGAATAGCAGTATAAAAGCCTGAATACATAGCCCACTTTTCCATTCAACAGCAAACTTCAGATTCCAAAGAACACTGGGGCCAAACAGTATTATAAAAGAGTATCACTTTGCTGAGCTCTGATTTCCCATGACTATGTCACACACATGCTTATACCAAAGCACAATCCAACTGCTGCTGCAACAAACAAGCCCCCAAGAGGGTCCAAATTGAAATAGTCAAGGTGCTTTCCTCTTTCCATCAGTTGGGCTTGTTTAACCTACAAATAAAAATTCTTTGAAAAAGTTGCCAAATTGAGAGGAGCAGATTCTGCTGTCTTGGCCCACAAGGACACTCACCTATCTGATGCAGACATCAAATATCAAAGGCAGTTGTTTTGAGGCAATTAGGAACATGGTTGAGGCTGGCTGTGGCAGACCAGAGAGAGAAGAAACCCACCTTCAGCCAAAATTGGATAGGCAGCTTCTTAGGAGGGCTTGTGAGACTCCAGGGCTGTGGCAGCTGAGCCGCAAAAGCAACATATTTGCTTGTCAGGGAACCAAAATGTGTTACCAACACTAGGGGTGGAGGGGTGTGGTGGCTCACACCCGTAATCTCAGCACTTTGGGAGGCCAAGACAGGCAGATCACAAGGTCATGAGTTCAAGACTAGCCTGGCCAATATGGTGAAACGCTGTCTCTACTAAAAATACAAAAAAAAATAGCTGGGTGTGGTGGCATGCGTCTGTAATCCCAGTCACTTGGGAGGTTGAGGCACAAGAATTGCTTGAACCTTGGAGGTGGAGGTTGCAGTGAGCCTAGATTACGCCACTACACTCCAGCCTGGGTGATAGCATGAGACTCCATCTCAAAACAAAACAGAACAAACAAGCAAAAAAACACCAAGGCTTCAGTCTAGGTCCTACTGCTCAAGGCACAGAAAGCCAATGACTGAGATAAGGATTCTTGCCATGGAAGAAGGCTTTAATTGGATGCTGCAGCCAAGGACATGGGAGCTCAGTCCCAAATTTGTCTCTAAAACCAGGGCTTTATATAGCAGGGAAGAAATGTAACAATGTGTAAGAAAACAGGAACTAGAGAGGGGCAGGGAAGCAATGATGATGAATGAGGAGCCCTGACATCTCATTGTCTGGATGTGGTGACCTGGTGAGTTTCAGTTCTTTGATATTTTTTTGAGAGACCTAAAGGTCTTTTCCTGAGGAAGGAACTCAGATAAAACAAATGTAAGTTTAAAGCTTTAAGACAAGAAGGGTCAATTTCTGTGATTATTTAAAAAAAAAAAAAAAAAACTATCAATGGAACTATTGAGTGAGTTTCAATGTGACAGACATAGATATTTTTCCAGTACAGAAAAACATAAAAACTCAGATAGTTATTTAGAAACTTTGATTTTACCATCTGTACCTAGCAGCATAAATCTCTCCAATAGAATATGGAATTTGAATTGCTTTTAATATTGCTAAATTACAAAATGAGCCTCTTATATGATGTCACCCTAAGTGCTAAAAAGTTATGCATTTATTTAAATATTTATACATTAATTAATTATTTAGTTATAATTGTTAAAATGATATCAAAAGAAAAAATATGCATCTAAGGAAAAGAGAGTGAATAAATAAATAGATGAGTCACATGCAGTGACTTAAGGCAAGTGCACCAAAGCACTATAATTCCTACCAAAACTGGCTACTTAATTATGGAAACTGTGAGGAAATTCAAGTGTGAACTCTTTTTGAAAAAAGAGAAAGAAAAGACAAAATCAGGAAAACAAAATATCAACCTTATACTTTTGTTTCACTACAGCTTCATTGGCAGATTACTTAAATTTCATTATGTTACTTTTTTTGTATAAAAAGACGTGAAACCTTAAATGACTTTTCTTATGGGAAAATATTATTAATGAAAAAATGTACTTCAACAAATTTTTAAGTAAAGGGATTTTTAACACAAACTCTAAAATATTAATATAAATTAGATAATTTATGTAACACACATACATAAAATGAGTTATTCATGTTGAAAATTATATGCTCATTACTGATATAAAAGTTTTTACTTGGATTTCCATGACAAAAACCACATTGTACTAGGCATGGTGGCTCACGCCTGTAATCCTAGCACTTTATGAGGCTGAAGTGGGAGGACTGCTTGAGCACAGGAATTTGAGACCAGTCTGGGCAACATAGGGAGACCTCTTCTCTACAAAGAAATTTAAAAATTAGGCAGGTTTGGTGGTGCATGCCTCTAGTCCCAGCTATTTGGGAGGCTGAGGCAGGAAGATTGTTTGAGCCTGGGAGGCTGAGGCTATAATGAGCTATGATTGCACCACTGCACTCCTGCCTGGCCAGCAGGGTGAGACCTTGTTTCACAAAAACAAACAAATAAACAAATACCCACATTGTATTACACTTTTATCTTCTACTTTGTTAGTAAGTTTATATGTATTCACCTGAAGACAATTCTTTGCAAATTACTTGTTATATGGAAACATGTATGGTCTTATGAAAGCAAGATTTCACTATAAGCCTATTTGAATTCCAGGCTTTGAAACTAAAAATCTTTTAAATGTTATTTGATTATATTAATCTGAAATATTTTCATAAAATACAGTTTACAATTCATGTCAAATGGACCATAACATTTAAATCCCTACAACTAAAATCAAGCAAAGACAAGGAAAAATTATTTATACCTTTGATATGGTTTGGCTATGTCCCCACCAAAATCTCATCTGGAATTGTAGTTCCCATAATCCCCATGTGTCATGAGAGGGACTATATGGAGATAATTGAATCATGAGAGTGGTTTTCCCATCCTGTTCTTGTGATAATGAGCTCGTTCTCACAAGATCTGGTGGTTTTATAAGTGGCTTCCCCCTTTGCTGGGCACTCATTCTTTTACTCCCTGGGACATGTGAAGAAGGACATGTTTGATTTCCTTCCACCATGATTATAAATTTCCTGAGGCCTCCCCCGCCATGCTGAACTGTGAGTCAATTAAACCTCTTTCCTTTGTAAACTACCCAGTCTCAGGCATGTCTTTATTAGCAGCATGAGAACAGACTAATACACCGTTTAATCTTTGCCCAAGCATAAGCAATCAAAATGTATTTTAAATGAAGATTAAAACAAAATAGAATTTTCTCTTTTTGCAATTTGGTGTAGGGTTTCATTTCACTTCATCTAACATCTAACATCGACCCCCACCATCAAAAACTGACTTTCAGCAACTGATCCATACCACCCTTTTGCATTTGCCTTTTACTTTGCAATTCTTCTTCTTCTCTTTGGCAATTTTCTCTTAATTAGAATTCACTGGAAAATGGTTATCATAGCCTTTGAACCTCTTAGCTATCTAATTTATTTTGCTTTGCTTTCAACATTTTTGCTCCCTTGCTCAAGTGCTTTATCTGACTATATTTAAAACCAGGCCTCCAGTTTCCAAGTCTGTCCAGTCCCTGTTTTGCATCACCTAATGGGAAATTGCACAACTTACAGATCATTGAGCTTCCTCAGGGACTGACAATACTGGGTCACCAGGTGCCCGTGGTGCCACCTGGCATCACTGAGACTTCTGGAGAAATTTGCAATTACCCTAGTTCTGGGTATGGAATGTACTACTGTGTTCAGTAGTAGTAAAATCCTGTTTAAATCTTTCCTTCAAAACAAGATAGAGTTAGAAAATGTAGAGATGACGCTTATGGGCTCTGATTTGGCTTCCATGGTTCATAAAGGTGAGTTTTAGTCAACAGACTCCTTTCTTAACTTTGAAAAGTTAGTTTGCCGTGTATCCCATTTGCTTCTGTTGCAAGCCACATTTGCATGGCTGCAATTCACCCCTCAGGTCAGTGTGTCTCGCTCCCACCAGCACACTCATATGGGGCTATACTCGTGAAAACTAAGGCAACATTTGATCAATGTTCAGTAATGGTTAATGTTCTGAATTCCTCCATGAAAATGAATTCCTTTCTCATATTTTTAACTGTACTAAGTGGTTTCAACAGAGTTGAAATTCTCCCTTGTCTTCAATTAGTGGCTTATTACTGAGGAAAGCTTTGGGTTGATTGCTGCTGTTTGCAACTTACTATTCTATCCTCATTTCCATACATTATCTCCTGCCTCTGTGTTTTATTACTCTCATTGCACTTGGCTCCATAGAAATGCTTTCTTTTTTGGGATATCGTAGTTACCTTTTTTTTTTTTTTTTTGAGATGATGTCTCACTCTTGTCCCCCAGGCTGGAGTGCAATGGCACGATCCCGGTTCACTGCAACTTCCACCTCCCCGGTTCAAGCGATTCTCCTGCCTCAGCCTCCCGAGTAGCTGGCATTACAGGCACCTGCCACCACGCCTGGGTAATTTTTGTACTTTTAGTATAGATGGTGTTTCACCATGTCGGCCAGGCTGGTCTAGAACTCCCCACCTCAGGTGATCCACCTGTCTTGGCCTCCCAAAGTGCTGGGATTACAGGCTTGAGCCACCATGCCCAGCCTACTTTTTACAAACCTTATTTTTAAATTTTATTTTACTATACCTTTTGTCTAAGGCAGGTGTCCAATCTTTTGGCTTCCCTGGGCCACATTGGAAGAGGAAGAATTGTTTGGGGCCACACACAAAATACACTAAGACTAACGATAGCTGATAAGCTAAAAAAAAATTTCAAAAAAATCTCATAATGTTTTAAGAAAGTTTACAAACTTGTGTTGGGCCGCATTCAAAGCTGTCCTATGCTGTGAGTTGGATAGGCTGTTTTCATAATTAAAGGAGGTAAGACATAATATGTTAACCTTTCCCTATCCTTGTACAGGTAATTCCAGTTAACTTATCACAGGAAAACTTCTGTTAATTACTATGCGAAGAAAAAAAACAATGATGGGGTACCCCTAGTTTCTAAAGAGGAGTAAATTTAATTTAAAGAGTGTGTTAGGTCTATCAATAGCATGAACTATTGCTCATAAAAATCCACCTCAGAGGTTGTAAAACATAATAATATAAACCTTATTTATTTCTAAATGGATTATGATACCAGTTTACTAAAACTTTTCCTGCAATAGATGATCTGAAGGAGGTAGTCAATTGACTAAGTTGACAATTACGTCACAAGTCAACAAATGGTACCTCTAAAATTTAAATATTCTTGTTATACTGCAACTTTACACCTCAATCACAATTATTTAGCACAGCTCACTACCATTTTCTAAACTCTTCAGAGATAACCTGCTTCTCAGTTTCCTGAATATGTTGTAGGGTGTGTGTTTAATTTTGTTGCTGTGTGCTAGTGTGTAGTCATTCGTATTGTGGTTTCACAGCAGCAGACTTTGCACTTATTATCTACACTATTAAAATTATGTATAATTCCATAAAGCTCAAACTACTGGACCAGAAAAGATAGTAAACCATTAGTCCTGGCCTTATGAACCGTATTCATTTTTTCATGCTAAAATTTTACTAGTTTTCAACATTTTATTCTGTTTAAAAAGAACTTTTTAATAATGTTACTTTTTCCCATTTTAAACCATATAGTAGCTAAAATTTAAGATTACACTTCATGAACAAAAACATTCTATTGGGCATCCAGAGGTGCTACTAATATTTGCTCTGCTTGGGTCTTGTGCATTTATAATTCTATCACTTCAAACACTTCATCTCCTACTTGAAGCTGATTAAATCAAGGCTCTGCTAAAAGTGAACGTGTTGATTGTAGCCAAGGATCACATTTTCAGTGACTTTCTCTCAGCCTACTTTCCAATATTAAATCTTTTTGACTCTTAGCAATATATTACTTTTTCAGAAACTTAAGATTTCTCTCTGCTTATTACAATAGGCGTCTCCAAAAAGGAATTCAAAACGTCGCATTTTTATATATTCCTAAACTAGGTTTTATCTGTAAGAATTAATACCATAGTTTTATGTAATAAAACCATGATAAATGTTTACCATATTCTATTTCTCATCTTATACTGCTATTAACATTTCTAATATACATGTTTTTCATTCTTATGGTTTCCTCATATGCTGGTTCACTGGTTTTTATTACATGCTCTCCAAAAAATATTACCAAAAAACTGCTTGTGTTTCTAATACTTTTGTCTTTATGGAAAATGAATTAATTCTTTTTGTTTTTAGAATGATCTCCAAGAGCTCCTACTGCTTTCTAACCTGTTTAAATGGGTTCTTTCCCTGAACAGCTGGAAATTCTCCTGTAAGAGGAGCTGAAGTACGCAGGCTGTTAAAAATAAAGGTGGCTTTCTCTTCTCATATTTTAAGCTCTTGTATCACCCCACTTATTTACATTTGACTAACCTCTGAAAATGGAAATAGTTTTCTCAAGCCTAAGAGTGAATTTGTACAGATTCACCTGTAATTGTCTATAGTCAATAGAAGGTTTACTATAATACATAGCTGTTCATTTGATACGTTTGATAAATGTTTATTGCTCACCAACTAGATACCTGGCATTGTTTAAAGAGGTTACACCATTCTAATCCAGATTGTTACATCCTTATTTCTGGAATTGTGTCACATAACACTGAAACGAATGTAAAATTGTTTCAAGATACTTTCCTGTATTTCTCTCTCTCCCTCTCCCTTCCTTTTCCTTCTCTCCCTTCCATTTTCTCTTTGCCATTTTCTTTTTCTATCCTCCTCTTATGTGTTTCTTCATCACAACCTTTTGGTGGTATTATTTTTGGTGTAGGTCTTCTGTTTAAAATCTAGTGAAGAATTAGATTGATGAAACGAATTATTCAACTTAGGCAAAAAACAAAGATATACTTAAGTATATTATTATAATAATCTAATTTTTAAAACAAATAATCTAATTTTAAAGGTGTTTTCTCTATAGTCCTAAAAGTAGATAGAAGAAACAATTTTGCATAAATTTATTTGTAGAGTAAGAAGTTATCAGTGTATTTTTGGTCCAATAGTGATACCTAGGTAAGCACTGTAATTGTTATTTGAGATGTCTTGCAAAGTGTAATGAATTTCCCAGGTGAATGGTCATGTTGTCTGTAAAAAATTAGTGAGTTGAGCTGAATTTTCATAGTACTTTTAATGGCGCACTAAAATTGCAAAAAATTAGAAGCTGAATCATACTTACATAGAAAAATAGATAATAAAACCTCAGTAAGCGAGTTAAAGAAAACATGCTTTTTAAGAAGACACAAAGGACAAAATACTGTCATCCATTTGTCTGCTACTATATTTTTGAAGTGCTTGCCATGGAGTTCAGGACAGTGAGCTATGAGTCACTGCACTCCTTAAATGACTAACCCATAGCAGGGAACCATGAAGATGGTGACAAACAGCAAGGTTGGCACTCTGGGGTAGTGATGGCCACTGTGCCCTTACATCAGTTGTAGAAAACACCAGCAAAAATCTTATGCCTCTAATTTATCCAGAGCACATCTGCCTTACATTTTCAATGGAACTCTGACTAA
This sequence comes from Hylobates moloch, assembly GCF_009828535.3. Lineage (NCBI taxonomy): Eukaryota > Metazoa > Chordata > Mammalia > Primates > Hylobatidae > Hylobates > Hylobates moloch. The sequence continues at coordinate 50,176,942 of NW_026652284.1, read as the reverse complement.
TTGTTATTCCATTTAAGATGAAATAGCAGATGAGATAAAACCAACTCATGAACTATATTTAATCTTTTTCATTTGTAAGACTGCCTAAAAAATCAAACAAAACCATACCAAAAACCCTTCCATAGATCAAGAAGAACTAAATGCTCAATATAAGAAGAAAATAAAACCAATTAAAAGAATAACAACTACAACAAATAAAACACCATAATTTTATCAATCCAATTCATTCAAGACCTTAGTTTGACTAAAAGTTAAGGAGATTTGATGGTCATATTTAAAAAGAGGATACCTCTTTTTGTTTTTCTTTTTTGAGACAGAGTTTCACTCTTGTTGCCCAGGCTGGAGTGCAATGGTGCGATCTCGGCTCACCTCAATCTCTGCCTCCCAGGTTCAAGTGATTCTCCTGCCTCAACCTCCTGAGTAGCTGGGATTACAGGCATGTGCCATCACACCCAGCTAATTTTGTGTTTTTAGTAGAGTCAGGGTTTCTCCATGTTGGTCAGGCTGGTCTCAAATGCCCGACCTCAGGTGATCTGCCCACCTCGGCCTCTCAAAGTGCTGGGATTACAGGCGTGAGCTACCACACCCGGCCTAAAAAGAGGGTGTCTTGCTAGTTCTGAGTTGCATGTAAACAATGCCTCTGTTGATTATATAAATGAAAAGATATTTGCTATACATGTGTTATGTTTTCATCATTGTGCTGAGTCACAAGGTTGAGGAAAGGAAAAAAATAGAACAGTAGAATGATGGTATTATCCTTCATATGGTGTCTCTCTCTCTCTTTTTCTTTTTCTCTCTCTCTCTCTCTCTCACACACACACACACACGTACACACAGAGTATCCTTTATTAATTGATCCCTCTTCCAAGTAGAGCTGTCAAAGATTTTCACTAGTTTCTTCTAAGATATACAAGGAGAGGAATGGGTAGTTTTAAGTTATTTTCTCAACCACTCTATCTTACTGTGTAAGATAGTGTGGAGGTAATAACCAAAATGAAATAATTCCTATGGCTAGGGTGAACTGACACATACAAAATAATACATTTCAGGTTAGAGTTTAGGCCAAAACATAATCACTCTCTGATCCCTAAAATAAATTTCTTCTATTTTCCCAAGTGGAAAGAGCCATAACAATGTTCTATAGTAATATTTCCACATGAAACTCTGCTACATGCTTTACGTTGGCTCTTAAAATTTGGATAACCACACACAGTAGCTTCTTGCAAGGCTGTATAAAATGGGTAGAGAGAAAGCATATGGCTTGTAGAAACATGCAAACACTCAACAGGGCCCAAACCAAAGATTTTATAGAATCCCCTATCCTAAAATAGAGCCAAGAGAACTTTTGATGATTTACAATATAGAGTTTGTAGAAGCATGATAAAAAGTTGCATGGTCTTGCAACAATACAGTGTTTCATTGGAACAACTAGTTCCAATAGTCTGAATAAATGGGTTGGTATATGTAATAATAGCACATTTGAACATTCTTTATTTTTTTTTTTTTTCTTTTTTGAGACGGAGTCTCACTCTGTCAACCAGGCTGGAGTGCAGTGGCGAGATCTCAGTTCAATGCAAGCTCCACCTCCCAGGTTCACGCCATTCTCCTGCCTCAGCCTCCCATGTAGTTGGGACTACAGGCACCAGCCACCACACCTGGCTACATTTTTTTTTGTATTTTTAGTAGAGACGGGGTTTCACCTTGTTAGCCAGGATGTTCGTTCTTATTATCCCTGGTAGTTCAAATGTTGAGCATCTCAGGATTTAGTTATTAAATATTTACTGATGTTCCACCTACAGAAAATACTACTGATGCCTAGAGCTTGTTTTGTATTTCAATTATAGATGATCCACAGTGATTTACATGTTAGTCAAAATTGATACATAAATATTATCATTGTCTTCCCCAAACATGGCCTATATTACATTTGTATTATAGCATCAAGTTGTTAAAATCCAGTCCAATATAATAAAATAATTCTGAATTGCACTCATAAATTCAAAGCACTTTGTGAACATCATGGTCAATACATGTTTATTTAAAATATGGTCTCTATCCTCAAAGGCCTAGTAAGCTAATAACAGAGATAAATTGTGTGCATAATAGACTATAGAATGCACTTATAAATTAGTTCAATATAGAAGAAACGTTGTTGCAAGAAAACATTCTTCCAAAGGTTGAAAACATATTCAAATTGATTGCAATTAATTTGGAAATCATATTTCTCAAACATCAGGAAAAAGAAACACATCTCAGAGATGGTTTAAAAAATATTTTCCGCCCGCCTCGGCCTCCCAAAGTGCTGGGATTACAAGCGAGGTCAGCAGATCGAGACCACGGTGAAACCCTGTCTCTACTAAAAATACAAAAAAATTAGCCGGGCATGGTGGCGGGCGCCTGTAGTCCCAGCTACTCGGAGAGGCTGAGGCAGGAGAATGGCGGGAACGCGGGAGGCGGAGCCTGCAGTGAGCCGAGATCCCACCACCGCACTCCAGCCTGGACGAGAGAGCGAGACTCCATCTCAAAAAAAAAAAAAAATATTTTCCTCTCTCTTCTACTAACATGACAAATCCAACTCTCACAATATTCTTTTTTCCTTTCTGTATCCTATTTTACCAACTCTTTATTTTAATGTGGAACTGATTAATTTCATTATGTTTCTTTCTTTCTTTTCTTTTCTTTTTTTTTTTGAGATTGAGTTTCACTCTTGTTGCCCAGGCTGGGGTGCAATGGCGCGATGTCAGCTCACTGCAATCTTTGCCTCCCGGGTTCGAATGATTCTCCTCCCTCACCCTCTCGAGTAGCTGGGATTACAAGAGTGTGGCACCATGCCAGGCTAAATTTTGTATTTTTAGTAGAGACCGAGTTTCACCACGTTGGCCAGGCTGGTCTCAAAACTCCTAACCTAGGTGATCTGCCCGCCTCGGCCTCCCAAAGTGCTGGGATTACAGCTGTGAGCAACTGCGCCCGGCCATTATGTTTCTTTCTCCTGTTCTCCTGCACATCTTTTCTGTCCTGCTGTGTGTAATTTTCCATAATCAATGATACCCAGTATTTATCTTCGTCATCTTGGAGGGCCTTTCATGACAATGCAATGTAACATCAGCTTAGGCTTCCCCACCCTCGGCATCTGCTTATTGTATTGGAACGGTGAGAGTAAACCACCTTTGACTTAGGAGCTGCTGCTGTGCGAGTCCATTCTGCCCTTTGCAAGAATTGTACCTATGTAATAGCGCAGATCTCTTCAAAGATCCAATGCAGTAATATTAGCATATATATTTCTACCTTGAATACTGCCTGATGGCTAGTGGAAAGAGGATATCTTTGTCACTCTTGAGGCAAACTTGGACAATTAATCATCTCCTAGATGAGGGGATTATCCTACCACATTGAAGTCTTTCTGACTCCAGAGGATGTTACTTCCAAATGACACATGGGTCCTGCTTAAGGTGCACTTTCTAAACCCCTTTTTAATTTGCTATAAAGAAATACCTGAAACTGGGTAATTTATAGAGAAAAATGTTTTGTTTGCTCACAGTTGTGCAACCTGTACGAAAAGCATGGCATCAACATCTTCTTCTTCTGAGGGCTTCAAGAAGCTTCCAATCATGGCAGAAGGTGAAGAGGGAGCAAGTGTGTCATATGGCAAGAAAGGATATGCCAGGCTCTTTATAAACCACCAATTCTCATGTGAACGAATGGAGAACTGACTCATCACCATGGGGAGGGGACCAAGCCATGCATGAGGTATCTGTCCCCATGACTCAAACAGCTCTCACTAAGCCGTACCCCCGACATTGGGATCACATTTCAAGGTGAGATTTGGACGGGATAAACATCAAAACTTATGATGTACTGCACTACATTGGCAGGGAACAAGCAAAGCGAGGCCCAAGATAGACCTCAAGCTGGTAGACAGTCCACAACGTGAGATTCTTCAACCTTCCTGTCCTGTTTCAGGTGAGGTTACCCCTCCCTTGATTCTCACCCCTAAATCCACAGAGACATCCTAGATCTGAGCTCCCTGGCCCTGCTCTGCTCTGGCACATGAATTACTTTTTCTTTTCATCCAGATTCACATCACCAGCTTTAAAAATGTAGATTATTCTACTAAGCAGTATTTCCCAATTACTTATGTTCATGGCATTAGCCTCCTTTATGCATCAAAACTGCCATCTAATTCATTAGAAATCTGGCTATCCACAGAGGATAATAAAAGCAAAATCTCTGTTAGCAATTTTAGTAGAGTTTTTTGTAAATGTCTTTAACTCATTGGTGTCACTGCCAAGAGAGTTCTCCAGCTGTTATAATGTATTTTTCTCAAGACAGAATTCCTGCTTTATCACAGGTTCCAAAAAGTCTGGCTCACTTTGGACAACCTTTCAGCATATCTCAGTCTTCCTTGGGGCTACTTCACAAAAAGACCAACCCTTGGGTTCAAATGCATTCTAGAACCAGATGTAGGGTAATTATTTTGTCATAAGATACATATGAGTGCATAGGTTATATCTAAAAGTCCTAGATGATAACTTCCAAAATTACAATTAAAAAATATCCTGTGCATAAGGCTCAGCCCATTTTAAGGGTTGAGATTAAATTAAGATATAAGCCATCCAGTCAAAAATAATTTCAAAATTATTTAAGACTCTAATATTATTTCTACATCATAAAAAACACTCTTCATTCTTATAATATCTCTTCAAATCAATGCCACTATTTTTTCCTACCTATATAATACTGTTGACTTCATGTTTGCACCTTAGTCTCTTCCTTTTAAATTCTATCCAAACCTGTTCAATCACTACTGTTTATTTTAGCCTGAGCCTTTAGACCTTGATACTCATGTTAATGCATTCCTTTTGGATCACTGGTATACCATACCTTGCCAGACAGCCCCTTAGTCACTGTCTTAGTCTGTTTTGTGCTGCTATAACAGATTACTTAAGACTGGGTAATTTATAAAGAACAGATTTATTTCTCACCATTCCAGAGACTGGGAGGTCCAAGGTTGAGGGCCCCACATCTGATGGAAGGCATCACATAGCAAGAGAACACACGAAGAGAGAGGAAGAAGGCCAAAGTCATCATTCTTATCAGGAGCTCACTGCTGCAATAATAAGGACATTAATCCATTCATAAGGGCAGAGCCCTCATAACCTTATCAGCTCTTTAAGGTCCCATCTCCCAATACAGTTGCCTTGGAGATTAAGTTTCCATCATATATATTAACACATTAAAACTTTAGTCATCACCCCTAGGTCTCCACAAAGTGTGTAAGTAGAGGAAGTAGGGGATCAGAAGATGAAACAAAGAAATGCACCAGATAATGGGACTGGTTGAAAGAAAAACCTGGAACAAGAGACTGAAATTGAGGCTGACTGGGCAGAGGAAGGAGCTGGTGAGAAAGAGGAGGAAGTGGCCGATTTTGTAGGAAGGAGGGTCATGAACCTGAGATCTAAGACAGTTGTGGCCAAACAGGCAGCTGAAAATGGGAAGGATGATGACTGTAGGCAAGAAGAAACAGGAAGGTAATTAAAAGAAGATTAAATAAGCACAAGTGGAGAAAACTAGATGAAAAGAACAAGATAGGCTTTATGAGCAAACAGCATGTCACTGCCAGTCTTACAACTGAAAGTCTGTCTCCTTCCAGCAGCGGACTCCCTCAGTGAGCCCGATGCACAGCCCCCACTGCCTTGCAGCCCCCACTAACCCAAGGAGAAGACCCAGCAGAATGTTTGAATCCAAGAGCACCTGGTGAGGATCTCTCCTCTGCCTTCTAGCTAAGAATGCTGCTCCGGAAGTAATTGAAAGAGAGGCTCACTTTTATTTTTTATGAATGAGTTGATTGTTTTTGCCCAGATGAATATAATTTTTTCCCTATTCTGAAAGTCCAGTGTTTTATCAGGCTATGTCTCATTGTTTTAAAGTTTCAGGTTCACTATAAGAAAGTCTTCTTGAATCATTCAACACTATTTATTTTAATCCATGTTTTTCAGGACACAAATTCTCTATACTTTAAACTTGCTTCTTTTAGTCTCATATATCTTTCATTTCACTTGAATATTTTTAAGCCTTTGTTACCTTCCATATGACTCTTCTTAACTCTCTCTCTCTTTCTATTATTTTCTTTTTCTAAAAGAGATAGGTTATCCATATTGCACAAAGGAAAAGAGAGTAGGAGTGCCAAGTAAACCTATAGCTTCCAATCTTTGTCACCTGGAAATCACACACACACACACACACACACACACACACACTCCTCACATACACACAGTGGGTCATGACGTAATAACGTAAGCTTTAAAGCAAGGCTGCCTAGCTAGAGTCACAGCTGTATCACACACAAGGTATGTGGCAGTGTTCAAATATTGTACTTCTCTGTACCTCTGTCAACTTATCAGTCAATTGGGACTATTGGTGCTTTCCAACTCAGATAGTTGAATAAATTAATAAATAAAACTGCTTATGATGGTACTTGACAAATACTACATACACAATAAATGTTGCCTCAGGTGATATTGTCAGTCAGGGCTTCACAGTAGCCTATGGGGCCAAGGACATGTCCTGCACATTCAGAGCGGAGACCCACCCACAGGACAGTGCAGCAGTGAGGGAAATTTTTGGTATTAGATCAGACTTCATGCTACCTACCAGTAATGCTCCATTTCTCACTCCTCCCACCACCATCTTCCACAAGCACCATGCCCAAAATGGAAGATTTTAACTTCTTCAGTGGAGAAAAAAGGCAGTCATTTCAGAAATCACATTTATTGGGGTATATATGATAAAAGTTACTCTGCTGGACATTTTCTGTGCCTTCTTTCATTCAAAGGCCATTGGAGCACAGGGAGATAAAGGTTATCATTCTCATTTTACAGATGAAAAATGACTGTGAAAGGCCCACTTTCCCCACCTTAGGAGAGTCACACTGCTAACTCGTGGAGGAAATTCAACTTCAGTCAAGGCCTCTGTATTTCCAAAGTCTCCTCCCCTTGCACTCTGCCATGATATCTCCACATAACATAAGTGTTCTCTTTTTATATCCCACAGTGGGTAATGTCTACTTTGATGATTGTTTATGCTTAATAAATGTTTGTTAAACAACACGATAACTTCCTGTCTAAGAGTTGTGAAATACAGATTTTTCTTGACTTCTGTAAATTTTATACATAGAAAAATTAGATCTACAACTTTTTTCTTTTGAGACAGTCTCGCACTGTTGCCTGGGCTGGAGTGCAATGGCGAGATCTCAGCTCACTGCAACCTCCATCTCCCAGATTCACATGATTCTCCTGCCTCAGCCTCCAGAGTAGCTGGGATTACAGGCACACACCACCAAACCTGGCTAATTTTTTGTGTTTTTAGTAGAGACAAGGTTTCACTATGTTGACCAGACTGGTCTCAAACTCCTGACCTCATGATCTGCCCGCCTCGGCCTCCCAAAGTGCTGGGATTACAGGTGTGAGCCACCACACCTGGTCCAGATCTGCAACTTTCTATGTGATTTTAAGTATAGTCTGCCCTCTGTGTCCATGAAATCCATGAATTCAACCAACCATGAATTGAAAATATTCAGAAAAAGAAATAAAAAGTAAGAATACAACAATAAAAATACAAATAAAAATAACTATTTACATAGCATTTACATTGTATTAGATATTATAAAAAATCTAGAGATAATTTAGTGTATAGAGGATGATGTGCATAGGTTATATGAAAAGATTATATCATTTTATAGAAAGCACTTGTGCATCGCCAGATTCAAGTATCCAAAATGGTGTCCTGGAACCAATCCCCTGTGGATTCCAAGGAAAGGCTGTAAATTATTTAAATTGATGTATCAAAATGAAGAAGTCTGTATAGTTATGGATATAAAGTTTTAATGTTCCAGAAGTTAGATATTCAAAAAGAATTAGAGTAAAATACTCAGGTTGTCACATATATGTGTGTATATATATGACAACCTTAGTGTTTTATATATGTATATGTACACATATATAAAATGTTTGTGTATATATATACATACAAACACATATACACATGTATACATGTATATACAATATATACACACATACACATATATACAGAGAGAGAGAAAATTCAATTGTTTGCAGTAGTTATTTGCAAAAACATTATTTTAAATGTCTTAAATATTCTAGGATTTTCTTAGATTTCCAGAAAACATTGCTATTTTTCAAACTCTTTGCATATATATAAATTTATGAGCTTCTTATAAGTATCTCAAATCCTCTGCTATATAAAAATTAGATAATTTAGTATTTAGAAAAGTAAAACTCCTGGTTTCAGAAAGGATGTGATTAAAATAAACAGTGAGCATATGACAGGTAATGTTTGAATCGTGATAATAAGAGACAGAAGATAAGCCCCTTATATGTTATATATAATTCCCAATGCTCCTCCTGTTTACTATGAGAAAAATCAACATATTGGAATCCACAAAAGCATCACAATATCCTTCCTAAAGGGAGATGTGAGGTGTCAAGTGCATCTGTATCACTGATAACTTGGATTTGAGAAAATAATATAATTTTCTGAAGTATTGTATTGAAGTTGTCCAGGGAGACAGAACCAGTAGGAACACACACTCACATACGCACCCACACACACAGAGAGTAAAAGACAGACAGAGAGAGAGAGGGAGAGAAAAAGAGAGAGATTAATTATAGGAATTGGCTTAGGTGACTACTGAGGCTGAAAAGTTCCACAATCTGCCATTTGCAAGCTGGAGAACCAGAAAAGCCAGAAAGCCAGTGATACAATGCACTCCAAGTTCAAACAAAGTCCTGAGAGTGGGCAGGCACTAGGGTGATGGTGTAAGTCCTGGAGTCCCAAAGGCCCGAGAACGAGGAACACCAATGCCCCAAGTAGAAGATGATGTCCCAGCTCGAAGAGAGAGGGAGAATCGTCCTGCCTCCATGTTTTGGTCCTATTTGAGTCCTCAAGGGATTAAATGCTTTCTGCCCACAAACTGTCTTTACTCAGTCTACTGATCTAAATGCTAACCTCTTATAGAAAAATCCTTACCCTGAAATAATGACCTTCCAGCTCTCTGGTCAACCTTAGCCCAGCCAAATCAACACATGAAATTAACCCTCGCAAGTACTATACTCTCCATGCTTATGCACTTTGTAATTTAGCCTTATACTCTTAAGTAGAGCTACTGGTCAGGATAGGATGAATTGGAGGACCTTACTTGTCAATGGGGAAAGAAATGCTACCCAAGATTCTGTGGAATAATATAATTTTCCCAGGGATGATTAGATAGTATGTTAGTGATACAGGAGGGGGGAAGGAAAAGGTGTAGTCTCTTTAAATGATACAGAAGTGGGGAAAGAACTGCTGGGTAGAAGAGGGCATGGTCTCTGGCTAGGGCTCCACCCCTGGGCCGATGTCCACAGACCTAGGGAAACAGGCATTTTTGTTTCCCTGCCCAAAAGTTGCATTTCCCAAGACCACTCTGGCCTGCCATGCCCCCATCCTGTGCCTATAAAAACCCCGAGAGCAGCAGGGCGAGGTGACTCATGCCTGTATTCCCAGCACTTTGGGAGGCCGAGGCGGGCGGATCACCTGAGGTCGGGAGTTCCAGACAAGCCTGACCAACATGGAGGAACACGGTCTCTACTAAATATACAAAATTAACCCGGCGTGGTGGCGCATGCCCGTAATGCCAGCTACTCGGGAGACTGAGGCAGGGGAATCGCTCGAATCCGGGAGGCGGAGGTTGCCGTGAACTGAGATGGTGCCACTGCACTCCAGCCCGGGCAACAAGAGCGAAACTCTGTCTCAAAACAAAACAAACAAAACAGAACAAAACAACCCCTGAGACCCTAGCAGGCAGACACGCAGGCGGCTGGACATTGAGGGGAGCACACCAAGGGAGAAGACACAAGTGGCTGGACATGGAGAAGATGTCGAGGGGAGGATGCTGGCAGAAGAGCACAGGACAGACACCTGCATGCCGGCAGGCCATTGACTGGCGGAACAAGGCAGAGTTTGGCCTGGGCAGTCAGAGGAAAACCAGGGCCGCTGAGCGGCCAGACTCCAGGGGGGATCCTTCCCACTCCATCGCCTCTGGCTTCTCCCATCTGCTGAGAGCTACCTCCACTCAATAAAACCTTGCGCTCATTCTCTAAGCCCAGGTGTGATCTGATTCCTCCGGTACACCAAGGCAAGAACCCGGGATACTGAAAGTCCTCTGTCCTTGTTACAAGGTAAAGAGTCTAATTGAGCTGGTTAACACAAACCACCTGTAGACGGCAAAACTAAAAGAGCACACAGTAGCCCACACCCACTGGGAATTCAGGAGCTGTAAACATCCACTGTGAGTTGCTGTCGTGGGATCAGAGCCCCACAGCTCCTGCCGGTCTGTATGCTCCCCTAAAGGTTTGAGCAGCAGGGCACTGAAGAAGTCAGCCCCTCCTCCTGGTCGCACGCCCTGCGAGGGGCACAAGGGAAACTTTCAAGCCATTTCATTAGGGACTTGGGAAAAAACAAACCAACAAAAAACCCAGAATTATTTCTAGGGGATTAATTTCAATTCTTCAATTAGCAATATGTTACCTAAAAACTTGATACAGTGAGACATCATACACAAGTGCATATTTTCTTCAACTGACTCTATGCATGTGCACGTAAATAATAAATTTAGTTCCAGTGAAATTCTAATAATGAGAATGAACAAGTCAATTATAATTTATTTTGTTGGGGTGACAGGGAAACATGTCGGCAGAAACACATTACTTATTAGCAAAATGTTAAAGAAGCTCATTTGTGGTTCCATAGAGCTTGACTAGGAGCCCCAGAGATACCCAGGCTCTCAGTCCTTCAATCCCACTGTTCTGGCAGGCTGGCTTTCTTTTAGCCTTCAGTTTGTTGCTTCATTATCTCACGATGGCTGTCACAGATCCAGGCATCACTTCTTTATAACGCTGATATGAAAAGTAGGAGACGTAGAAGTTACAAAGAATGCTCTTGATGTTTTTACTTTCATTGACTCAAACTGGGTTGCTGGTTGTCGCTAGCTGCAAAAAATGATTTAGAAACTCAAAGTTTATCATGTTTGTTTGTTATGATGGAAGGCAGATTAAAACAAAAAGCAAGGCTATGTAATAGAAGTTGGGTAGCCTTTCTAAGATTTTAGTCCAATGAAGAAATGGGATTAGCAGGACAAAATGAGGGAAGGGGGGGAAAAGAGTAACAGAAAACGAGGAGAAGAAAGGTATGATTATATGAAAAGAAGATACATGTTACAATTTTTAAAGTTACAAATATATCTCATGCCATTTCTAGAGCAACCCTTGTTTTTTACTTATTTTGTAATTTAATATAGAACTGTAATTAAGATGCTCGAAAATTTTGTATTCACAGGTATAAACTATTGAAAATTATTTAAACTAAGGAATTTTAAGGAATGAGAAAGGCACATAGTTGTTGACTATTACATGATTTTTGTTTTATCCCTGCCTTGAGGGTTCTTATTTGAAACAACTGCCCCAATATTGAAACATCGAATAGGTAAAGGCTGAGTCCAAGCATAGATATGGATCCAGTTCCTGAGGGTTTTCATTTCTTAGCAATATGCCTTGCTGTCTTGCATCTGGGTACACATTCATGAGCTCTCTTTGCAGTTTAATGTTATCCATTTGGCTTCATAAATTGCTAGGACAATCAGCCCTTTGCCTCTACCCTCTAAAATTGTAGGTGAGATATACACATAGCTGCAATCCCAGCATCCACTTGACATCAGTTTTACCAGCCACTTGCCACCACCTAAAAACTATGGCCAATGCATAGCCAGGATGAGGACCTCCAGGACATTTCCACTTACTCAAGTCCCCATTTGAGCATCAAACATGTAATAACCACTACCACTATCAATTCTGTTAGACAACTCTATTTCAGATACAAATGAGAGAAATGCACCTTCAGAGTAGCTCACACACAAAAAAGAATTTTATTGACTCATTAAATAAGGAAGTTCAAGCTGTGAATTTTCAGGAACTTACAGTTTCAAATAATATAACCAGGAATCTGAATCTCTTTATTCATTCTGCATTCTGTATTGGATTATTCTCAAATTAACTACCTTTTGTGACAAAAAAGGACAATAGTGTCTATTGGCTTCTATTGTCTTTCCAATCACATTTTTCTTATTATCCCAGAGAAGCCATAGACCTTTCTCCCAATTTTCCCCTCTAGGTTGTATGATGAACATCAAACCAATGACCTAGTCCAGCATTATGGACTCATCCTTGTGGCCAGCACTGGGTTATGTGCCTCTTCCATATATAGCATAGAAATAGGGCATTTTCTGATAAACCACAAAAGAAAGTGTTTTCAATAGGAAATATGTATTCTCTTATCACAATACATGGGAAAGGAAAAGCGAGATGAATTGATAAAAACAAGAGCAGCTATATTCACCAAACTTCAAAAAGTGTTAAGATAAAGTGAAATATATACAGATTCTCGGGGTAAAAATATATATAAATGTTGTAAAGGTATTGATACTGTGTTGTGTCTTCCTTTATCTGTGATTTTATTGAGACTCAATGGCAAAAACACAAAACAATAAAGAATGCTCTTGAAAAACAGTTTTTAACTGTCAGTCTGTGGCAGCTGTTTAAATTAACAGACCTACAAGATGTTTTATAAAGATAAGCCAGTCCATGCCACATAGAGTTATAGACTTCATTTAGCACTATTGAACTCTATAGCCAATAAAAATGAAAGATCATCCTGGAAACTATATATAAATGACAGATTTTTCTGAAGGGTCTGTGTGTGCATGTGTCTGGATGTCTATATGAAGTGTTCAAGTGTCAGAGACTATAGAAATGTATCCCTAAAGAATAACTTTTCATTAAATATTTGGTTCCACATATAAATGGCAAGTGTTGTAAGGGAACCAATACATTCATTTAAAGTCACCTATTAAATTATAACAACTAAAATTGTACCTATTATCCAGTGGGAGATCAATTTCCAGAAATACAATCAAGAACAAGTTAACACATTCCTAGTTCTGAAATAACACTCTTATCTAGTCTGTCTAATAGCTTTCAATGCTGTATTTAAGAAAATCAAGAGGTTTTTAAAGAAAGATTTTTTTTTCTGTATCAAATATACTACCTTCCATTCAAAATGGTTTATGAGATACACATTTTTAGCACCGTCCTCTCTCAAAGTTCTATTGAAATAAATGACTACATAAAAAAATTTAATTTATTTCACCATTTTAAAACTAGGAGGAGTGCCACTAGAAGACCTGAGCAGTGAGGAATTAATGGACCCAATAAAGCAGGCAAGAGAGAAAGGACATAAAAATGTGTTCACATTCAAGTAGAGCCTGGAAATAGAACTGAGGCAGGAAGCAACAGAGAGGAGGACAGCTCCGGGAGAAGTCAGCTACGCATGGCTGGCCAGCAGCTAATAAGAAGGGGCAAATTGAAAGTATGTCACGTTTTGTGGCAGGCATAAAGATGGGATCATTATCCTGCGTTATTCATATGGGCCCAATATGATTATGTGCTCTTACAATGAAAGGATGAAGGCCAGGGAGTCAGAGAGATCAAATTATAAAAGCCTAAGTTGGAATGATGTGGCCGTGAATTCAGGCAGCCTCCAGAAACTGGAAAGGGCAGGGAACAGAATTGCCTCCCGAGCTCACAGAAGCAACACCGCTCTGCAAACACCTTGACTTTAGCTCCACAAAACCCGTTTCAGACATCTGACCTCCAGAACTGTAAGACTGGAAAAGATAATAAATCTGTGTTGTTTTAAGCTACCAAATTTGTAATGATTTCTTAGATCAGCAGTAGTAAAATAATAAAATCTCGACAACAAAAAAAGAGTTATCAGTATTTGTACTTGAGCAACAAAAAACAGGTTTAAGTTGGAGTTCTAATTCTGGAAAGTTCCATATAGTTGTGTTTTTATTGTTTAGGTCGGAGAAGCAGGATAGTGTTCTACTTATTTTACGGCCATATGGGGGCATGCCCCTACCAAACACATCATCCTACTGTGGACATACTGATTTGTCTGAAGTCCAGGCCTCCCACATCATCACTAGAGTGCAACAAGGACACCAGGGCTCTGCATATATCACAAGAAAACAAAAATGTCTCATCTGGGTCTAGAAAATATGCCCATATAAAAAAAGTTTATTTTCTTAAAAGTATAGACAGAACAGAGTCTATATTCTAGACTTTTGCATGTAAATATAAATAATCATACCAAACAATATCTGCAGAACACAAACAAAACATAAGGGAGGCACTAAATCCAATGAACATCACATATTTTAAAAAACAGAATTAGTACAGGAGAAAATGAAAAAAATAAAGATTTCTTAATACTCAACTAAATTGCACTTGATAATGTTTATGTTCTACTTCCTTTCTCCTGGAGTTCTCTTTTACCTAATCTTGACATGGAAAGCTGTCTCATTTAATGTGGGTTTGAAATGTTACTTCTCAGAGACAATTTCCTGAACACATTAAAAACAAAAACAAAAACCCTTTTGTTTATTTTTTTCTCTTCCTTTGCTTTATATTTTTTTCTTAAAATTTATTATTCCCCTCATTAAACTAAGAGTAAAGAAGAAATTTCTTAAAAAGCACATTTACAAAAACCCTGCAGTTGACCTCATACTTAATCGTGAAAAACAAGATACTTTCTCCCTAAGGTTGGGAACAACGCAAGCACATTCCCTCTCATCACTTCTATTCACACTGTACTAGAACACCTAGATAATGCAGTAAAACAAGCAAAGAAAAGAAAGGTGACTCGTTTTGAGAAAGAAGATATCAAACTATTTCTGTTCACAAGCAAAATACAAACTTTGATAAAAGAAATCAAAATGTTCTAAATAAACAAAGAGAAATTCCGTGTTCATACATAAGAAAACCATATTTTCAGGATGTCAGTTCTTGCCACTTTGATCTATAGATCCAATGCAATCCCAATCAAAATTCCAACAAGTTATTCTGTTGATATTGATAAACTAGTTCTAAAGTTTATAAGGGGAGGCAAAAGACTCAAACTAACCAGCACAGTAGTTTGTATAGAATTGTACCTCTCACTTAGCAGGTGTCCAATATTTGTTAACTATTTCATCATACCTTTAGTAAAAATAAATGACTACAGTCATATGAATTTTTTTTGTAATTTATGTGTGATGGGGTTAAGTAGGAAAAAAAAAATTATAGTCTAGGTTGTGAGTAGTATTATCTGTTCCATGCCCTGACCCCCTTCCAAAGTGTGGTCTTAATGAGAATTATTTGGGTGAGATTTGCTACATCTGACAGATTAATGCTAAACAGAAAGATAGCAAAACATGATACGAGAGGTAAAGATAAAGGACAACTTCAACTGACTAATAAGCTCTAAAATACTGACAATTTCTATTTCTCTACGGAAAACAACAAACATTCTATTTTTCTACGGAAAACAACAAACATTTCTGACTTTGTGTTTAATTGTAATTTAAACTTACTACTTTTCTGTGTGCTGCCTAAGGCCCAGTTATAGTTTGTCTTAATAATTTAATGCATTATAAAACCTACATCATTTTATAATTTGATAAACTGCTTGAAAATACATATTTCTCTCAAAGTCCAGTATAAGTACTTCACATGAACATATTCATAAATCAGACATAATTACAGTAATAAAATTGCTAATCTCTACCTTGTATTCATACTTTCGTTCACTAATTCTGCTTCTTCCACGCATATGCTATTTTCTTCATTGTAACACCAGGGCAGTGTGCATTAATACAACATGTTGGATAGCATCAACATGCTGTACTGGAAAAAGGAGAACACTACCTATGGGGTCATAAGAAGGTGATTTACAACAGCAACATATTCTAATTTGTGTTTTAAGATATTGACCAAGTCTGGAATAGACTTAAAAGTTGACAAGACAATTTTAGTTTATAGGTATAAAGTTTTAGTTTATTGTTTCCTAATTATAATGGCATTGTCAAGCCAACTGGAAGTTAGAATCTGAGACAGAAAAAGGACATATTTCAAGAAGTAACCAATGAAAATACTGTTTACTAATATTTACTGAAATGCTTATCTCAACTAGGCATTATTCTGTATGATTTCCATACATTGACCATTTAATTTTCACAGCAATTTTATGGAATAGGTTTTTTAATTCCTATTTTGCACATAAGAAAATCAAAGTTAAGAGAGTTTCAGACGCTTCATCAGGAAGTGGAGGAAGTGGAAAAGCTAATGTTGAAACTAGTTCATCTGAATTTTGGTTAATGCTCTCAACATCCATACTGTTCTTAAATGTTTCTCAAGATAAAGGATGGCTGTGATCATTTGAAGTGAAAAAGAAGCAATATTAAAAACAAATGTACGTAAATAAACATTATTTACCATTATATAGGAAAGTGTAGTCCAAACTGAGGATTTGTAACTTCAAGTTTATGCTGATGTCTTGTTTAGAGCCCAGACAACAAAAGAATACCAACACGTTAACAGGATCTGAGTCTTGATAGTGGGTTTTTGTGCTCTAAAGATGGAACCCAAATATTTTAAAAGTTGAAGTATGATTCACTCTAAGACACTTTGACTAATGTGCTAATGTGACTAATGTGTCACCTAGAATATTTTACCCTGCCTTCTAGGGCAAGATTATTTTAAATGGAAATTTAAAAAATAGAACTATTACACAGACTGTGGAAATAGAGTAATGTAAACATTTTCCTGAGATCAGAAATAAATGGGAATAGGCCTTGCATGACCTGACAGGCAAGAAAATAAAAATAAAAAATAAAAATAAATAAATAAGGTGAGAGATGAGGATCCAAATTTCATTTTCCTACATGTGGCTTGCCAATTATCCCAGCACCATCTCTTGAATAGGGTGTACATTCTCCACTTTATGTTTTTGTTTGCTTTGTCGAAGATAAGTTGGCTGTAAGTATTTGGGTTTATTTCTGGGGTCTCTATTCTGTTCCATTGGTCTGTGTGCCTAATTTTATACCAATACCATGCTGTTTTGGTGACTATGGCCTTGTAGTATAGTTTGGAATCAGGTAGTGTGATGCCTCCAGATTTGGTTTTTTTTTGATACAAAAATCAACTCAAGATAGATTAAGGACTTAAATCTAAGACCTGCAATGGTAAAAATTCTGGAAAATAACATTAGAAAAATCCTTCTAGACATTGGCTTAGGCAAGGGTTTCATGACTAAAATCCAAAAGCAAATGCAATAAAAACAAAGATAAACAGTTGAGACTTAATTAAACTAAAGGGCTTTTGCATGGCAAAAGGTACAGTCAGTAGAGTAAACAGGCAACCCATAGAGTGGGAGAAAATCATCACAATCCACACATCTGACAAAGGACTAATAATCAGAATCTACAATGAAGTCAAACAAATCAGCACGAAAAAAACAATCCCATCAAAAAGTGGGCTAAGGACATGAATAGACAATTCTCAAAAGAGGATATACAAATGGCCAAAAAAAAATGAAAAAAATGGTCAACATCACTAATTATCAGGGAAATACAAATTAAAACCATAATGTGATACCATCTTACTCCTGCAAGAATGGCCACAATCAAAAAATCAAAAAACAGTAGATGTTGGCATGAATGTAGTGAACAGGGTACCACTTTCACACTGCTGGTAGGAATGTAAACTAGTACATCCACTATGGAAAACAGTGAACTTAACTTAAAGAACTAAAAGTAGGACTACCATTTGATCCAGCAATTCCACTA
This sequence comes from Hylobates moloch, assembly GCF_009828535.3. NCBI lineage: Eukaryota > Metazoa > Chordata > Mammalia > Primates > Hylobatidae > Hylobates > Hylobates moloch. Next base: position 50,159,172 of record NW_026652284.1, on the reverse strand, counting down.
CTGAGTGTGGAAAGGAGTCATTATATGAAAAAGATATTTGCACATGCATGGTTATAGCAGCACAACTCGCAATTGCAAAATCGTGGAACCAACCCAAATTCCCATAATTAACGAGTGGGTAAAGAAACCATGGTATATTTATATGGAATATTTATATTCCATATAAATATATTCCATATATTTCATGGTATATCTATATTCCATAAAAAGGAATGAATTAATATCATTCATAGCAACCTGGATGAGATTGTAGACTATTATTCTAAGTGAAGTAACACAGGAATGGAAAGTCAAATATCATACGTTCACACTGATATGTGGCAACTAAGCTAAAAATGCAAAGGCATAAGAATGATAAAATGGACACTGGGGACTTGGGGGGAAGAGTGGGAGATGGGCGAGGGATAAAAGACTAGAAATATGATGCAGTGTATACCGCTCGGGTGATGGGCGAGGGATAAAAGACTAGAAATATGATGCGGTGTATACCGCTCAGGTGATGGGGGCACCAAAATCTCACAAATCAGCACTAAAGAACTTACTCATGTAACCAAATACCACCTGTACCCCAAGAACATAGGGAAAAATAAAAAAGAAATAAATAGGAAGACATGAAGTGAAGTGAAAAGTGAACCACATCCGCCAGGCTCACTAGGGAAAGGCTAATAGGAGAGCTATCTAGATGTACACATATAGGAGAAATTTATGCAAAGGAATTGTCTCACATTATTGTGGGGGATGACAAGTTTGAAAGTGGTAGAGGCTGGAAACTCAGGCGGGATTAATGATGCCATCTTAATGCAAAATTTCTTCCCTGGGAAATCTCAGTGTTTGACTTTTAAGGCCTTTCAATGGATTAAATGAGGCCCATCCACACTATAGAGGATATTGGACTCCTGCGTCTGAACCACTTGTTTACTTGCTGTTTTCATGAGATCCAGCCCTAGCTCTAGCAAAATGCAGAAAGAATTCACAGGGTGTTTCATGATGAGGAGGGTATCCAGAAGCCAAATGAACTGGGAACATCGTGAGTTTTAAAATTCTATTCCTATGCGGCAACATCCTTTCTTAATCTTTAAGCAGAGTAGAAGGAGACTCAATTTGGTGGCACTGCTATATACCTTGGAGCAGGAGCAGGAGATGTAAAGCCATAACTAAAGATCACAGTGCCTCTGGTCCAAGGCCAGATCTAGTTGCAGATGTTAACCACATCTAGAAAGTACCCCCACAGCAACACTTAGATTGGTGTTTGGTTAAATAACTGGGTAGTGTGCCTAGCCAAGCTGACACATACAACTAAACTAATATAATAAGTTCTAAAGATTGTACTAATTACTAGTGGATTAATACATATGAAATAATTAATGTCTGTGTCAAAACATCTCTTAAAAAGGTGACAGAGTAACAGAAAATAAATAATTTACCAAATAATAAAATGAGAACTAATCCTGAGCCTTGAGCAATGAAAGCAGAGAAGAATAAAAGAGAATTAGGTCCTCACAGCATAATACAAATAGAAATCAAAACTAAAAAAAATTTCTCAAATACATGCAATTACATGGAAATTAAACAAACTTCCCTTGAATGACTTTTGGGTAAATAATGAAATTAAGGCAGAAATCAAGAAGTTCTTCAAAACAAATGAGAACAAAGATACAACATACCAGAATCTCTGGAACACAGCTAAGGTAATATTAAGAGAAAAATTAATAGTACTGAATGCCCAAATCACAAAGCTACAAAAGTCTTAAATTAACAATATCACAACTAAAAGAATTAGAGAAGCAAGAGCAAATGAACCCCCAAAGTATCAGAAGACAAGAAGTAACCAAAATAAAAACTGAACTGAAGGAGATCGAGACATGGAAAACCATCCAAAAGATCAATGAATTGAGTTTTTTTTCTTTTGAAAAAATTAATAAGATAGATAGGCCACTAGCTAGATAAATAAAGAAGGAGAGTATATTCAAATAGACACAATAAGAAATGAAAACGAGGATATTACCACTGAACCCACAGAAACACAAATAACAATCAGAGACTACTAGGAACACCTCTATGCATACAAACTAGAAAATCTAGAAGAAATGAATAAATTACTGTACACATACACCCCTCAAGACTGAACCACGAAGAAATTGATTCCCTTTACAAACCAAAAATAATGAGCTTCAAAATGGAATAATTAATTAATAGCCTACCAACAACAACAAAAAAGGCCAGGACCAGACAGATGCACAGTAGAATTTCAGAAATGTAAAAATTCTAAATTTTTACATTTACCACATGTAAAAAGAAGAGATGGTACCATTCTTACTGAAATTATTCCAAACAATTGAGAAGGAGGGACTCCTCTCTAACTCATTATATGAGAGCAGCATCGTCCTGATACCAAAATCTGGCAAAACCATGACAAAAACAACAAGAAAACTTCAGGCCAATATTCTTGATGAACATTAATGCAAAAATCCTCAACAAAATACTTGCAAACTGATTCCAGCAGCACATCAAAAAAAGTAACCCACCATGATCAAGTAGGCTCTATTCCTGGGATGTAGGGTTGATTCAACATACACAAATCAATAAATGTGATTCATTACATAAACAGAAATAAAGACAAAAACCACATGATTATCTCAATAGAGGCAGAAAAGGCTTTTGATAAAATTCAACATCCTTTCATGTTAAAAACTCTTTATAAACTAGGTATTGAAGGAGTATGCCTCAAACTAGCAAGAGCCATGTATGACAAACCTACAGCTAATATAACGCTGAATGGGCAAAAGCTGGAAGCATTCCCGTTGAAAACCAGCACAAGACAAGGATGCCCTCTCTCACCACTCCTATTCAAAATAGTGTTGGAAGTACTGGCCAAAGCAATCAGGAAAGAGAAAGAAATAAAGGGCATCCAAATAGGAAGAGAGAAAGCCAAACTATTTCTGTTTGCAGACATGATTCTATATCTAGAATATCCCATAGGTTAATCCCAAAATCTTCTTCAGGTGATAAAACAACTTCAGCAAAGTTTCAGGATACAAAATTAATGTCCAAAAATCACTAGAATTCCTATATGCAAACAACAGCCAAGAGCCAAATCAGGAGTGCAGTCCCATTCACAACTGCCATGAAATGAAGAAAACACCTAGGAATACAGCAAAGGAGGGAGGTGAAAAATCTCTACAATGAGAATTACAAAACAATACTCAAAGAAATCAGAGAAGACACAAACAAATGGAAAAACATTGCATGCCCATGGATAGGAAGAATCAATATAATTAAAATGACCATACTGTTCAAAGTAATGTACATATTCAATCCTATTCCTATTAAATTATCAAATACATTCTTCACAGAACTGGAAAAACTATTTTGAAATTCCTATGGAAGCAAAAAGGAGCCCTAATAGACAAGGAATCCTAAGGAAAAAGCAAAGCTGTAGGCATCATGTTACCTGACTTCAAACTATAATACAGGGCCACAGTAACCAAAGCAGCATGGTACTGGTACAAAAACAGACACATAGACTATATCATTGAAACAGAATAGAGAACCCAGAAATAAGGCCACACAACTACAACCATCTGATCTTCAACAAAGCTGACAAAAAACAACCAGTAGAGAAAAGGATTCCCTATCCAATAAGTGGTGTTGGGATAGCTGGCTAGCCATATGCAGAAGATTGAAACTGTACCTCTTCCTTACACCACATACAAAAATAAACTCATGATAGATTAAAGACTTAAATGTAAATCCCAAAACTGTAAAATCTCTGGAAGACAACCTAGGCAATACCATCCCAGTCATAGAAATGGGCAAAGATTTTATGACGAAGATGCCAAAAACAGTTGCAACAAAAGCAAAACTTGACTAATAGGACCTAATTAAACTAAAGAGTTTCTGCACAGCAAAATATACTACCAACAGAGTAAACAGGCAACCTACAGGATGGGAGAAAATGTTTGCAAACTATGCATCTGATGAAAATCTAATATCCAGCATCTATAAGAAACTTAAACAGATTTACAAGAAAAAAAATCTAACAACCCCATTCAAAAGTGGACAAAGGACATGAACAGACACTTCTCAGTAGAAGACACACATGCGGTGAACAAGCATGTGAAAAAAAGCTCAGTATCACTGGTAATTAGAGAAATGCAAATCAAAACCACGATGAGATACCATTTCACATCACTCAGAATGGCTATTACTAAAAAGTCAAAAAATAACTATTGCTGGTGAGGTAGCAGAGAAAAGGGAACACTTATACACTGTTGGCAGGAGTGTAAATTAATTCAGTTATTGTGAAAAAAAGTGTAGAGATTCTTCAAAGAGCTAAAACAGAACTACCATTCAGCCCAGCAATCCCATTACTAAGTATGTATGCATAGGAATGCAAATCATTCTGCCATAAAGACACATGCACACATATGTTCATTGCAGCACTATTCACTAAAACAAATAGAATTAATCTACATGCCCTTCACTGGCATATTGGATAAAAACAACATGGTACATATACACCATGGAATATTATGCAGCCATAAAAAATGAGATTATGTCCTTTTCAGGAACATGAATGTACCTGGAAGTCATTATTGTTAGCACACTAATGGAGGAACAGAAAACCAAATACCATATATTCTCACTTATATGTTGTAGCTAAATGATGAGAACACCTGGACTCAAGGAGGGGAACAACAGACACTGAGGCACTTCACACCCTATGTTGGGTGAGGGAGGCGATCAGAAAAAAATGACTATTGGGTACTAGGCTTAGTTCCTGGGCAGCAAAATAATCTGTACAACAAACCCCAGTGACATGAGTTTACCCATATAACAAACCCGCACTTGTGCCCCTGAACGTAAAATATAATTTTTTTTGTTAACAACTAGATCCTAAAAGAAGTGACTGGTAACTAATAGGGAATTCTATACATTCACTTTGAAGAGATTTTTACACTTAAGAATTTGATTAATGTGAGCTAGTCCTAGATGAGGACACAGCCTTACAAATATTTGCTCACTTTGTTTTTCTTTTTCTTACATCAGAAGAATTTTGACGGTATGTAATGCTTCATAATTTACTTTTACCTTAGAAAAATAACTATAATAACTTTACACTCACATAGAAAAACTATGACTTTCACAGTTATCTATGGGATCATAAAACTATAGATACTTTTGGGGTAGAAAACAGAGGAAAAAAGGCCAGGCATGGTGGCTTGCGCCTGTAACTTCAGCAATTTGGGCAGTCGAAGTGGGAGGATCCCTTGAGCCCAGGAGTTTGACACCAGTCTAGGTGACATAGTGAGACCCCCATCTTTATGAAAAATATAAAAATAAATTATCCAGGTGTGGTGGTGCCTGCCTGTACTCCCTGCTTCTCTGGAGGCTGAGGTGGGAGGATTGACTGAGCCCAGGAGCTCAAGGCAGCAGGGAGCCATGATCACACCACTGCACTGCAGCCTGGGTGACAGAGTGAAACATGCTATTAAACTAGCATAGTGAAAGCATCCTTAAATGAGCAGCAATTAGAAAAAATGTGAGCTCAGTTTATGAGAACTTTTTATAATTAAGTCAGTGGATCCATCCTTACCTGATGGGAAAACAGATAATATTTACTTTCTAATGAGGGATATAAAATGTGAATTTTTGAAACAAAGTGGCTTAAGATCCTAAAATATAAAACAACATTTTAAATTAAATAATCTCCAAAGGTTTCGCAAGTCATTTAAACAGATTTGAACTCAAACTCTCACTCATAGTAAATTGAAGTTATACACTAGAAATAAATTTAAATTAGTGCATTTGGTTTAAATGCCATATATATTATTTTTATACCATATAACTCACCAAAGAGTACAAATTGAGGTTATTTAGGATTAGCAAAGTCATGCAGCCAATACTGCTATCTAATTTTACAATATTTTCATTATCCCAAAATGGGCTAATTTGCAGTTATTTTCTATCTTCTACCCAACCCTAGGTAAACAGTCATCTACTTTCAGTCTCTGTGTTCTGGAAACTGTACATAAATGGAGTTACTTATAGAGGATAACATCAGAGTCCTTCTTTTGCAATTTCTGCTGTCATCATTTTTTTTTTTTCCCAGCCACTCAGGATTTGAGATGGAGTCTCCCTCTGTCACCCAGGCTGGAGTGCAGTGGCTCGAACTTGGCTCACTGCAATCTCTGCCTCCCGGGTTCAAGGGATTCTCCTGCCTCAGCCTCCTGAGTGGCTGGGACTACAAGTGCACACCACCACACTGGGGTAACTTTTGTATTTTTACCAGAGACAGAGTTTTACCATGTTAGCCAGACTGATCTCAAACTCCGACCTCAGGCGATCCTCCCGCCTCGGCCTCACAAAGTGCTGGGATTACAGGCATGAGCCACCGTGCCGGGCCAGTCAGTTTGTATTTTACTTGTAAACGCTCTAAATGCATGAAGAAATGTGTGGGTCAGCAGTCATTGCTAGTCGTACACACCTATCTTGGCAATGTTGCATATATACCCCTCACAAATATTTCACACTACATGTAGACACAGAATGCAAGAAGGCAGTATATCCACCTGGAGCCTGTATTGATGTTTGTGCAGGACGACAGTGGTGTATGCAGAGGACCACATCGGGAGATGTGGCTTCTCTGTGGTGCCGCTGGTCCCGGAGTCCTGGGGCTGGGATGCTGCCCCCAGAACTGGCTGGAAATAAGAATCTTTGCATAAATGTTTCAATCAGATTATGAGTTTACGATGAAAGAATAAAAAAACTAACAGTGCAACAAATGGCTGTTTTTGGAAATCAAAGCTCTCTTTTCAAGTGTGCACTGTGTGTAGCAAATAATCATCGCACAAGGGTCTTTTCAGTAAATACCCCACACAGAGAATAATTGCAGTCAATAGTGTTTTGCTCAAATAGGAAGGACAGCAATATAGTATTGGGATGAATTCTCAAAGCAGAAAGAAAATGACTATCATTATATCATCTGGCTTCAACCTGAGTTATTTCAGTCCATTTACTGATTTTTTCAAATGTGGACACATTCCTTTTCTTTGTAATATTTTAAATCAGTTTTCAGTGAACTGAGAACATCTGGCTTGGGGTTAAGGAAAAATTATCATGGCATTCATTTTTGAATTCCATCTAAATTCGCTTGCAACAGGAAAAATAAATTAGGCCCTTTTCAGGGAACAGATGATAAAGACTAGGCTTGTCTATTTCCACAATAATAAAGAAATTGGTCATTCATTGACACAAAAATTGTCCTGACCATGCATATAGTTTCTGACCTGCTTTTCAACACTCCCTCAAAATAAATACAATCTATCAAATTACTTCCCTACTCTATTTTAGATAAGAATAAAAACAGCTAACATTCATTGTGTGCCTGCCTGATTTTAGGCCCTGGGTAAATGCTTTCCGATATTATTTCCTTTAATAGTCACATAAATTCCACAAGGCGGATATTTTTAATTCAAATTTTCTATATGAGTAGGAGAGTCTGAGACCTATAAAGGATAAATTATCTGACACACAGACAATAAATAATAGAATAACATCTTGAATCCTGATGTTTCATTTTTATTCTGTGTTCCCCAAAATTATGCTTAATTGTGGAGCTTATCATTGTCCCTTTAAACATCTGTGAATGAAAATGTAGCAAGCTGATTATTTCCCAGAATAGTCACAGAAGAAAATATTCATCAGTTTCTACAGTCACCACTTTTTGAGGTAAGAGATTGAACAATAAAAAGAGTGACAGAAATGTAAATTTTTAGGTCTCATTTGCAGTCAGGCTGACAGCTACTAATGTCAGTTTAGGAACTTTATTTAACTTCCTCTGGGCCGGGCGCAGGGGCTCACGCTTGTAATCCCAGCACTTTGGGAGGCCGTGGCGGGCGGATCACGAGGTCAGGAGATCGAGACCATGGTGAA